>NC_041394.2:322983980-323356480 GCF_900747795.2 Erpetoichthys calabaricus
AGCACTACCTTGTTCTTAATAATTTATTTAATAAATTTACCTGTGTTGCATGCTAAGTGTACCGGTCTATAGGTGCTTGGATCTTACTGATTACTTTTTATATAAAAGAGTAATATTTTTTTTTATTTTCCATTCCTTAGGAATTTCCTAAGTGTGCAGTGACTTTTGAAAAATATGCATTAAGGATTTTAATATGTACTCACTAACCTCTTAAGCATAAATATTTTCTGGTCCTGGTGATTTGTTAGATTTCTTTAATTTAATTTAATTTAAGAAGTACTTCTCCCTCTACAATTTCCAAATCACTAAATACATCCTTTAGCAGTCTCTGTAACTGCTGGGAGGTTAGAACTTTTGAAATGTCACTGTCTGTATATTTTCTTTGCTGTACTATTTCTGTTACAGTTCTCGTCTTCCTTGACTGTTCATTTACATCTAAAATAATGAAAGAATCTCTTTGGGTCATAGTTCACATTATCTGCAATATTTCTCTCTAACTGCCTTTTAGCTTCCCTGGTATCCTTCTTAACAGTTGCCTTCATGTTCTCATATGCTCTCTGGTTAGTATTGGAATTATTCATCTGTTATATGTTTGTTTGTATGTCTGTTTTATTTCTTACTCGAAATTTTGGGAAAAAACCTGTCCTGCATCAAATGTAAAACATTTTTAACCTGTTCCACTGCTCCTTGAGTGTTTCTACACCTAAAAGCTTATCCTAGTTTGTCTATTTTAGACTGCAGTGCATCTGTTCAAAATGTGCCCTAGCACCAGTATTAGTCTTTGCATCTGTGCTTTGCCAAAACAGTGTTTTATATTATGGTCACTTGATCCTAGTGGTTTTGTCATGTTTACCCTTAAATTCTACCCTGATTATTACAAAATATTAACTCTAGACAGACCCCGAACTACTGCCCTCAGTGCAATACTGGTGTAGCAAACTGTTAAAAACAGTCACTGATTATTGACATATTGAGTACTGAGTTGAAGACTTATCTTTCAGGCATATTGATAATAATTTGAAGTATCTAAAATAGGGTCTACTAATGACTGAATGGGTAGTATTGCCACCTCACATATCCAGTGGTCTGGATTTTAATTCTGATTCTACCCATTATTCATGTGGAATTTTCTCTTTGACTGCATGTTTTTTTTCACTGAGCATTCAAGTTTTACTTCCATAGCTTCAAAGACCTGTGTATTAGTTTGATTTGCAATTCCAAAATGTCCTGAAGTGTGTGATTGGACCTTAGATTAACTATTAAGAAAAATAAGAACATGCTTAGGGCACCAAGGGAAAGAGGGCACAGCAGAGTTTTTTTCCTCTAGCTATCATGTCCCAAACTCTTCCACTGCCGCACTCGACTTACCGATAGTCGGAGTTTTTGTAATTGTTCTTATCCACTGTGATTGAATTTAATCTACATTAAAAAAATGATGAGTGACTAAAGTTTAAAAATTTGCTTTGGAGGCGTCATCAGGTATAATATTTGTTTCCATCTCATGGTGTTAGAGTTGTGCTTCCATCAAGTATAAAGACACTTGGCTGCATCAGGCTAGCATTTAACTATTCAGCTGATTTCTCTAACAGACCCTTAGGCTCTTTTTCTTATTAACTCTTTTACAGATTTTTCACATAAATGAAGTAAGTTTTAATCTCTTAGTTTAAGTTCAGCACTTATTGAGTTTTAATGTGTGGTCAGTTAAGCCACTGAAAAGCCGAGGAGGTACCATTGTTTGGCTGCGTTTAGTACATTGGATGGCCTTAATCAGGACCTGCTTTTCATCTTTTGTATCCCCCATGATCCTAAATTGCATTGAGTGGGTCATGTTATATTATAAATGATTGTATGGAATCACAATTGTAATTAGTTTTGGAGTCCTAAATTTAAATTCCTGTTGAGGCACTTCATGAGTGAAATGTGCCTTTTACTGGGTAACTTTAGTCCAGGTTATTTGATTGTGTTATCAAATTTGAAAGATATAGATATAAAGTTAATTAGCTACTCAACATTTGCCTTGGTATACGTGAACTGATGTCACTTCAGAGTTGGGTCTCTTCTTGTGCCATTGTCTCACCATCCTACAACCTAGGAAAGTGGCTTAAAAACAGGCAAATATTTGAATTACATTATAATTCTAAAAGCTTTTGAAAAAATTAAAACTTTAGCCCATTCATATTTATATGGTGGCGCAGCCAACAATTCTATATATAGGCTTGACCTCTGTTTTTCAGTGACTATATACAGTATATCAACTGTTTAGCTTCAGAACCCATTTTGTTCATTCCAAAGTTAAGGCAGAAACTATGAACGGATTACCAGACTGTGGTCACATGATGCACTGAACTAATTTAGTGATACCAATCAACCTAATTTGCATGTCTTTGTGATATGAGTAGAGGCCAAAAACCACATGAGCTCAGAGTGAACTTGCAAACTCCACACAGACTGTAACTAGGACATATTCAAATCCACTGTGGCTGAATTTTGAGGCATCACAGCTAACTGCTAAGTTGTCATTCCATAAATACCAGGAGGATCAAATTTTGATTAGATTGAACAAGGGAGTTTCTAAAGAGGAACCTTGAGGAAAAGAGGACTCAGGGAAAGGTAGGAGGCAAAGGTTTGAACTACTGAATAATAGTTCAACTATTTGCACTTTACAGCTTGAGATTTGAACAGCAAGAGAGATAAATAAAGCCGTTGGTACAGTAGGAACCAGAACTCCTGGGAAAAAATCACAAAGATGAAAGGAAATGCCCAATGGGTCCTGACATTTCAGTTTATGCTGTTTACATTTGTCTTCCATCCCATGGGTATCTTTGTAAGCTGTTACTGACAGCTGATATTTTGTGATATTTTTTTCACATTAACTGTATCAAAATATTTTTTTAACACTGCCAAGAAGGATATTATAAGCCGTGTCTGTCTTGTTCCTTTTCTTGGCTGCCTGAAGGAGGTAAAATACCCAAAACCGACATTGCTATGAATGTCACCCAAAGAGATTCTCCTTAATCAGCAGTGGTGAGCATTTTAAATCATTTTGCATTTGAGAATTATATATATCTATATATTTTTAACTTGTTATTATCCAGTCCAGAGCCACATCAATTTGGTACCTATTTCAACAGCAGTGGGTTGCAGTGGGTTGGAGCCAATCCCAGATGAAAGGCCAATCCATCAAATGGCACTTCAAAAAAGAGCCAGATGCATAACCCTTTTGGAGAAAAAATCACACAAAAAATTTTGGTGGACAACTTAATAATTTGAAGCTGAAAGCAAAGATGTCTTTGCTTGTCTTCTTTATAAAATGACAGAACATAATATGATGACCACATGGTTTCACTCCATCAATTTCATTAAATAATGTAATCTTCTATATAAGTTCCTCTTATGATCTATCTATCTATCTATCTATCTATCTATCTATCTATCTATCTATCTATCTATCTATCTATCTATCTGTGTTATAGAGTATTTCATCCATCCATTTTCCAACCCGCTGAATCCGAACAAAGGGTCACGGGGGTCTGCTGGAGCCAATCCCAGCCAACACAGGGCACAAGGCAGGAACCAATCCCGGGCAGGGTGCCAACCCACCGTAGGACACACACAAACACACCCACACACCAAGCACACACTAGGGCCAATTTAGGATTGCCAATCCACCTAACCTGCATGTCTTTGGACAGTGGGAGGAAACCGGAGCGCCCGGAGGAAACCCACGCAGACACGGGGAGAACATGCAAACTCCACGCAGGGAGGACCCGGGGAGCGAACCCAGGTCTCCTAACTGCGAGGCAGCAGTGCTACCACTGCACCACCGTGCCGCCCAGAGTATTTCATATCTGTCTTAATCTATTGAGGCTTATAGGAGCCCATAAGCCCCAGCATTGAATCACCAAGACATCATTTCTAGTCCCAACAATCCTCTGTTATTCAACACAGTACTTTGATCACAGTCAAAATAGTCTATCGGAGAATGCTGAATCTGAATAGACTAAACCTCCAAATGTCTGAGTTTTACTGCATAAGATACATCCTAACAGCCAAATCAGATGAACTTATGAGACCTATGTTTTGTCTTGTTATTCTCCCACCTACCTGGTTCTTTTTTTTATAGAGTAACATATCTGTATTAGGTTGTGTAGGGTCTGAAGCAGCATTTTCCAATTACATTTCTGAATTGCAATGATCCACCACAACAGCTGGACCATCACTAGAACGTGGGGATTTTCTGAGACTGTTCGGCTGTGCACCACTTGATGAAAAAGGGTTTAGGTAACATCTGTCATCTTCTGCAGGTAATTCTGCCAACTTCACCATTTGTTACATGTATGGGGGCATCCCACACCCCTAAACCCCAACAAAATTCACCAAAAAATCAGCTCAAATTTCAATAACCTTGTCTTATGCAACACATTTCCTTGACCATAGTCAAAACAATACTCCAGTGAACATGAATTTGAATACATCAAACAGCAATAAAGATCACTTTCCTCTGTCCTTTTCTTTCTCTTTCTCCTCGTCTTCCTCCACTACCAGCAAGTGTTGTCCTCCTCCAAACCTTACTCCAACCAGCTTGGCTGAGGCAGAGGACTCATTTTCAAGCCAGAGCCGAACGTACTATGGTCACGTTGGTATTGTAGCTAGGAAGCAGGTGGAACCTCCATGTAACAGTGGAGCTTCCACCCAGAAGATCCCTCTAGTGGCACCCAAGGACCCCAACAGGGCACCCCATTGAAACTCTATGCAAATGCAGCCCTGTGGGTGTACAGTTGAGAGCTGCAACAGTGGGATGTTGCCAACTATTGTACTTGAGAAACATGTGGCCCCAGGAGGCAGACTACCACTATCCATCTGTATATTGTCCTACCTGCTAGGCAAGGAATCATTAATTGTCCCATCCGTAGCATTTCTTACAATATTTATCTAAACTCTACAGGCTATCTAATGTATTACCTTTTATGTGTTCAAACTTTGTTCACTTCAAAAACTGAAACATATCATTTCAAAATTCTGGAATTCTGGCTAGAAAATGAACTAGAGTTTTCCCAGCATTCCTGTGAGGCCTGGAAACAAACAAGTCCGACCCTAAACTTGAGATGCAGACCAAAAGAAAACAAGCTTATAATTTTCACAAAAAAGACAGAGGATTCAATTAAAAAAAAGGTTCCTTATATCTAAAACTTTTATTAACAACATTTTCACAAAAAAGAATAACAAAAATAAAATATCAAGATGGTCACTCAAAGAGGTACACAAGAAGCCAAATAAAACCAAGTCTGTAAACCAAAGACAGAATCCAAGCTGCAAAGCACAGCTAATAAATGAGAAAAATCGTAAATACACTGAGGAGAGAGAGAGAGAGAGGTTAGGAGCATGTGCTGATACAGCACATTGCTGCACCCACCACATGACGAACCAACTCAGGATCCAAGATTAGGTCCTATTACCAGTACCACAGTAGTTCAGATGGAATGGAACCAGCGTGAGGTTTTTATGGTGGCTGGAGTGCCAATTCTGCCACCAAATTCCAGGTTTTTACCTGCAGGTTGGAGGGCCTACATGCAGGGCTGGATGCAGATTAACATCATACCCAGAACGGAGCAATTGCATGTTAAAGGCCTTGCTCAAGGGCCCAATGAAGTAGAGTCACTTTTGGCGTTTACGGGATCTGAACTGGCAACCTTCTGATTGCCAGTGCAAATCCCTAGCCTCAGAGCCACCATTCCACCCAAAGGAACTGACAATATTAAAAAAAATACATTAAATCCAAAATGCAAAAAATAAGAGCCAAACAAACTGGAATGTAAGCAAATATCTCAGTGCTAATATTGAGGTTTTCAAATAATTATCCTGGGGTCGAGATGGTCCCATGACTGCAGCATTCATGTTAGGTGGCACTACCCTGTTAGGTTTCACACACAATGGACATAGAAAATAACTGAAAAATAAATACACCCAATTACTTATTAATGAATACAGAAATATAGAAAATGAGAAGGCAAAAATGTAAATTATAAAAGAATACATAAGAGACACAAAAATAGAGAAAAACATTTCCCAACTCTCTTTTAAGTTTGAATTGTAGTATTAAAATTCAATCACTCTAAGGAGTCCAATTCAAAACCTTTCTAACTCTACAAAACCCACTAAATTTAGCAGATATAGTATCTTGATACATTTAAATAAATTTTATGTACAGTGAATATCAAAAATCAGCCTGTGATCAAAATCAAGACAATTCCTGTCCAGCCTTTTTCACTTAATAATAATAATAATAATAATAATAATAATAATAATAATAATAATACATTTTATTTAATAGGCGCCTTTTTTAGCACTCAAGGTCAATTTACAATAAAATTAAACAACATTAGTAAAATAAAAACAAGAGAATGATAAATCACAAAGCAATAATTGGCAAACAAACAAAGATAACAGGGAGTAACAGTGTAGAATTCACAATTCGTATACCAGCTTGAAAAGATAAGTTTTGAGGGTAGTTTTAAAATGTGTTATTGAATCCAGCTGACTTACAGTATATGAGAGGGAAGTGAATTCCAGGTGTTGAGGAGCACTATGAGAGACGCTCGAGCTCCCACAGAACTGAGTTTGATGTGCTGTACAGAAAGTAAAGCTGCAGATGAGGATCTGAGTGAGCGAGAGGGAGTGTAAGTCTGGAGGAGATCAGTGAGGTTGTGGAGAGCTTTAAATGTTAAGAGCGGTATTTAGTATTGTATTCTGTAGTTAACAGGGAGCCAGTGAAGTTGAGAGAGAATCGGTGTAATATGTTTAGTGGATTTAGAACAGCAGGTTATTATTCTGGCAGCAGAATTTTGAACAAGTTGTAAGCGATGGATAAGTGTTTGTAGGATGCCAGATAGAATAGCATTACAGTAATCTATACGTGAGGTGACTAGGGCATTAACCAATACTTCAGTACTGTGTTGCGTAAGAACAGGACGAAGTCTAGAAATGTTTCGGAGATGGAAGAAAGCAGTCCAAGAAATGTTACTTATATGGGAAGAAAAAGAGAGAGTACTGTCAAGAATAACGCCCAGGCTGTTAACTTGGGAAGAGATGTTTGTGTTGATATTGTTAATTAAAATAGAAGAATGGTTAACCTTAGCAAGTGTAGATTTAGAGCCAATGAGGAGAACCTCCATTTTATTGCTGTTTAGTTGGAGAAAACTGTGAGTCATCCATGTCTTTATGTCTTGGAGACATGCCATAAGAGTATCTGGAGGGATAACAGAAGTGGATTTAGTGGACAGATATCAGCATAACAATGAAACTTAATACCATGGTGCCGGGAAGATATTACCTATTGGGAAGATATCCATATTACTAAACGAGAATGGTAAACTGGATACGGACGCAGGGACCTGCCTGTGGACGCAAAAGACATAGTGCGCAAGTGCCACACAAAGCTCCCCCCACCCCCCCGAGTGAAACTGGAGAGACTACGCACGTGCGCAGGCGCCACACAAAGCCCCCGTTCCCCCCCCCCACACCATAGCAAAACGGGAGAGACTACGAACCGTCAGAGTAGGAAACAAAGTAAAACGTCATAAAGAGGTTAAAGAACAGGGACAAACACATGCAGAGCAGGTTACAGAACAAAGCCCCCCTCCCCAGAGTAAAACGAGAAAGACTACGAACCGTCTGACATGCCGCAAGCAGGATATAGTGAGGTCAGAAATAAAACACAGAGTAGGAAACAAAGTAAAACTTTATAAAGGGATTAAAGAACGGGGATGGACACATGGAGAGCGGGTTACAGATGATGAAAACTGGAATGCAACAGCTTCAAAAAAACCTAGGCACGAAACACATGCACACCGAGATACAGAATATAAAGGCAGAAACAACGACAGTTAAACGTCCGCACCACACAGCGGAGGCGGACCCGGAAGGTGTAGGCGCCTACATCGTGCGTCGGAAGGCGCGGTAAAGTACAAAAGGCAAAGGCGCCTACACAGCATGGTAAAAACCGACATAATACAGAAGGTGCAGGCGTCGCCGCCATATTGTGAGTGGCACTAATGCGTGGTGAAAGCGCAGGAGGAGACATAGTAAAACAAGAGGAGTCAACGCCCCGCCCCAGAGTGAAACGGGACACACTACGGAGTCCACAAAGGTTCATACATCAAACCCAAGATGGTACGGACACACGTCTGAAACCGCGGAAGCAAAACTGTCTCGGCTCCAAAACCAAACAGCTCAACAACTAACACAGCGTTGACACCGAGTCCACGTGGACAGATCTAATGAACGTGGACGCCTACAACGCGCGTCTCAAACTGCTTAGGCAAAGCAGGCACAGATTCAACACGACACAGCTCGAGTGACCGAGATACAAACACGCGCCTGCCTGGATATAATTAATGAACGCAGACGCCTACAACGTGCGTCTGAAATGCCGCAGACCAGGCAGGCACTGCTCCAAAAAGAAAGAGCTCGACTAAATGAGATTCGAAGTGAAACGGGAAACACTACAGAGTCCGCAGTGCTCCACAATGCACCGCATAATAGTTCGGAAAGAGCTTCGTAGTAACAGTGGGGAGACCCAGAGTGACACGGGCGAACACTCCGTATTAAACATACGTCATCCTCACACGTCCAAACTATACAGCATATGTGAATCACATTACAGTGATTCATTAATAACAGTACGATAAACATCACAGTATCGCAAACAAATGAAAATTATTAAGTCGAAAAAGGGAAAATATATTCACCACTGACCAAGTGTCATTGAAACAAAAGCAGAATAAAGTGAGATCAGAAATGAAAGACAGAGTAGAAAGCAAAGTAAAACGTCATAAACAGGTTAAACGAGGGAGCCAAACACATGGACAGCAGGTTACAGATAATGAAGACCGGAATTCAAAAGCTTCAAAAACAAAAGCTCGACTGACCGAGATACAAACTGAAACGGGAAACACTACGGGGTCCGCAGTAGTCCACAATGCACCGCATAATAGTACGGACGGAGCTCCGTATTAACAGTGGGGGGCCCCAGAGTGACACGGGTGAACGCTCCGTATTAAACGTGCGTCATCCTCACACATGGCTGCCCAGCGGGCGCGGGTTCAAAACGCCGGGGGTAGGCAAGCGAAGCGAGCAGGGGGCAGAGCCCCCTTGTAAATGAGAAAAAGAAGTGGCCCCAAAACAGAACCCTGCGGAACTCCCTGAGTAATGACTGCGTTCTCAGATTTAAAGCCCTTTATTAGAACAAATTGCTTCCTATCAGTGAGGTAGGAAGAAAACCACTGGAGGACAAGGCCACAGACTCCAAAACTAGCTAGACGTTTCAAAAGTATCTGATAAGATATGCAGAGCTGAGGTCAAGAAGCACAAGAACTGAGAAAAGTCCCATGTCAGGTGTCCAGAGAAGATTATTTGTGATTTTGACTAGGGCAGTTTCTGTGCTGTGTTTAGGGTGAAACCCAGATTGAAACTGTTCAAAAAGGTTATTTTTTGAAAGATGGGACTGGAGTTGGGAGGCAACTATCTTTTCGAGAACTTTAGATATAAATGGAACTTTTGAAATAGGCCGATAATTGTTAATGATATTTGGGTCTAAACCAGGTTTTTTCAGAACTGTGGTAATTGAAGCTGTTTTTAGTGAGAGGGGGACTGTGCCTGTAGTAAGGGAAGAGTTCATTATAGTAGTTATCATGGGAGAAATATGTGACAGACAAGACTTAACAAAGCTTATAGGTATTGGATCTAATTGGCAGAAGAAGATTTTGTTATAAGCTCTGAGATATTATTTTCAGCTGGTAAACTGAAATCTGAAAATAGGGTGGTTGGTAGGGGGATATGGGTGATAGTGGAGAGTATGTCATTTTCTGCAGAAATAGAGGAAGCAAGTTGCTGGTGGATTTTTTCAGTTTTTGAGATGAAGAAATCCAAAAAAGTGCAGCAGTATTTAACAGAGAGATTATGGTGAGCGGCACTTTCTGGTGGTGTAATTAGCCCTTTCATTGTAGAAAAAAGAGCTCAGTATTTTTCCCTCCTGCATTGATAATGTTAGAATAGTATACAGTTTTGGCAGCAGAGACAGCATTTTTCCTTTTTAACATGTGGTTTGAGTACATTTCCTTGTGTACAACAAGGCCTGTCTTTTTAGCTAGGCGCTCCAACTGTTGGCCCGTGGCTTTGAGCTGTAGAACTTAAGAACTTGTAACCACATAAACTGAAGTGAAAATGAATCAATTGAGTTATATGATATGTTTCAAAAATGTCTGATGAATATATTTCACTAAATACACAATTATCTGAATGATTACTTATATAAATAATAATAAAATATAAAATAAAAAATAATAAAAATATATAAAATATAAAATAGCATACGAGCAAATAATGTGAACAAACTGAATAGAACTTATACATACAGTAATATGTGGTATGACGACTAAAAAAACTTCACAGCACATTTCTAAAATAGAAATATTTTAACGATCCACTGTTCATTATCTTTCAAATTACTGTTATCATTCAACTCATAATATGCAAAAAACATTTACTGTATCATCCATTTTCAAAAATAGTTGATATATAAATGTCAATGCTAGCCAAATAAAGAGTTGACAATTAACTTAAAAAGTATAAGAAATCAGCACTTAACACTAGAATTATCAAAGCCTACGGAAAAACTCGGCCCACCTTAAATCCCTTCGCACCTCTTCGTCAGCGTCTTTTGTCTTGCAAATGTGTCGATAAGCCCAAGCAGCAAACAGCCTGCTATACCATCCACCCACTGCCTCAGAACGGGCAAGAAGTTCTCCCAGTTCCAGCCTTGATTATCTGGGAGTGAGCTACCTAGAGTTGCATACAGTAAATAATTTCATGTGTGTTCCGTGTCTACAACAATGTTTTTCACGTTTTAGTAATAAATGATAAAATGTAGACATGAACTGTATAATGTGTGAAGGCTGAAGTCCAAATATCAAATAAACATTTTCATAAAAGGTACAAGGGTAATACAACAGCTTCTGACTTTTCCATGACTTTTAACCCCAATGATTAGTCGGACAAGGTTTGTCACCTCCAAAGAAATGCCCCTAGATATGCAAGGACAGCCATAGTGATCAGAGAACAAAAAGGAGCCGGAGATAACCACACAATTTGATGGTGTTAATGATAAAAAGAAAAATATAAAAACAAAATGAAGGCTTAGTTACAACAACTAATGGTAGATTCTTATTTATAGCCCTCAGTACGCCAAATAAACCTGTTACAAGAAGCCAGAGGAACCAAAAAAGGATGGAAGAATTATTAAGGGGTTCAATATTACAATTGTGGGATTTTATGTCCCAGATGCTATTTAAATTTTATGTTTATCCAGCCTTATAAATGACAGCAGGGCAAAGCTTTGTGCTGTCCATGACCAACTAACCTTCAATTGCCTGGCTCTTTAACTAGCAGCCAGGACTCAGGGTTGTATGGACACCTGTGGCTACTTGGACACTCTAGGAGGACTGCTGCAGGCACCTATCACATATGGAGAAAATATCGCTCTCAGGCTGCACCTTTTCATGCTCACATTTCTCCTGTTCAGCTAAGCATATGCATTTGGTTCACAATGTAATGGCTTATTGAATCTGTTGTAATAGAATCATTTCAATGTTTTATTGTAATACTTAAAAGAATATTAGAATATTCAGTTAAAATCCTATTTTTCCCCCCGTTAAACAACCCATTTGGCACATTTTAAATCCAAAGTCATCTTTGTCCTAGGTAGAACAAAATTTAAATTGTAGACGAGCCATCCTGATCTGCTAATCCAAAGCATAATGCTTGCTTTTGCAGATCTGCCAAGCATGTTGCAAATTGCCTTTTTTTTTTAAATTGAGGAATGTTAATGTGCTGCTTTGTTGTACATAAATTTACATTTCATTTCAAATCACCATATTGGAGGGAGTGGAGATCTTTAATTAATGAAAGAATGTGCCAGTCCTTCAAACTCATATGCTCCTCATGATTACATCCTTTTACAGCTTTCCAGTCATGCTTCAGATAGAGCTGGTAGTATTTGGGTGTCTTCAGGGTTATATGAGACTTTTTTTTTATTCACACTTATTATCCATTCAGCTACAAACACACAGCTGGTACTTTTAAGTAAATGGTTGCTGTTTTACTTTTAAATGTAATGCATTGTAATTGATTAGAAACCCAGGGAGAGACTCAGGGGAGGGAAGATTTGCCAAAAGGTGCTGAACGCAAGGGTCAGCAGTGTGACCCCTATATTGGATACTAATTAACGGAGCAGGGAATTCGGAAGCTTTTGGATGCAATCCAAATAAACAGATGAGTGATACTAATGAGAACCCTAAATAATGAAGACTAAAGGCTAAACTGTAATTTGATGCATCGTGTGATTAAGAGGCTAGTGGAAGTAGAAAGTTTAATGCTGCTGTCCTGAACCGAGAGAGAGTGAGAAAGACAGAACCATCTGTGGAGAATAAAATATGCTGTCATGCAGTGGAGTTGTTCTACGAAAATGGAATACTGGAAAAAGTCTAAGGTCATTATAATATTGAAATAGTTTGGACAAGTAAGCAGCCACAGTGGCGTAGCTGGGGGGGAGGTGGGCAAGAGGAGACATCTGTCCCTGGGCACAGCATCCAGGAGAAGCCAAATTGATGTTTTCTTTCCCTTCCCCATTGCATTTTGGCAAACAGGAGGGGGCGCGAAATCTTCAGTTGTCCCTGGGCGCTGAAAACCCTAGCTACGCCTCTGAGCAGCCATCGGTCACTTAAGATGAAATGCGTTATATAAAAAAAAACATACTACTTGAGTAGGTACAACCTGAATTTGAATACCTTCCTATAAGGTAAGTTGAAAAGAAGGCAATAAGAAAACAAGGTCAATGTATTATAAAATTATTATTTTAACCTACAAAAATAACAACAAAAAATCTTGTGTTAACTCTGAAATTGGCATAGTATATAAAACACAGATGTGTCAAAGTAAAAGGAAATGATTGAATGACTGCAGATTTTGAATGCACTGCTAAAGACTGATTTAATTGGAAGAATAAGCATCTCTTAAATGGGCATATGTTAAAATTGTGTTAAAACTGCACAAATACTATTCTCAATTGTTCATCATCATCAACGAACTGATAATTCTACTCTACACAAGTGTTTTTCTTCAGGTGGTTGAGACTTGTCAGAGAAGGATGGGACTACCTGGAGAAGCCAACGTAAATGCAGCTCCATGATTGCTGTTCTGAAGACAAAGTACCTAGAGTGCACTGCAGCAGCCAGAAGACGTGTCGGGGATCCAGGTCCCATATTCGACAACGACTCTTGCATAGCCAAGGGACAGTGGGCATACAAGTGCTCATTAAGTGCTGTGTCTCCAGCACCAATTTCCAAATTATTTGACAGTGTCTCCAGTAGTCAAACCCTTCGGACAGTTTAGCATGTGTATGACATTTCATGTTTTTGTAGTTGGTAGAACCGTGCCTTTGGATTTTATGGGTTGCAAAAAGTGTGCCACAACAGAAAACACTGCTCTACTTACACCGCTGCTTCTAACAAGCTAAAAAAGATCTCCATATCTGCTATCTCGCTTAACACTGACACCATGCATTACTTGGGTGGTTATGTTCCGTTATTTGCATAAATTAGTGAAGACACTGCAAACTTGAATCAAGGACAGAAATAATCATTATACTATTATTCTTTCGAATTTTGACATTACATTAGGGCAGTCACCATTGCAATCTACCTGACAGACTGACGAGTTAAACACATTGTAAAGGACACCCGGGTTCCATGCCCGGCAGGGACGCCTCTGCTGCATCTGTTCCGGGGGAGCCACCACGGGCAGCTCAATACCTCCCCCGGGACGCTTGGTGGCAGCCTTCCTGGTGGATGATGATTCCCCAGCCTGGCACATGGCTCCATGGGACATGGAGTCCTCCACAGCCTGGTTGGGGGCTTGGATGGCCGCCAGGGGGAGCTGCATGGACTTTCCAGCCCGGCTGGTCAATTCCTCAGCCCCACCTGGAAATGCAATTAGGCCCAGGTGACCAAGCACCTGGACTACGTCCGGGTGGGGTATAAAAAGGCCAGCCACCACCACTCGAGAGAGCCAGAATCGGGAGGAGGAGGACTAAGCCTAAGGAGTGGTGGTGGTGCTGAGGTGGATAGAGAGCGTATTTGTGAGTGTATTTGGGACTGTGTTGGGCCTGTGGGACACGGGGAAGGCGTGCCCCACGGCTGAAGAGAAATAAAAAAGTATTTATTTAAGTACGTGCCTCTGCCTGAGTCTGTGCCGGGTCGGGCGCAATATAGCGCTCATATTACAACATAGATTTATTTTGGTTTTAGTGCCACTCAAAGATAACTCATTTAGCACTTATGTGATATGGCATTATTAGATCCTATTACAGAAACGTGAAATGAAAAAAAAAGAGCACAATTTCTATCTTTGCATCTTTTCTCTAGCATTGCACCAGGACTGCCATAAACGCAAACCCTTGGCCCTTTCCTCCCACTCCTATGGCAGTATGTATAAATCAAGAAAATTACCTCCAGTATATGGCAATTGCATAACTGCCTGCCCTAGATGCGACAATATTAACTCGTTAAACTGGCCACATTAATCGCAATAATATTTACACACATATGTTTGGGGACAACTCCAGGGCTTGCCTGACTGTCACTTAATGCCTTACTGTCATTTAATACCTTTTTTTCCTTCTCCCTCTGCATAAAGGATGATTGACAGACCTTCCACCAATGATGTCACTTCCAGTTTCTGGCCATCTGAACCTTCCTCTTTTGCTTCCCAGCCCTTAAAATTATCCCTTGTGCCATCTGGAGGCTGTCAGTTTTAGACTTGAAATCTGAAGAAGACTAGTCATGTTTATTTTCTGTTTTGCATTTTGATTTGCAATTTTGCAAGTTATACAGGGATCACTTTGGTGCCCCAAAGCTTAATAAGCTTTCTTTTTTTCAGTGTATGTATTCAGCTCCTGGCAGGGGCTGAAAGCTCAGGAATAAAAGCTACTTTATGATACGTGATTCATCTTCTTCCTTTGTGGATCTCCAGCTGCAAATATGCAAACCGTATCACAAACCTACGCAGATCACCCCACACACGTTTATTACAGTGCTCCATTATTTACAGTAAGTGCTCTCAGTCCCCAAAAGTCTCCAAAGTGCTGGCCACAATACAATGCCTTCTCCTTCAGGCCGTCTCCTGCCTCCTCCCAGACCTCGTCCGTCTTCCACTCCCGACTCTAGTCAACGTATGAAGGTAGGCGGCCCCTTTTATACACACCCGGATGTGCTTCAGGTGCTTCCCAGCAATCTTCCACCGGCACTCCCCAGTGTGGCGGAAGTGCCGGCTGAGTACCCGGAAGCACTCCGGGTGTCCCTGCTCCTCTTCCCCCCAGCACTTCCAGGTGTGGCAGAAGTGCTAAGGTCCAGGGCTCCCAAGGCATCGGGGTGCCCCCTAGCGGTGACCATGGGCCCCTACAGGGTTGAGCTTTAAAGCTCTGTACCCGTGGTCCCCATAGCAACCAGGGTGGTCGCCCCCATGTGGTCCGAGGCAGGCGTAAGCCCTCTTATGGTCCACCAGGGCTTCCCGGCCGGGTCGCCTCCCCAGCCACCTGTGACAATATATATACACACATTGTAAGAGTAGATAAAGACAGATAAAGATTTAGGGCAACACTGCAGCCTGGTATATTGTAAATAAAATAATAATAAAGTGCTTTCCAGCAAAAGAAACATCTCTGTAGACCTGAGGCATAAGATAGACTGCCCAAGATGAAGACACTTCTCGTTAAATACAGGCTAGACAGGAAAAGGCAGGTCCAGATGAATGGACACCAGAAATTATGTCATAGGTGGGAAGGGTATCAATCATCTGGGACCTCATGCATAACGCAGTGAGTAGAATTCACACAAAAACATGTCATATGGACAAAAGTGGAAATGTCCATACTCACAAAAAAATCCAGATGCATAAATCTATGCATACACCAACTTCCACGTTCTTCCGCTACATAAATACATACATATAAATGCTGAGCTAGCAGATGTTCCCAAATATAATTTTAAAGATGACATGATTAAGTCTACATCAGGGAGTGCTTATATGCTTAGAAGTTCAACTTTCAGTTTTTGCTGTGTTGTTGTATTATGTCTGATTTCTTGAGGTCTCCATTCTAATGAAGGAAGCACTCATGAAATCTGTCTCTATAAATGACTAACTTATCCCACACATCTAAATATATATATTGGCATTTATTTTTTTTATTTGGAGTCCTCATGGCAGCCCTCGCACCAACAAAAACACCAAGGAGGTCACATATGAGGCAAAATGGTAACTTCAATAATAACAAAATAAATAATATACATTACAGGATTCTGCTGTGTTGCCAACTCTAGCATTCCTCCTTTACTGAGGTAGCCCTATGATATCTCACTAGTGCCATTGCCATGGCATCCTCTTGCCAGCTAGCCACTCAGCTCAGAATATAAACATTAATCACCACAATGTGGGCCCCATTTTCACACCACCAAAGGGAAGTTCAGACATATTGCTGTATTCTTTGCTTGCTTTTCTTTCAACTCAACCTGCTGTTACGGGTGACAGGAGTTACAGTATCACATGAAAGCAGCAAGAACCATAAACCTCTCCTTTATCTCCCATCTCATATCTTTATTCCTTCATTAATTGCAATCTTCCAGCTTCTTCTTTTTTAATTCTTTCATCATATTGCTTCCCATGGTATCACTGCTTCCTTAGGCATCAATTTGTTTCAGTCTTTAAATACCTCCCACCTGTATTTTACAGGCTACTCTATAAATATAAATATATTTTATTGATTTTAAGGAGCAACACATATAATTAGCTTGGTTATGAGCATAATAACAGGAAAGCTTCTAGGCTGTAAGGCATCAAAAGTATACTATATAATACTACTGGACAAAGATCAACCAAGATGAGTGCAGGCAGACATCTCGCCCCCTTATTATGGCATTCCAAAGCTCAAATAATGACAACAGTGCTCAAGCTAAGCAGAAATTAAACACTACAAAAAACAGAATAGTCTAATTATCAAAATGCTCAAAAAATGAGGGTGTTTCGCCGGTCATGGCTTATCAGTCAGACATCCTCCACATCCTTCGACATTCATCTTCCTCTCACTCTGTAACACCCTACAAATTTACATGATATTTTTCATTTCTGTTTTTTTTGCCAGCTTTGCTTTATGTTCTGCTTTCATTAGCCATGGCTTATGCCTAAAGAGAATACACCTCATCCAGATTTTATAAACTTTATCCTTCAATGCCAGAGCGACTTCTTTAAATTTAAAAACATCTCCCAGAATTTATTCTATGTCACCTAGGTAGCAGAAATGTACTACTTTCTCCGAAATTTTGTGAAGACGGGAGGATGAAGATGAAACAGATGATAATTGTGAACAATGCTGCACATCCTCTCTGTGACACACTAACACTGAGGACTTTCAGGTAATGAATCATTCAGCGGAAGTGTGTCAAGAAATGCTACTTTAGACCTACAGAAATATGCCTTTATAATGCCTCATGGTGACTGTGACTACTCTTTCTAACTTTAGCCAAGTCAGACAATTTATTGAGCTTCTGTAAAAAGCCTAATTTCCACCTTGGGACAATTAAAGTTCTATCTACTCTAATCTAATCTGATACAACTCCTTGGCCAATGTTTAAAGTAATTTTACACTTGACGGATATTTTACTAGCCTTATAATGAGTAGATTGCACATCATTAGACATCACATCTTCTTTTCAATAAGATTACCTGCTTTTAAATTTAATCTGACCTCTTTCTAGCATGCAAAGAGAACAGATGAGGCACCACATCTGAAGAAGGTAGCACCTAATTGGAATTTTCATGTTCATCTTTTTCAACATTTCTGTACCCCTATTTCCCTTCCTTGTGAGTGGAGATTTACCTTAAAATAGGCCATAGATTATGGAATGTTTCATTATTTAACACAAACAATTATGAAAATCTTGATGGTATAGTGTGCAAATCTCAAGTCTAGAAACCTTGACAGCATTTGTTGCATTATGCGTACAGTGTATTGGGATGAATACCTTCTCATTGTAAACTGTAAAACAGGACACCAACAACGATAAAGAGTTGGGGCACCATCTTGGTGACCCTGTATAACTGAAAGGTTTAAAGCAATAAAAAAAAACATGCAACAATTGCCTGGAACATCTTCACAAAGACGATTTCATCTCAGAACTGCCTTGAGGTAACTGAGTTTCAGGTTATGAGGTCATGAGGCAGGAAGGGGAGATTCTAGTCAGACGTACGCAGAAGTGATGTCAGAGATGGAGTGGCTGTCAATCTTCCATTCTGCAGAGGGAGGAGAAGGGAAGGCATTAGCATACCTAATGGTCCCGTAGGTAATTACCATTACCAAAGCTCTTAAGCCTTCTCCCATGAGCACATGCCTGACAAAATCTACAGGAGAATATCTCCACCCATCGAGAAGGAGACCTGGATTAAAGTCTCTGATGGGTAGCTTCTCACTTTTAAGCAAACAAGCCTGATGCATTAAATGGTTTCTTCTGACTTATAAAACGTCTCCTGTTTTCTTATAATTCTATGTGGTATTTAAATGTTCACAGAAGGCAGACTGTTCCATATTTTGTTCTGTTCAGGTAAAGTAAACAAACAAACTGACAGGTATATAAATAAGTGAATGTAGTGTTAAGCTGTGCAGGAAATGCAAAATTAAACACATTATTTGACCTAATTTGTTTAGATTCACACAAAGCAGGGAAGAATAAATAAGACATTTATTTTTGCTCTGCAGTGAGGAATACAGATGCATTAATTAACTTATTTTAAGGGCATAAACTATACTACAGTGGTTGAAAAACTGAGCTATGACTATCTTGTCTCTAAAGGCAAAAGGAAACAGTTGAAGCAAAATAATGCATTATAGAAAGAAATGCCTTAGAGTAAAATAACACATCTTTCATTCAATTTCGGAGATTTATAGAAATCAGACTGTAGCAGATATCATAAGTAATAAATAAGAGGAAAGGATACTTCCCTCTTGAACTGAGATTGGTACTGGCTAGAATGAAATACGGTATCAGATACTGATGATAGGTTAGCCTGCATAAGTAGCCATACATCTTTATCTTTAGCTGATTGCACTAGTGTGGAGAAAGAGATCTAGGTTCAAATTTGGAGAAGTGCAGTGGCTCAGAATTTATCCCAAAGTTAGAAAAGATAACAATACTTTTGTCAGGATCTATATCAACATTTGATTCACTATTTATTTACTATTCATGAACCTGCTTCATCCAGTTTTTTAGTCATGCTATGCTGCAGCTCATCCCAATAACATTAGGCACTAACTGGAGACCAACCTAGTTATACACCCATGCTGTCACCTACATTCATACCACAAGAATTAGGGAGTTACCAACCAACCTAACCTGCACATCCTGGAGGAAAACAAAATCATGTAGACATAGGGAGGACTTACAAGGGGAGATCAAAAAGTTTTCTGTCTGACGTATTAAGAGAACAGTAAAACCAAACGAGTTTTATTTATTTTTTAACTTAAGTTCTGTGAACACTGATACGCTAATTATAACATTCACAAAGCTTTTATATTCCACAGAAATAATTTTTTTTACCTTGTTTAAGCATTCACTGTTTTGTAGTTGACTTGAAGCTGTCCAGTTTAAAGCTGTTTAATTAATCTTTTTGTATTAAAATATAATTTTTTAAATTGTCATTAATTGTTTTGTTGATTTTCTTTTGGCTTTGTATTAATGTAATATTATTACTTTTATAATATAGTGTTACCTATTTATTTTTCAATTTTATTTTTTGCCAAGCATCTATGTATTAGGTTTCAGCGTTATCTTCCCTGTCTCTTGCATATGGAGCTCAAGTAGATGGGATAGGGGGACCTGATGATGCAGGAGAAGTAAAATATAAATAAATACATATTGCTGAAATAAAACAATGAACAAAAAACATTTGTATAAGCTAATATGTAAGTATATCAGTGAAGATCTTAAACTATCCATAACAATGTCTGTGAAGTAACCTTAACTGAATTGAGTTACTCATTCAGTGAGATCACTTTATAAAGACCCATTTTGGTCGGGTATAAGAACAATTAGTTCTAAAGGACCAATTTAAAGTTACTGAGTGAAATGCACAAAGGATAATGGCTACTTAATGCATATTCTTTTGATGCTCAGATCAGATGTAACTTTTGAAGCCAGACTGCCCCACCTAAGCTGTGAACCGTTGAAAGTAAACACAATGAGACAGAGTTGGTTCATTTAAAAAGCAAACTCAGTAGATTTTTCCATGTTTCAGATCAGCGTAATATATGCAGAGGTTGTGGTCTGTAATGAGTTCAGGCAGTACTAGTGTTCTGCCATTGATGGACCTTGTGTTAAGCAGAGCTATGTTAGCAGAAAAAACTTTTCTGCCCACTGATCCACATCCAAAGTTTATTTAAATAAAGAGTACATGTGGCAAATTTGAAACACTCGAGGAAAAAAGCATTGCAGTATGCCAATGTTTAAAAGACTAGCGTAATTGCAGGCTGACATTTGTTCTTAACAGAGCAGTTAACATCAATATAGTGCCAACCAGAGAAAACGTGCAGTAGTGTGCACATTTAAATCATCTTAACAGGGAATCTTACAGCCACAAGGTCATTTACTATGCTTTGGAAAAAGTTTTGCCATGTAAACTCCTGACTATATTTAGTTTATATACTTTGTAAAATGTTGTAATGTTTTTACACTTTCTCTGAATACATCCGCTTGTTATCACAGACAGAAAATGTACACTTTTAGAAACTGGTCAATAAGAAATATAAGCTGCCAATCTGAAGAAACAGACAACTATAAGGATTTAAATTTTGTGTATGTTAATACAATGTTGTTGGAAAAAGTACTGCTATATTCTTATATTCTTTGTAAGCATTACCCTCAGTTTTACTCGTGCAATTGATATATGTTAACAAAAGTATCTGATAGCATGGTAGTCTAAGATGCTGCTTTGCGTTCTTGGAAAACAGGTTTAGATTCCAGTGTGAATTTCATAAAAAAGAAAAAAAGAATGTCAAAAGTTTTCCAAAACATCCTTTTGAGAAATATTTTTTTTACTTATTTTGTTGCAGGATGTTGTAATGTGCCCCACTCAATCTGTGTGGTTGCATCTGTAGATTGATACAGCTTATAATGAGAGTACTTCACAAACACTTAATTGAGAAAGAGCAAAGCAGAGGAAAATTCAGAGCATCAGGGGCCTCGTGTATAATGCTATGCGTAGAATTCACACTATAACATGGTGTATGGACAAAAACAGAAATGTACGTATGCACAAAAAAATCCAGATGCATAAATCTGTGCATATGTCAACTTCCACGTTCCTCTGCTACATAAATCCTGGTCAGCGTGAAATGTAATACACATGCATGTGTCTACCCCCGTACCTGTACTCCTCCCAGAACTACACCACTTTCAATATGTAAATCAATATAAATAGCCTCTTAAGTTCAGCATTCTGTGAAAAGAAAATAGCAAAAGCACAGGGAAATAAAGAAGAATTTCAGCAAATACCTAGTGGAGTGAGGAAAAACATACTATTTGTTGGTTTAAGCAGTGGTATAAACAACAAAAGAAAATTGATCGAGTGCCAAAGAAGCTTGAAAGTTCAAGTTCAGAAAGTCGCTCAGTGCCCCAAATGAAAAAGAAGTGGTCAGATATCAAAGTTGCCGTGAACAACAACAACAACAACAACATTTATTTATATAGCACATTTTCATACAAAAAGTAGCTCAAAGTGCTTTACATAATGAAAAGAAGAAAAATAAAAGACAAAATAAGAAATTAAAATAAGACAACATTAGTTAACATAGAAAGGAGTAAGGTCTGATGGCCAGGGTGGACAGAAAAAACAAAAAAAAACTCCAGAAGGCTGGAGAAAAAAGGCGAAAACAGGTGAAAAAAGGTGAAAAGGCGAGTTGTAGCCAACCATCTGAGCGTCATATGGAAGCATATTAGGGTACAGAGAAAAGAAAAAAAAAAACAGAGACACAGGGGGAAAAATGGTCAAAATTTCCAATTTAATCACGTAGTTTATGTTGTCATTAAAGTAGAATGTCATAAACTTCATCTTGAAATCGTTTACTAGTTTCTCAAATCCCATAGTAACTAAAGCAGCACATTAAATGCTACATGTTCTATGTGTTTTTCTATGTGCAGTATGTGTGTGAATCACTATGTGCTTCTTAAACGAGCTTTCTCTTACGCTGACAGGGCACAGAATACATTACATTCATATTACAGTTCTCTGAACAATTTAAATACTAAGATGTATACTCGATATCTTTAAGAGCCAATGTTAGAAAGTTATAGCTTTAAGTTAAGTTAAATTCATATTAGTGTTAGCTTAGTCATAGTCATAGACAATGATAGAGCCTTTTACCCCCTGTAAGTTCATAAGAGGTAGAACTTTCTTGCTATAATTAAGATACAGTGTGATAATTGAGTCAGTTGATGTTTAGAATAGTACACAGTACACAGGGACTTAAAAGACCCATTTTCAGCTTAGAAATAGGATAGGCATACAGTTTTATGACCATTTTGACTTGGTTCAGAAACGTTTTGAAGTGATTTGTAACGATTTGAAATGTACCAAGATGTAAGCTTTGAACAGAACTTTTCTTATCAAGAACTTTTTTTTGCTATTTCAGTTTTCTCTTTTTTATGTGAACTGTTTTACTTTGAATTTTAACTAAAACTGTTAAAAACAAAGACATTTTGTTTGTAGAATCATTTCAGCGCATCAGGCTTTTGTTGAATCCCATTTTTTTTAAAACACAGTTTCGTTTTTGTCAGAAAACTTGCCATCTGAAGGCATTGAACTGGAACTGGAAAGTACCATCTGAGAACTGAGGACGCTTGTGCTCCAGAACTCGTCAATGAAAGTAAAAGAACTGAGCTATTGCGAGGTACTGCACTCTTGTCTTCTATCTCTGCATGATTGTAAATGAAAGCAAGGTCGCCGCAGCTGAACTTGAGAAGTTTTAAGAGACTGTGATATAATATAAGGAATTGTGGAAGATTGCTTTTTATTTGCTTGAGTCAAGGAAGCCTCTCTGTAAGGAAGCTGTTTGTGTTTGCTGAGCACCCGATTGTCATGTAGTTGTTGCTAGGAAATGCGCAGTCAGTTACACAAGCTGCTGCCATCATGTCAACGTCTAAGCATAGTTCAAGTGAAGTTGGGAGTGATCTGAGTACGGACTCAAAGCCAGAGAATGTAATTGGGGATCTTAAAGTCATTCTGGAAAAATCACGTAGAAGTAGTGCAAAAGCTTGGAATCTTTCGTGAGACACACAGTCAGATTGAGGAGCTGAATAAAAGTCTAATATCAGCGCTAAGTAAAGATGGCGCAATTAGAAAACAGAAAGCGACATTCACAGAAAGCTTTAAGAGCTGGAGTAAATTTATTGATGCTACAACGACATGGCTGAAAGATACAAAGACCCTTTTAGCACACTCATCTGATGAACAGTTAGTTAATCAATTCAGAGAGATGCAATTGCAAGAATGGAATTGCACAAAGTCAAGAGTACGACAAGGTCCTCCTCACTTAAAGCATGCTCTTGATAATAAATGCGGTTCTTTAGTCCAGCAAAGCGCTGTGGCATCATCACCTTCTTTGGCAGTGTTGGTTGAACAATCGACACTCAATAATATCCTACAAGCTCTTCTAGAACTCCAAGTTAAAGTAGAAGGCAGGAACAACCCACAACTAGCGCAAAGGCCAATACTCGGAGCTCCAGAAATGGTATATTAGACTTGTTAGCGCAGAATCAAGCCGAATATCAGAAGAATCAAGCCGTATGTCAGAAAGCAATCACTGAAATGGCTAAATCGTTAACCCAACAAAAGATAGCTCCTGCTCCAGCACCCATCTGCACAGCTTGGTGAAGTATCACACAGGCAGGTCCCTTTATTTTCAGGCGACCCATTGGCTTATGCAGACTTTATCACAGCCTTTGATCATTCTGTAGGCGAAGTGCTAGAAGACCCTCAAGATAAATTAGATTACCTGATTCAATACACAAGAGGTCCTGCTCAGGAAATGATTAAGGGTTGTGTACAATTGCCACCAAGACAAGGCTATGAAAAGGCCAGAAAGCAACTTGAGAGTTACTATGGCAACCAAATATTTATAGTTGATGCATATATGGATAAAGCAATGAAGTGGCCCCAAATAAAGAAAAATGACAGAGAGACTATGCAACCTTGATTCTTTATTCTTGATAACTGTATGGACTCCATGACCAAAGCAAGAAACCGAGATGCATTCAACAGCAATCAAAATATCCATACTATACTCTCAAAGCTCCCATATTCATTACAAGATAGGTGGTAAAACTTAGCTTATGAAATTGAAGAAAGAGAAGACAGAGAGACAGATATTTACAATATAACTACTTTTCTACATCGACAGGCTAAGATGTTAATGCATCCTGTTTATTGGAAAGGCTCCACAAGGTAGCACAGAGAAAAAAGAAAAGACACACAAGGGTAGGTATCCTCTGAAGAGCAGTCAGAGGTCAGGAAGTATCTTCACTACAAATATTTCTGATGCTGCTGAAAAAGGGACTGTGCACATGGTTGAGACAGCGTGTAGTAGATGCTGTATGTATCAAGGTAATTCTCTCCGCTCTTGACACAATCTGCTGTAGAGCTTTCTGATCAGCTGCTGTAGAGCTGTGATTCCACACTTGGATACAGTGGGTTAAAAATGGCCGTATGCACTGTTTATACATGAGGCCGCAAGTCAGTGAGAAAGAGCAACACTTGGAAAAGAATGGTATACTTACAAATGTAGCAAGGAAAGTGGGATGAGGCAAGTCTCCAAACAGGTTTTGATCCAGTAAATATGTGGATGATGTGGAGAAGTATATGGAAAATGCAGGCTCACTGTAAAGGTAGGTGTAATCCTTAAGTGACCATCTCAGTGCTATAAGAATCCGTAGGAAAGAAGATGTCAGCGAGGTAGTGATCCACTCAGATGTCCAGAAATATAACATGAGATATCCCAAATGCAGTTAGAAGACTAGTTAGGGCTAACACACAACAGCAGGCATTAGTGTAGCACCTCTCCAGATTTTAGTTGACTCAAAAACCAAAACAAAATCCAGATCTCATATGAACAAGTATGAAAACTTATTTTTCAAAAAACAATAAAACAAAATACAGTGAAAGAAAGTAAGAAAGAGTTCAAAAAGTGTTAAGATGTTTAACACAGAGGGTGTGGCAGTGCACCCTCCCTGCAGTGAAGAGCACTGTACTGTTTTAATTGTTGTTTGGACTCTGGGTCATAATGATGCATGCAAGTTTCATTCAGAGATATGAAATGCTGTTTAAAGTCTTCCCTCTCTGAATTAATTACCCTCAAGATTCTAGTTTTAATATTTTATGCAGTGATTCTTCATTTCAGGACCCTACATTCTGGACTCCTTTCATGTGCAGATCTTACTTAAATTAAACTGCTCATGAAGAACAGGTTCAGCTGTCCCATAAGTAATCCCTACAGGTCGTGCTTTCTTACACACTGTCACTCTTTGATTCTGCATAATGATTGGCTCCGCAGTGGTGACATTTTCTTTATTGGTGTCAAAGAGTAGCCACACTTTGGCTCATCTTATAGAGACGTTGTTGCCACATTGTAATTCTTAAGCCCTTCACTGTGACATTTGACCTGTCCTGATAGGCTTTGGCTGAGCAAGAACAAATTTCTCTAGCATTAAACATTAGGTGTTGGCACAATACTTAATTTTATGTTTTTTTGACTTCTATGTTGACATGTTTCAGAAACAACAAATATACCCTGTAAACCATAAGTGCTCAGCATTTCTCATTCACATATTTTAGAACACATGAGGTAATCTTGTGCCCTTCACAAAATCAGCCACATACAATACTTCTTTCAGGTGCAGGCTGAAAGCTTTTTCATCACCCTTTGTAAAGATTTCATACTGACAGTGAATGGTTTATTTTGAACTTAATCTCTTGGCGCTGAGACCTGGCAGCACTAAACTGGACTGCACCGTGCATACCAAGCATTTGAAATAATAATGTCCTTAATGCAAGGCAAGGTTTGACATTATGGCTGCAAGCTGCTGTGGAATGAACCTGGACGTTGTATCAGAAGCATGTGTGAACACTAAGAAAGTAAGGGAACAGGTGAGCAGTATGATGTAGGGGTTAAGCAGTGGATTTTAACCCCCTAGGTGGCATTGTCTAACTCACTCACTGATTTTATTGAGCTCCATCTGTAACAAACAGCAGTAAACAGTTGTAATGTAACATAAATTATTGTAAGTAAAGGTGTCAGCCAAATATATAATAACAATAGTAAAATGCAAAATGCCATGTTTTGGTGGCAACACATTTTATGTTTCTGGGATCAGCTGCAAAGCAGAATGATCATCTTCCATTATTCTAATATCTTTTTACATACATCGGTGGTTTATAGGTATTATTGGTCATGACTCTTCCAATGCAATACTGCAGTTTATTTCTAGTATTACTTGTTTGCTGTTTAATATAACATTTCATTTGTTTTTTGTACAGTACCTTTAATGATAAGATCCTTTCCCTGAAAACCCAGGAACATCCTTTAACTCTGTGCTGATGAAAGTTGGCAGCTGAAATGACAGTGGCTTGCAGGAATCTGTTAGCAGTAAACATCTTTATTTTGGTGCACCTATAATCTTTCTTAGCCATTTTTAACATTCAGGTTGCCAGCTGGTAAATCAAATAAATCAGCTTGTATTGAAAGCAAATAAAACCAATCTATTTAAGCTTACAATATTTTTTCACATAAAAGCAATGACCTGAGGGGGTGTTGTATAACTAATTGATGACCTATAGTGTAAAGTTTTGTATACAGCTTTATTTAAAATGTTTTTCTTATGTTCTTATTATAGCCTCTTGATCATCTTTTATTTTATTTCATGTCAACCTACCTAATATATTGGCATTTTAATCATGTAGATTTTTCTTTCCCAACCACCCATTATGTCACAAATGACTTCTTTATTACCACTCTCTCTAATCTCTTCTTAATACCAAACCTGTTTCCTTTTTTAACAACAAGACATATTTTTTGTGAAGAAAAGGAAGAATGACAGATCATTTGAAGTAATGTAATAAGCATCCTATTGAGCCATGACTGGTACCACCCTACAGTATGTCATTTATCTAATCATCAAGTATATCAATCAATAACATCTAAACTGCCATGGGGCATATAAGCTGTGACTTTATTGGATCAGAAAACAAGCTGTATGCACCACATGGAACAACTCAGCTGCATTTTGTGCATGTCAAAGAATATACATAATGGCATATCTTTGAATACTTAAAGGTATTGTTACAAGGAAAAACACCCTGACAACAGAAAAATAAATGATATTGCATCTAGGAACTATTGTAGGAGGTAAAAATGTTAGGTTTGAATACACAATGGGAGGTCTGAAAATCAAAAGTACAGTAATCCCTCCTCCATCGCGGGGGTTGCGTTCCAGAGCCACCCGCGAAATAAGAAAATCCGCGAAGTAGAAACCATATGTTTATATGGTTATTTTTATATTGTCATGCTTGGGTCACAGATTTGCACAGAAACACAGGAGGTTGTAGAGAGACATTTGTCTCTTTTTCAAAAGTTTAAACTGTGCTCCATGACAAGACAGAGATGACAGTTCCGTCTCACAATTAAAAGAATGCAAACATATCTTCCTCTTCAAAGGAGTGCGCGTCAGGAGCAGATCATGTCAGAGAGATAGAGAAAAGCAAACAAATCAATATGGCTGTTTGGCTTTTAAGTATGCGAAGCATTGTAGAGCTGTTGAAGGCGGCAGCTCACACCCCCTCCTTCAGGAGCAGAGAGAGAGAGAGAGAGAGAGAGATAAAAACAAACAACCAAAAATCAATATGTGCCCTTCGTGCTTTTAAGTATGCGAAGCACCGTGCAGCATGTCGCTTAAAGGAAGCAGCAGCACAGAAGGGAGCAAAGTGAAGATAATCTTTCAGCATTTTTTGCCGAGCGTCCCTATCGTCTAGGTGTGCGAACAGCCCCCCTGCTCAATCCCCCTACGTCAGGATCAGAGAAAGTCAGCGCAAGAGAGAGAGAGAGAGAAAAGTACATTGGGTAGCTTCTCAGCCATCTGCCAATAGCGTCCCTTGTATGAAATCAACTGGGCAAACCAACTGAGGAAGCATGTACCAGAAATTAAAAGACCCATTGTCCGCAGAAATCCGCGAACCAGCAAAAAATCCGCGATATATATTTAAATATGCTTACATATAAAATCCGCGATGGAGTGAAGCCGCGAAAGGCGAAGCGCGATATAGCGAGGGATACTGTACACCTTATGAGAAGGATTGAGGAGTTGTAGTGGACTCGACAATATCAACTGCCAGACAGTGTTCAGAAGAAGGCTAACAGAATTTTATGTTATATTGCATGATGTGTAGAGTACAAGCACAAGAAGGGTGTACAATTTTGGTCTCCAGGCTACAAAAAGTACATAGCAGCACTAGAAAAAGTCCAAAGAAGTTTGACTAGGGTAATTCTAAGGCTACAGGGGATGAATTATGTGGAAAGATTAAAAGAGCTGAGCATTTTCAGTTTAAGCAAAAGAAAACTAAGGGGTGACATGATTGAAGTGTTTAAAATTACAAAGGGAAATAGACCAGTGGATCGGGACTGTTATTTTAAAATGAGTTTTCAACAACTTGTTAACACTAGAATTACCAAAGC
Organism: Erpetoichthys calabaricus; assembly: GCF_900747795.2. Taxonomy (NCBI): domain Eukaryota; kingdom Metazoa; phylum Chordata; class Cladistia; order Polypteriformes; family Polypteridae; genus Erpetoichthys; species Erpetoichthys calabaricus. The sequence continues at coordinate 323,012,857 of NC_041394.2, forward strand.
CTTTGAAAAAACTCGTAATTCCGGCCCACCTTAAATCCCCTCACACCTCTCCATCAGCGTCTTTTGTCTTGTAAATGTGTTAATAAGCACAAGCAGCAAGCAAGCAGCCTGCTATACCACCCCCCACCCCCTCTGCTGCAGAAACAGCAAAAATCGCTCTCCCAGCTCAAGCCTTGGTTATCTGGGAGTGAAGTGCTGGAGTTTTATAGGGTAATTATTATATCGTTATTTGGAACACATACATTTCATGTGTGTGCCGTGTCTACAGCAATCTATGTAAACACATCGTTAACATTTTTCATGTTAGATCTGACGCTGTTAGTTTTCAAATAATATTTTATTACTACGACAATGTTTTCTGATTGGTACTATTCAGGTCATCAAATGATTTCTTCAAAATGTCACACATATTTGTCTCTTTCTTCTTTTCCCCGGTGCTGCATTGACATCATGGACCAGAAGGCGTGAGCTTTTTCAGTGCAAACGGGAACACGCAGGTAGCCGGTTGCTGTGCACTACAGCATGTTTCACCTGGCAGCGATGAACACACATACTGTATACTGTGCAAAGCATGCATGGGTCCAATGAGAAAAGAAGAGTGTTCTTGGCTCAAAAATACATTGATTTGATTGAGACGTTGCTCACTTGGGCAATATTTTCTTCACAGTGCCTTCCCCAGGAACATGAACTTAAATCCATACCACACACAGTTTAGAGTAACACAGCCATCTTAGTCACACAGCACTCCCCCCAGGAACATGAGTTTGAATTAACAGCCCACACAGTGGAGAGTAACACAGACATCTTAGTCAGTTAAGCCAAAGAAGAGCACTGTCAATGCAAATGACTAATCTGGCTTTTTCCTATCAAGATGTTTCTTCTTCACAGTGTGGTTGTTCAGTGTGAGCCACTGCTACATAATCAATCACTACAACAATTTATCTGGCTGCAGTTATTGCTAACAGCAGTAGGTCAGGTTAGGTCAGGTTAGGGAGCATGCACTGGCATAGCGTGTTGCCACAACCACCTCACGACGAAACAACTCGGCAACCCCCCAAGGCAGACATGCGGTCCAGTTCACTCTGTCTGCTGCAGCCAGGTGTTACTGGCCTGGTCAAGCCACTCAGGTCCTCAACAATGAGGATCCTGTGAGCCAGATCACCCTTGGGGTATCACGTCACATGGTCGTAGTGCCATAACTGACGCTTCTTCACAAAGCAGGTAATGTGCCTCATTTGGGACTCCATGAGCAACCACTCATTTGACACAAAGTAAACTAGCGGTACCCAAGGATTCTCCAAAGGGACACAGTACCAAAGGAGTCAAGTCTTCGTCTCAGGTCACTGGATAGTGACCATGTCTCCCAACCGTATAGCAAGAGAGGAAGCACCAGGACTCTAAAGACTTGGACATTCATTATTTTGCGTAGATAGTGTAATTAGTAATTGAGGCCATGTGAATAACTGATTTTTAATATGAGACACAAGTATATAACTTTTTAAATGAATAAGTCAAATAAGTAACATAAATTGTGTTTTTTTTGTTCACACTTGGCACCTTACATGGCCTTGGTGAAAATCTAAGAACTTTGCTGAAATGAATACAATATGAAACAATGTAGAAAACAAGGGAAACACACTTTTTAATAACATTGCATATAATTTAATTAATAAACATATACCAACATATTATGAACCAGCAATTTCAATTAAAACATTACAGAAAGCTGAAAAATTTCCCAGTAGTACTGGGCAAAATTACATTTTAGTCACTAATAATTTATTCTCTTTGCATTATGTGGTAAGATCACTATGAAAAGACATTCTCCCACTCATATAAAAATCCAAATTTTCTACATTTACAATGTTGCCCGATTTCACTAGGAGTAATAGAATTTTTATGTTAGGACTGTTGAAACTAAAGTCTTAAAGACTAATATCATCAAATGAAATAATGACTTTAAAGTGCCGTACCAAGAGATCACTCTTTCAGCTTTAGAGGATTAGTAAGAACTGTATTGAAATGATGACTTTAAATTTTGTAGGACTATAATTTTTCAAAGACTAAGAGTGCCTGAATACATGGCAATTTCCATTCTGTTGAGCTATTATTTCCTTTACTGTGCTGTTCTATAATACAATATAATGATCATTAATATAACAATGCACTCTGCAGATGGGGCCGTCTACTCAGATTTGTCAAAAATTAGGTTTTCTCTCATTAAATATGCATAATTAATCCACAGTGAATTGCAACATTACTTAGAATAGCAACCATTTAAGATCTTTAGGCTCAATAAATAATGTGAAGTTATTTTAATTTAAATGACTTTAAGGAAAAAAGCACTAGGAACTTTTTTAGAGCTTAAAGAAACGGACAACTGAATGAGGCAGACCCCAAACAACACCCAATCCCCATTTTGGGGATACTGAAAAACTGCCTCTCCCCATATGATCATTTCATTTAAAAGTGAAAGGAACATAAAATTGATAAATATACCAATTTTCCTATTGTTATTTTCTTCTTCTTTTGGCTGCTCCCGTTAGGGGTTGCCACAGTAGATCATCTTTTTCCATCTCTTCCTGTCCTCTACATCTTGTTCTGTCACACCCATCACTTCCATGTCCTTTCTCACCACATCCATAAACCTCCTCTTCGGTCTTCCTCTTTTCCTCTTGTCCAAAGCAATGCAATCTCGCCTCTCTAACTTTGTCTCCAAACCTTTCTTATGTTCATGTTGGCTTGTGTTAAACTTCCGAATCGTGGTCATGTATGTTACACAACACTTGTCATATTTCCACACAAAAATATGTTAGTGACTGTTATGCCACACTACCAACAGTCCTTCAAGTCTACATGATAAATAAGCCTCTGGAGTTACCCACCAAAACAATTAACTGTCAGCATTTCCTGCCTGTTATGATCTTCACAATTTTGAATTTAAAATGATCATTTTCCTTGAAAGTGAGGCCTCCAGCCTCCTCTGAGGCCTAATTACCAAAAGTATGCTTTAACCCAAACTCAATACACAGAATTACAAACTGAATGGACCTAACAGAAAATAGGGAAGGCTTTTTAATTTTACAAAACTTAGAAAGGGAGAAGGAAACCATTAAAAGCCTTGGCCTAAATACCATTATTCTTATAATAAAAGAGTTTGTTAATCAAAATTCAAAACTAGACCAAAAACCCAAGGGTTATAAAAAATAAGGCAAAAAGGGTATTGTTTAAAAGGAAGACTCTATTCTCCATAGCAATGTTGACAACGAGCCAAAGGGTCAAAAATGAATAAACAAATAAATAAATGAACCCAAAAAACAGCAAAGGTAATCCAAAGAAGAAGTGATTAACTAATGTTCTAGTGAGTATCTGTTTCTGCACAGCACAATACAGAGGGAAGTCTTTCAGCAGCAATTTGGGAAGGAAGTTGGAGGCATCCTTATGGTGACATATCTTAAGTGCATAATACTAGTACTGTAATCTCGAGCATCAAAACAGCTCCATTTCACTCTACCACAAGAGTCCGCGAGAATTAAAAGATTTCTTGTTTGGTGAAAGTGAAATGCACATACGCTGTCACACTTGGGTCACAGAGTTGCTCAGATACACAGGAGATTTTAGAGACAGAAACATTATTCAAACACTTCAAACAAACATAAGTCTCTTTCAGGAGTGAATCGGGCTCTGTGTGTAGGTCAGAGGGGACAGTTCTGTCTCTCAATTAAAAGAATAGAAAATCTTCCTCTTCTTAGGGGCGCGCCACTTTAATCACATCTAAATTATTTGATTTGTAATTTTAAACTGTGGAAGCAGAGGGGGGTGGCACTGTGGCACAGTGGTAGCGCTGCTGCCTCAAGTAAGGAGACCTGGGTTAGCTTCCTGGGTCCTCCCTGCGTGGAGTTTGCATGTTCTCCCCGTGTCTTCATGGGTTTCCTCCCACAGTCCAAAGACATGCAGGTTAGGTGCATTGGTGGTCCTAAATTGTCCCTAGTGTGTGCTTGGTGTGTGGGTGTGTGTACCCTGCGGTGGGCTGGCGCCCTGCCTGGGTTTGTTTCCTGCCTTGCACCATGTGTTGGCTGGGATTGGCTCCAGCATACCCGCATGACACTGTAGTTAGGATATAGCGGGTTGGACAATGACTGACTGACTGACTGGAAGCAGAGGGGTAAATCAAGGAAAAATGTGTCTTTGTCCCAAACATCATGGAGGGCACTGGATATGCATATTTACTGTATCTCTCTCTCTCTCTCTCTCTCTTTATAAAAGGTAATCCTGGAATGGAAAGCAAATGCAAGGCTACGATACATGATAATCTTGAAAGACATTTAAAAGACCCGCGAGACCAAGGAGACTTGCCACGGTGCATTTCGCGGGGACCGTAAACATGAGACTTGGTGCCAAGAGATATTGTCCCAGGGCCGTAGCAAAAAGGACAGCGCCTGTACAGGCTTTAAAAAGATTGAAGGGTAGCGCGACGGCAGCTACCCCAAATGAACGCGAGCAGCATTATACATCCTGCAAGAAAGAATTCAAACACACCTGTGGCCAGAAATAAAAGACAGGTATTGCTTTTACAAAGTCACGCGAGACCAGGCAGTGAGCCATCATTTAAAACAAGTCAACAGACCTCTAATCTAGCAGTTGTTGGATTGCTTTTGGCAGGCAAGCATCATGTGCTCGGAGCTCTTAAAACAACGACATGCGACAGGCAGAAGAGGCAGCTAGCAAGCAGCAAAAAGACAGCAAATCATCCAAAAGCTTATCCTTAGCGTACGTTAAGCTGCAACACCCTTCACAACACAAGCAGTATTATATGTCTGGGAAGAAAGAGATGTAAACACGCGCGGGGCAGGAAATAAAGAAAAAGTATTGTTTTTACAAAAGGTTTTAAAGTAAAAGTGAAAATAATGCATATGTAACAATTCACAAGAAAATAACAATCTCTTTAAATTGTAGATTGCCTGCCTAAGGTAAAGTCATCCCTGATGATTGGGGACGTGGGAATGAGGGGTCCTTTCATCGGATTAGCGCTATTTCAGATGTGGAATGGCAAAATGGGGGAGGCAGCTTGATGAATGAGGTCTCCAGGACTTAAAACATAACCAAATCATATTATGTGATATCATCTAATGTGAAATTCTACTCCGTACTTCTAGAACTTTTATTTTTATATTGTATTGAGGATTTATTCTGTTCTATGTATTGTACTGTATGGCTCAGAATTAAAAGACAATGAGTAAAATGACAAACTAGAACTTCATAAAGACGTTTACAAACATTGGCGCTAAACACATGCAGAGCAGGTTAGAGACTATGAAACCAGTGAGATTAGAAAGGCTCAAAAAAAAAGCAAAAAAAAAACGGCGCTATACACATGCGGAGAAAGTTAAAGGATATGAGAGTAGGAAAATTAGAAAATATAAAAAAAGAAAGTAAAGATCGCAGTAGCGCAAACAAACAAACTGCCTCATTTAACTATGCACCAGTCTAACTTTGGTTTTGCACAATAATTACTACACTATTGCACCTTAACACTTAATTCTACTTTATTCACATAATTTTACTTATTTATTATGTTCTACTATACTGTTATCTTTCAATCTATGACTTTTGTTAATTTAACTGATATTCTTCTAACTTTGCACAGTTTTTGATAAGCGGATCAGGATGCATTTCACTGCGTGTTGACCTGTATAACTATGCATGTGACAAATAAAGAATCTTGAGAATTTCAAAAACGGAGTTTACCACACATGCATTTATTGGTTACTTTGTTAGTGTATATATATTTATCTGTCTGCTTATTTAAAAAGCTACATTTACCCCAGGAGTCAAAAACGTTCTGTCTAGCCCTTGTACAAAAACCTAGACAAAAGCTGGGGTATCACCTTGGTAACCCCATGTACTTTTGGAACTGTGAGAGGAAAATAGCACAACTTTACAGACAGGAGTCCAATGCAGAACTCTACTTACTTTTTTACTTTGTAAAATAAAAATTATTAACTGCTGATGATATAGATCGTTTTGTCTGTGCTGAAATTCCAAACAGAGAAACCTGTCCTGACCTCATTAAAAAGATTCAGCATATTGGGACTCACAAGATTACAAATATTGTTTCTACAGAAGTTCTGAAATAAAAGTGAAACTAATGAAATAGCAACAATTCAAAGAAAAAAAAATCTTAAAAGTGTGTATCCGGAAAACCAAACACGGGGGTTGGCGAGAGAAGTGAGCAGGGGGCAAAACCCCCTAGTATATATATATAATATCTCTTTGATTATGTCACTTCTTAATCTGGATTTGCTTAAACTGAAAAGATTCAACTACTTCAGTCTCCACTCATATATCATACCTCTTAGTCCCAGAATCAGTGTAGTCACTCTCTTCTGGACTTTCACTAGTTTCTTCAAAATGTTAGCTAAAATATTATGTGACTCTTGTTCACACCCTCAGTTTGTACAACATCCTCCTCAAATCCCACTCAAGATTCTTTAAGCACGAAGAGCTAGCTAAGATATATTAACCTAAGGTAAAGCAACTCTCTTACAATAACTTTTTAAACTGTGCAGTGGCGTCAGCAGGTTACATATTGTTCATTTCTGTTTACAGTGGGCTTGATCGGGTTGATTATTAGCAGCTGGAACACCATCATGTGTATCATACTGAATTAGATACCCAATGTGTAATAAAACATAAACATTCTTATGTTATTTCCTATTTGTATGCTATTTACAAGGCATGGGTTTTACAAAGACAGTTTCATAAACCCTATATCACCTAAAAGTGGTAGATCTTACTGATAATCTACTTCTGCTCTCTCTGTTTAAACTCAAAGTGCACTTATTTCAACTAATTATCATTGATTTTAATCAGTTCTGGTTTTTTTTATGTCCCGTGTGATTTATCCATCTTGCAATTTTGTACCTCCAGCTTCATTCATGATGGCGCTATTCCCTGTCTCTTTCTACCTTTGTTTTACTTTCCGTTTCTGTCAACCACAGTTGTTGCTGCAGTTGACAATGGCTTCTTGGTTTAATGAAATGTATTGTTCGTTCATATTAATTGGATGTAAGTCAAAGCAAGATTTGTCTCTTTCGTTCTTTATGTCTCAGAATTATGGGTCATCAATTCTAGGCAAACAGTCTAACATTGATAAATCATTACTTTCTTAATTTTGGAACAGAAACATGAAGAAATTGCTTTAAAGTTGGTCAATTTTTAACTGTATATTTTGCTAAGTGTTCTTCTCTGGACTGGGTTTGTTCAAACTGCAAGAAAATTTAAGAACATTAAAAAAAAATTGAATTTTTCTACAGGACTTTCATCCCATTTTACGTTCCATATTAAATAGCAGGATGCAAACGTCACAGCCATACAAGGGGCCTGTCATAGTGATGCCTTTCTAGATGTTTAGTCAAGTTACAGATGGGAGAAACAGCACAACATCTCAGACCCTCTTAATCCATTGAATCCAATTCAGAGCCTATCCTGGCAACACTGGGGCACAAAGCAGATTCAAGCTCTTTTCGAGGTGCCACACTGTCACATGCCAGCAGGCATGTGGAGCCAATATAACAGCCAGCTAAACTAACCCACATATCTTTAAGGTGTGGGTAGTAAACCAGGGTATCTGGAGGAAAACCAAGGCAGACACAGGAAGAATGGGATTATAGACTGACTGGGCTTTGAACCCAGGATGCTGGATCGACAAGACAGCAAAGGGAAGTGATGTAATAAAAACATATAAAGTTTTATAACACTGTCCCCACAGTGTCATACTACGATAGTTTTTTTGTTTTGGCATCACAGGTAGATATTTCTTGCACAATTTAATAATTGATTTTCTGCAATTTTTCTCTGGCCATGCGGATAATAATTAGCTTTTGTCGCCGTTTTCAAAACAATTACACAAATATGAACAACATTTCAGTTCCTTCAAAATCAATCTACATGGCCAAAAGAGGATTACACTTATTACATTTTGTTAGCTCAGTCCTTGCCAGAATTACATATCTGATCTCCTGAGACGCAGGGCTTCAGAACGGTTTTGCTGTGTTTGATAGTTTTCCAACAACTTGCCCCAAACATCATTTTAATTATTTAATAGCAGCAGGCGTGCCTTAATAAATATCGGCAAATGTAAGAAAACTCAATGTGATAAAATATTCACTGGAGAAAAATAAAACAGCAGGTTATGTGTCTTGATAATTCCAAAGAACATCCTGTCAGTGCCACTTAATAATATTGAGCAGTGTGGGATTTCCAACAGGTCAACAGAAATCTTAAGCATTTGTGATAGCACACAGTTTTTAGTCTGAGGAAAGATATTAGAAAATACAGCTGCTTTGTTTAAAAAAAAAGTCACCTCTCTTTTATCCAGCCAAGTTGGCAGACATGTAGGAAATAAATACTGAACAAAATGTTTGATTTTCTTTCAATGAAAATGGAAAACAAAAGTGATTTCTAGTTCTGATAGAAAAAAGTCAAACACAGTAGTTTATAGGCTTTTACACAGCTGGTATAATTTGTTGGTGGACTTAGGTTCCATTATCTGCAAGGGAAATAATTAGCCTTTTTTAGGTTTGTTTCAGTCACTGTTTTTTATTGTACATGTATGCTTCATTGTGTTCATACTGTAGTTAACCATATCATAACTCCTACTCTGAGAGGATACATGACATTGCTTATCTAGAATAAACAATAATCCTGACTGTCAAACTACCGCATCAGACGTTTAGGACAAATGGATGTCTGGCTCAGTGTGTCTTTCAGTTTTACTACCTGGTGATGAATGCTTAGACTTTGGAATTCTACAAACAAAACCACAAAGTATTGAATATATAAATAATGCTGACTCTGATTGACTAATTCATAATTTAGGATGATCATGTCTCCTAAAGAGGCCAATCAGTCTAGTCTGTGAATTGTTTACATGATAAATATTCCCTTAGAAGACTGGATTAGGATTAGTAGGACTGGAAGAAGAACCCCATGTACAAAATAGATGCTGTCAGGTTCACATAAGAGATTTTATCTGCTAGACTGATGAAAACATTACCTATATCAGAATTAATGACCACACAACGCATTAGATAGATAGATAGATAGATAGATAGATAGATAGATAGATAGATAGATAGATAGATAGATAGATAGATAGATAGATAGATAGATAGATATAGATAGATAGAGTGGCCCCCATAATGTTTGGGACAAAGGCACATTTTTCCTTGATTTATCCCTCTACTCGACAGTTTAAAATTACAAATCAACAATTCAGATGTAGGGTGGCATGGTGGCGCAGTGGTAGCGCTCCTGCCTCGCAGTTAGGAGACCTGGGTTCGCTTCCCGGGTCCTCCCTGCATGGAGTTTGCATGCTATCCCCGTGTCTGCGTGGGTTTCCTCCGGGCGCTCTGGTTTCCTCCCACAGTCCAAAGACATGCAGGTTATGTAGATTGGCGATTCTAAATTGTCCTTGGTGTTTGTGTGTGTCATGCGGTGGGTTTGCACCCTACCCGGGACTGGTTCCTGCCTTGTGCCCTGCATTGGCTGGGATTGGCTCCAGCAGACCCCCGTGACCCTGTGTTCGGATTCAGCGGGTTGGAAAATGGATGGATGGATTCAGATGTAATTTAGAGTTTACATTGCAAACTTTAATTCAATGGCCAAAGCCAGTCTTGGAGCACCATAGTATCTTTTGGCTACCTGCCTGTGACTGGCCTTCTAATTTAAATAAATATTGTGGAAAGAGAAACTCAAAACAAGCATTTTCAGAATATCATAGGCAATCTTGTTTATTAGCTTATAGTTTGGGCTTCAATAAAATCTCAACAGAAGCAAAAGAATAATGAGAATTCTGCAGTGCAGGTTAATGTTGGTGTGCCTTCATGTGGTCTTTAGCAGAAATTTACAAAGAATTCCTGTTGGATGGCAGTTGTTAAAGAGACTAACCAGAACAGAGAGTCAGAGTTTCTGCTCTCCTTCTGCGATGGCTTCTTCAGCTCTAGGGGTAAAAGAGGAAACTGTGTTACATCCAAATCCTTCCCCCCTTGAATCTTTAAAATCATTATGCCAGTGTTAAATAGAAGGATGACTGGAGTCCCAAAGAAATGTTGGGAGCCAAACCGGGCCACCTCATTTGATGCAATTGTCCAAAAAACTGAACAGAAATAAGCTCTCATTGGTGCAACAGAATGCAGGCTTCTATTGTGCCATCTTAGCCAACATGGCTCTGTAGAAAAAGGGGCTCTTCTGAGCGGATCAGTCATGGGGAGTTCTGTCATGTGGAGGCTTCTCACCAAAGTGAGATGCCATTCTCTGGGAACATCTCTGTTTTATATCGCCCCAGTCCACTAGGGCAGGGCCAAGGGACAGACAGAGTTCAAGTTGCCCTCAAAGGGGGAAGTTTCTTGGCGCTGCCGAGACAAAAAGAGACAACATGGTTTCTGACCACACCCCCTTCCTGTTTTTAGGGTGGTATTATGCCCATGCATGACACCCCAAAAAAGAATTATACCCACGCACATAAAAAGTTGTTTTGTTGTTTTGACATATAAGAAAAACACCCATTTTTGAGTACTTGTCTTTGGAATTTAAAAATAATTTGTGTTTTTCACACAATAATGGGATACGTTTTCTGAGCTTATTTAGATTTTATGCTCGTGTTTTTTTGCATTGTGGTTTGCTGAAGTTGCCATTTAAACATACATTGATCTGACAATAATAGAATGAAACTTTAAAACAATTTGCTTTTTATGATTACATATGCTTATGTATTAATAAGCTCTGGGTGGCAAAATGGGTTCTACTCACAATTTTATATGTCAAAAGGAAGGCTTTAAAATCAGCTCTAAAATTCACTGGAAGCCAGTGTAGTAATAGAAGCACATGTGTATTTCACGTTCAGGTTTTCCTAATTCTAGTTGCAATCCTTGCTGCGGTATTTGGAACAGTCTGCCAGTAAAATAGTACACAAGGCAATCTTGGATTAGATAAACGACAAAGCATCTTTTACATGTTATGCCTACCCCCTAACCAGTTTAATAAATTTTGTGTATGAATTTCTATTTGGCATATAAAGTACATTTACAAATAACAACAACTTTCTGCTTCCATAAGATATACCCAGATGTTTGCATTATTTGTTTTCAGAAGTTTTTTTCAGTAAGTTTGCCTCTTGTAATGTTGTCAGTTATTCCAAATTTAAAAGTAAAATGTGGTTTTGAGATTCAGAGACAATTCTTAAACTAAATGTCTTGCACAATGTGCACATTTGTGCTGTCCCTTTTGGCTACCTAATATGCCAGCGTAAACATGGAATTAAAAATGTATAAAGGGCCACATGTAATACTGAAATTCCATTTCCAAAACTTTGAAAGGTTAGAGTTTAATAAAATATAACATCAGAATAATAAATCGTTTCAATTAATCTTAACCTCATGTCTTTTATCTATTGATGTTGCTAGGATACCAAAGTTAAAGTAAAGGATCTTAGTTGGATTAAAGTCTAATTTTAGCTTGCAGTCAGATCCGATACAAATAATAACCTTTGATTTGCAATGAATGCCTGGTTTTGATTTTTGTTTTGTTGTTTAATTCCATTTCTGTACAGAAATGAAATATATTGCATTATAAATGTATGTGAACATGTCTTTCAGTATAATGAAACATATATGTAGCTCAAATACAGATATTTTAGACTATATACAAAATATAATGAAACATAATTTTCACTAAATGCAATGTAATACATACTTTCAAATACAATATACAGTACATAAGACATACTTTATACTATGTGCTCAGACCCAAGACAGATCATTCATATCTATTTTCGTGTATATTCATATCTTCCCAATATGTCCATTTTATTTTGCATTTACATTTACATCATTTAGCAGACGCTCTTATCCAGAGCGATTTACAACAGTGTTTGTTAGTTTTTTCGCATACCCCTTGGGGTCAGAGCACAGGGTCAGCCATTGTACAGCACCCCCTGGAGCAATTACAGGTTAAGGGCCTTGCTCAAGGGCCCAGCAGAGTAGGATCTCTTTTGGCAGTGACGGGGATTCGAACCGGCAACCTTCGGGATACCAGCGCAGATCCTTAGCCTCAGAGCCACCACACCACTGGACCTCCTGTTAATAATATGTGCTGTGTCACATTGCACTTTGACCTAGATATAATACAGGTCATCCACCTGAAGCTAAGCATGTTCATATCCAGCCAGAACTTGGATGGGAGACCATCTAGGAAAAGCTACAGTTGTTGCTGAAAGAGGTAGTTGGTGAGACTAATAGGGAACGCGTATCCTGTGGGGGGTGTGTGTGGATCCCCGTATCCCAGTCATTCGAATGAGATGTAAAACTGAGGTCCAGACTCTCTGAGGTCATTAAAGATCCCTGGACATACTTCAAAAAGTGTTTCTGATATCCTGGCAAAGTTGCCTACCACTGCCTAGTCATTCTGCCCCCTAATCATACTCCTGTGTCTAATTGGATATCCCTGTCACCCCTTCACCATCTAATGCCTAATGTGTGGTGAGCATACTAGCACAAAAATGGCTACCATCATATTATTCAGGTGGGTGCTACACCCCTTTGTCGATGTAAAGCACTTTGAGTAGCAAGAAAAGCCCTTTATATATGTAATTACTATTATTATTAATATTATCCATTGGATATTTTAAAAATACACTGCAAAACACAAAAGATTTAAATAGACAATCTGTACAATATAAGTACATTTATAGTAAAAGATCTGTAAAATATATCTTAAAATATATTATTTCTAGTATTCTAAAAAACATTAAGAAATATTTTTTGTACTTTTTGAAATATATTGCAAAGTACAAAAATGGCAATAATTTGTATAGTTTAATATATTCGAATATACTGCAAGGAACTGTATTGTAATATGTTTATTGTAAATGGCAGACCTGGAAATAATGGACAGCCCAGTAGAAATAATTGATATTGCACAACACAGGTTATTCCCTCAGGACACGAGATGGCAACAACCCTCCGTATCGGTGCCCATTTGGGAACCAGCAGGGAATTCTGGGAGATGTCGTCCAGCAGCACAGCCCTGCTGGGGACCATAGGTGTCGCAAGGGGGTACTGCAGAGAGATACGCTACCTAATAAGTGGGACTTCTGTATGACCCAGAAGTACTTCCATCGGGCAGTGGCCCTGGCACCGGAAGTACTCCTGGTCCTTAATAAAAGAGACCACACTCCCTTGGCCAGGCAAGTCGGAGCTAGGAGGGCATGAAGCAACACACTCGTCTGGGGGAGGGCAGTACAGTGGTGAGAAGAATTGTGATTTGTAGAGAAAGAGAGAGATATTACTTGTGTTTTGCTTATGCTTTTGCTACTTTATGAAGGAATTTGGTTAATAAACCATCCTTTCTTTGAACCCGGGACACTATGTGTGATTGTGTTTTGGGTTTGGGACTCAGTGACAGCCCCAGTTCCATCACATTATCCTTAAAGCAATTTATAAAACATTTTAAAATACACTCATATAGGTAATAAAATATTTTTAAAAATATATATATTTTACATTTATTATTAATTTTTGTAAGGATTGCTTGAAACTCACTAATTAGTGAGTTAGAATTGTGGAAGAAATCTAACCATTGAATGTAAAAATTATTATTTCTCTCTGAATTTACTACATAAAGTCCTTAAAGAATTCATCCATTCATTTTTAAATCTTGTCAATTGTGTGAGTCTATGGTGAGTGGAGTCTTAAATTTTGAGGGCAACCCCAGGAATTAACTGCCTCTCCTCTTCCTCCAGTTATCCCAGCTGTGACCCAGGGAAGCCTTGTGGAGCCATCTCTGGTATATTGCCATGTTCTTCTCTTCTCCTACACCCAGTGCAGCCAAAGTATGATTGTCTTTTATAAGTTTTTCTCATGAAAGCATTAAATGGTGTTTATCCATTATGGACTCCCAGCCCTTTTCATGTTTTTGTGTCCTTCATTTACCACCTTCATTTTCTATTATCAGTTTAGGCCTACCCTGGCAAGATCTAATAGTCATTGATAGGATACTCTGTCATTTCAAAGTTCATAGATACTCACACTAGGGACATTTACAGTCACCAGTTTGTAGATGTCCTACACACTGTAGTCAGCATAGTTTTTGCCTGTGATATCTTCTCATTGGTTGTTATCAATAAAATGCAGATTACTTAATATGAGTTAACTTGTAGTAGTCAGTCTCTTGATAGACACCACCTACAAGTTATCCAGTAAACAGCTTTTGGGATTATAGTGTCAAATACGAGTATTTCAGTCGGTAAAAGATGTAAGAAGATGATACTGGGCATCTGATATAAGAATGAGAAGTCAGCAGGGTGTCACAGAACAGAATAATTCATTTTCAGTTAGTTTTCAGCCATATTTTGGATAACATTTATTTTTCACAAAAATAACTGACATACGTAGAACCACAACCATCTGAGTATTTTTCAACCATTAGCACCTCACCACTATGAAGTTGAAAAGATAACTGGGACATTTAATTACAACAAATTGCGCAAGACTTAACTTGTTAGTGTGGCCTGTAGGGAACGCTGCAGCACCCCAAACCCCAGACACAACTCTACAAACACAGGTCTTGGGTGCAAATAAATTATTTCAGAAATTCCTCCAAACCAGCTTCTTAAGATGGTTTGCACAATCACATTCTCTTGTTTAGTCTCTTGTTTCTTCTTTCTCTTTCTTCTCTTCTTTATCTCCACTCATCTTAGGTGAGCTTTGTCCATCTCTACCTGACTCCAGCTTACCTGGGAGAGGCAGATCGGTTTCTTTAATCTCAGACCCTGGGGTACTTCCAGTGCCAGGACATTGCCCATAGGAAGCACTTCCCGGTCAGGTGGAAGCCCCACAAAGTAGGGATCACAAATTCCTTCAGCAGGGAGAAGCCCCTGGCAGCACACACAGAACACAATGGGGCTGCTCTGAGTGACTACTGCACCCAGCAAGCCCTGCAGGTTTCCGTACGGGTACAGTAGCCCAGGGATGCATCCACCTAGCATCCTGGGGGAGCCACCAGTCCAAGTTGGTCATCTCCCCTTCTCCCTCCATTACACTGGCCTCCCAGCCAGGTAAGGATCTTCGGCACACCAGCATATTTACTGTGAGGCTGGCACCTCTCGGCAAGGGCAGGGAACAGGACGCCTTTCTTCTTGGCCACTCAGTACAGCGGCATGCTGTACATATAAAGAATCATGCACCATCTCAGTTGGAATGCCAGTGCATGCCTGCTGTCCATCACATTAGACAAAGCTGGGTTATTGTGCAGCTGGCTTGTACAAAGAGTTTTCTGTTCCATGTGGAGGCTAAGAGGTAATTCAAAAAGATTTTTTTAGAGAAAATTATTTTTATTGAGTTTTCACAATATCAAAATAAATTTAATCAATATATTAAAATTAACATCCATATTTTACATTGGTACCAGGAAGAAATTTACCTATTTTCACTGTGATAGTATTGTATTTCTACTTTTGAAGAATACACCTTTAAGGACAAAGGTGAATAATTATGTCAGAGGAGAGGTCCTTGATAAGCTCAAGCAGGCAAATGACAACATTCCCCAAACACAGATAATATAAGGGAACGGATTGGGGTTGGAGGAGAATAGGCAGCCAAAAGAAGAAAAGGCTATTTATTTTAAAGTCAGGATGAAAACTGTAGGTATGTCCTGGTCTAAGCAGTGATGACAATATCTCAGTGTTCTCAAGATCCTGGTATGTACAGTACATTATTCAGTGAAAGCCACCGAAGAATTCTGCCTCTTTGCTAAGCAAGCTCCAAGTCTGAAGAGACTCACCAGATTGAGAATATTTATTTTGTTATATTAATTTTGGGAAGTAAACTTGTGTGAAGTATCTCCAAACATATCTCTGACAGATCTTTCATCCATTACTGCTAAACTTTCCTCAAGCTATTGCATCTATTTTGAACTACTGTTTTTTTTAGTACTCTTTTGGGAGAACTTTTTGTGCTTAGTGCGCTTACAAAATCAGATCCACTGTATACACATTTCTAAATGTAACATAGTTAAAATAAAACACACAATAAAAGACACAATGCACCAAGTGATATGTATATACAAGAATAACATATCTTAAAATATATCAGCTCTGTCCTTCTTCCACCTGACTCCAGCCATCGAATGGAGTTAGTTGGGCACTTTCATGCTCAACTGGTCGTGCTCCAGGTGCCTCCCAATGAGCTACTGATGGCACTCACTGGTGTGGTGGAAGTGCCGGCTATGCACCCAGAAGCACTCCGGGTGTCCCTGGTCTTCGTCCCCCCAGCACTTCCGGGTGTGGCGGAAGTGCTGAGGGCCAGGGCTCCTATAGGGTTGAGCTTCCATGCTCCTTTCCCGTGGTCCCCATAGCCACCAGGGCGGTCGCCCCCTCGTGGTCTGGTGGAGGAGTAATCCCTCCTCCGGTCCTTCCGGGCGTCCCAGCTGGGTACTGCCCCTATTCGCTCGCCACAGCATACAAACATACAATTCACAGTATTCATTTAAATACATGCTAAGTACACATACACATCCATAATATGGAATGTAGTTAACTTCCAAACAAAATAAAGATGCAGAAGGCAAAATCTGTAAAACAAATACAGTAAAATTCAACAAAAGATTACATTAATAAAGGACTAATGCTTCAGAGGGCCTACCTATATATGTATTAAGTTCTTTTCATTGTATGCTTTGTATCCACTTATCCACAATCTTCAAATGATCCCTACTCACTTTTCACAAAACAGTCTCCTTCTCCAAACCTTGGCCTTTCCCCTCCCACCAGTTAAGCCCTTTTCAATGCTCGCCTACTTACTTTAAGCTAAATTGTGTTTTGACCACTTATGACTGTTTATGTATGTTTTATTTTCTTTCAAACATTAACATTTATAATACAACAATCAAACACAAGTTTCTATAAACAAAAGATGAAACGTTAGTCCATGCAAAAACAAAATCAATCCGTAAATCAGAGAATAAATAATATTTGTTATTCTTAAGAGAGTTTACCAGTAATGAAAATCAACTAATGTTATACTTCCTCATATTGATTGAAATAAGGAGTTAAGCAAAAACTTTGGGAGGATTATTTTAGTACAATGGTATTAATGAATTATTTCCAGGGTCTAAAAATGCATGGTTCCATGCAAAGACATTTTTATTTGTTAATTTTAGGAAATATAAGATCATTACCCTATTCAATTAATAGCAGGTGCATTAGGATTCTTCCAGCTGAGCAAGATAATGTGATGCACTAACAATGTAATATCAAAAATCCTGGTGAGTTTATTTGTAGATAGTCTGCTCTCGTTCATTATAATTCAATATACTGCTGTGAAAGAATTTGGGATAATTGTAACTCTGATGCTATTGAACGATATAAGTAAATATCTTTCCTCAATAATGTTTTTGTGTACATAGTATAAAATAAAACAAGTAGTAGTAGGCCTCTGTTGGTCAAAGCTGACTATGGGTGATACATCCTCATTCATTCATGTTGATAATGTTATTTTTATTTCACTATTTTTATTTGTTCTGGCTGTCTACTTGGCTGAAGAGGCCAATTCTAGAGTGACTTACTCTGCTGCAAAAGCTGCACCTGTGCACAGTCTCCGGACTGTTGGAATTCTTATACTTAGTTCTGTGTGCCCGCTTGTCTGCTTCTATATTCATCAACATCTCTTCCCAAGTCTTGAGGTGTTAGTTTAGGGTGTTTCTCCACCTCATGCTGTTAGCTGCAAGGCCCTACCAGCACTTGGTATCTATGTCAAGTGCCTTCATGTCTCTCTTGCAGACATCCTTGTATCACAGCTGTGGGCAGCGAGTGGTTCTCCTTCCAGATGATAGCTCTCCGTAAAGGATGACTTTTGGGATGTAGCCATTTTCCCTACAATGCACAATGCCAAGCCAGCACAGTCTGTGCTGTCTGTGCAGGGAACAGGACAGGATCTTCGGCGTTGGACACTTTGTCTTGCCAGGATATACCCAGAATACGACAAATACTTCTCAGATGAAGGGTGTTGAGTCTTCTCTCCTGTCTGGCATATTTGGAACAGGTCTCGCTGCCATATAGCAACATGCTGATGGCACAGGCAATATACAATGCAATCTTTGTCTTCATTGTCAGCTTGGGGTTTGACCACACTCATGTTGTGAGGTGTGCAAGTGTTTAAGCTGCCTTCTCAATCCTCTTGTCAATCTCAATATCTAAGGAGAGATTCTCAGTAATGGTGGAGCCAAGTTATGTGAACTGATAGACTATATTGAGTTTATAGTCGTCGGCTGTATCCTGTCCCAATATTTTCATCTTCTTCAGACTGATGGTCAGACAAAAGTCCTTACTAGCCTTAGAGAAGCAGTCCATCAGTGACTGCAGTTCCTGTTGTTTGTGGGTTACAATGGCTGCATCATCAATAAACAGCATCTCTCTGATGAGAGCAATTTGTACTCTTCTTATGATTTTGAGGCAGGCAAGGTTGAAAAGCCTGCCATCTGATCTAGTCTGCAGGTAGATTCTCTCCTGCGCAGTGCCAAATTCCTGTTTCAGGAGCAGAGCGAAGAAAATCCCCAAGAGTGTTGGAGCTAGAATGCAGCCTTGTATAACACCACTGCAAATGTCAAAGGGTTTGGAGGAGCTGCCATTGAACTGTATTGTCCCTTTCATGTTGGTATGGAAGGATTCAATCATGCTCTGCAAATTTAGCAGGCAGACAGTCTTTGAGGAGAGCCTTGAAAAGACCATCTCTACTGACCAGATCGAGCTCTTTGGTGAGGTCAATGAAATAGACATACAGGGTTTCCTTAAATGAATAAATAAATAAACAGCAAATAAAGAATGCAACATATGGATGTTTGTCAACTGGCTGACTAACAACAAGAGTTACCTGCTAGGTAACCACCCAATAATCAAATTGTGATTCAGACTTAGAAAATAATTTAATACTCCAATCTTCACCATGCCAAATAAGTGAACCAGCCGCCGTGGCGCAGTATCAGAGGCATCACCTCAGGTGCTGACCTCTGATGTTTGATTCTCGTAAGGGGATGTAAAATTGTGTACACCTGACAAGCCCCAATAAGGTCATAATGTGTATCGTGTACTCTTTGTATTATTTGGCAGATACTGTATCACATATCTTTGAGCTGTTTCTCGCAACCGAGAGAGATTGTGGCGGATGTTTGCCGACTGGCTGACCAACCAAAAGTCTTACCTGGTAGATAACCACCTAATAACCAGATTGTATAATAACCAGACTTAAAAAAAAAATTATATATATATATATATACAGTATATATATTGTCACACATGTGCGAGTAGGAGGCAGCTAAAGGGCTCAAGTAATTGTCATACCACATCAGACCAGGGGGTGGCGGGGTGCACTGACTGTCTTTCTCAGTTTCTTGTAGACCCTTCCTGGGAAATCCTGCCGAGTTATGGTGCCTTTGATGACGTCACTTCCGGTTCTGGTGCATTAGATGACATAATTTCTGGTTCCGACACATTAGATGACATCACTTCCAGTTCCGACAACATCACGTCCAGTTCCAGCCCCATGACGACGTCACTTCCAGTTCCGGCCCCCAGGCTGATGTCACTTCCTATACGGGTCTTTAAAGCCGCCATCTTGTCTTTGTTTAATCAGGTCTGTTTTGGACTCAGTCTTGTAAATAACTCTCTTTGAGAATTCAACCTTTTTGCAGCCAGGACATATTATACGGGTGGCTGCCCCAAACCTTTATTATGTCTGGCATCTTATTGTGTCACTATAGATAGATAGATAGATAGATAGATAGATAGATAGATAGATAGATAGATAGATAGATAGATAGATAGATAGATAGATAGATAGATAGATAGATAGATAGTGCACTTCAAAATTATTCACTCCTCCACACATTTTATTATGTTGCTAAAATCATCAAACAACACTCAATACCTCAGAATGACATAGCGGAAACAGAATTTCAAGATTTTTTGAATATGCATTCACAATAAAAAAACTCACATTGTCACAAGTATTCAGATCCTTTGGTGTGATGCTTGAAATCTGACTCAGGTGCATCCCATTCTATTGATCACTGCTGAGATGTGTTTACACCGCATTTGGAGTCCGCCTGTGGTTAATTTAGTTTATATCACATGATTAGCAAAGGCACACACCTATCTAACAAAGTACACCTCTGTATCGGAACATAACCCTAGCCATAAGGTTGAAGGAATTGCCTGGAGAGCTTAGAGACAAAACTCTGTCTGGCAGAGATCTGGGAAAAGCTACACATTTATTTTGCCACATTTAAGGTCCCCAAGTGCACGGTGGCCTCCATAATTCTTAAATAGAAGATGTTTGGAAAAACCACAACTCTTCCTAAAGCTGGCCACCAGGCAGGACTGAGTAATCATGGGAGAAGGGCCATTGTAAGAGAGACGATCAAGAATCCAATGGTTACTATAGCTGTGCTTTACAGAATCTGTGTGGATACTTGAGAAACTTCCAGAAGGAGACCCATCCCTGAAACACTCCACTGATTCTTACACCATGGAAGGAAAAAGTACAGCAACAAGACACAAGATGTGCATCTGTCCCAGTTTGGTCTGATTGTGTTCTTTATTCTCATCTTTGTTTAATGTAAAGCATCTTTCATATATCTATCATGTTTATTTATGTTCCACTTACTATTATTATTTCATTATTCTACAGTTTAGCTCCTATGTTTTGTCACATTCTCTACTGTGTCCCTTGTGGTTTGTGGGTAGTCCCCCAAGAGATGTGGCCACCTGTCTGTCTCCCTGTGGAACTGCCCCAATCTGTGTACAGGCAAGAGACACCTACTGGTACTGCAGTCTACTTGCCTGTTACTGATGAGTTCTCTTGTGTTTTTGTTATTGTTGTTAATATTACATTACTGGATTTCTAACCTCTGTTGTGTTTTTTACCACTATTATTGAATCTGTATTGAAACTTTGTTTGCCATCAGATTGCCTTCAAGCATATTTAGTGTTCACTTTTTGCACTCTCTTTGAACAGTTTGGATTTTGAAAATAAATCTTTCATTTTTTTTTAAAGATTCTTTATTTAACCTTTATCACTGTAGGGTACTTGTCATTAAAAGTATTGGGATGCTGAAAAATGGCTGCAGATTCTCTGCACTGACAAATCAGAAACAGAATTTTCTTCCTCAAACATGAAGCAGTTTGTCTGCAAGATGGTTGAGTTATGTAATAATACTGTTTCCTTTTCAAATTCAGTGTGTGTTATAAATGTCCTGAGTACCTGAATGCAGATAATACTCTATACTAACCTTCACAACCCTCTACAGTACTTTAAGATTTTGAGGTGAACAAGTACAGTGGAACCTCGGTTCACGAACGTCTTAGTACACGTACAAATTGGTTTATGACCAAAACGTTTGCCAAACTTTTGCCTCGGTTCACGACCACACACTCAGTATATGAACAAGCCAGTTTCCCTTTAGGTTTGTACATGTTCAGTCTCTCCCTGTGCATTTCCTGTGCAGCGAGCAAGAGAGAGAGAGAGTGAGAGAGAGCGAGAGAGCGCGACACACACACACACACACACACACAGGCAGTGTGAGAGAGAGACAAACGCACACACACAGGCAGCGCGAGAGAGAGACGCACACACATACAGGCAGCGTGAGAGAGAGACAGACACACACACACACAGGCAGCGCAAGAGAGAGCTGGATGCATAAGGTAGGAAGGCAGTTAAAGAATGCACTGGGCTTGATTTTGCTTTCACTTCTGTTTACAGTGATCGGTTCGTAGCATTCGTAGCATGCATTGTTGCAATGTTACTTTTCTTGGTGGTTTATTAAATTACGGATTTTTTCAAATGCTCATTTTTTTCCCTGTGCTTAAAACTCATTAAAAAAAATAGTTTTTAGCCAGTAGTTGGTAGCGCTATAGCGCGACTTATTGCAGTGTTAGTTTTCTCTGTTGTTCAAGGTTTTCTCAGTGTTATTCAATGTGTTTACATTTAGTTTACTATTACGCTGTGCATTATATGGTTTAACTAGCAAAATACCCGCACTTCGCAGCGGAGAAGTAGTGTGTTAAAGAGGTTATGAAAAAGAAAAGGAAACATTTTAAAAATAACGTAACATGATTGTCAATGTAATTGTGTTGTCATTGTTATGAGTGTTGCTTTCTTTTATATATATAATATACACACACACACACATATAAACATATATATACATATATATACATATGTACATATACACATATCTACATATATATATACATATACACATCCACATATATATACATATATATATACACATATCAACATATATATACACACATACATAAACACACACATATACATATACACATACATACATACACACATACATACATACATACACACACACACATATATATATTTACACAGACACATATATATACATAAATATTTACATATCTACATATATACACATCTACATATATATTCACATATATATACATATCTACATATATATATATATATATATATCTAGACATACATACATACATAGATTGACACATATATATATATACATATCTACATATATATATATATGTAATTGTGTTGTCATTGTTATGAGTGTTGCTGTCATATATATATATATATATATAGCAAAATACCCGCGCTTCGCAGTGGAGAAGTAGTGTGTTAAAGAGGTTATGTAACCATATATATACATAAACATATATACATATATATACATATCTACATATACACATCCACATATACATATATATATATATATACATATACAAATTTACATATCTACATATATATATATATATATATATATAGATATAAATATAGACATACATACATCCTGTATTTAGGATATAGCGTGTTGGATAATGGATGGATGGACATTTGTATGCATAGCCCTATTTGCCCGTTTTCGTTTTTTTTCTTTCTTCAGTGATATTTCAGCAAACCTGGAGCTCGTCAGTTCAAATCCTGGTACTGACACCACTGTGTGACCCTGAGGAAGTCACTTCACCTGCCTGTGCTGCAAAAAACAAAAGTAATGTAACAAATTGTACCTCAGATGTTGCAAGTTGCTGGAATAAAGGCATAAGTAAAATAGATAAATATGTATTATACACATAGGAACTATTCATTTATTTTCAGTTAAGTCATCTGCAGCAAACTTTTATAAATGAGGGTTTCTCATTTTTAGATGCAAACTGTTTCTTCTTCATTGACGTTTTCTCTTGGAGAGGTTTTTTCATTTCATTGAAAATTAAAGCAGCAGCTGCCAAAATATGTAGCTTTCTTATTAATTTTTCAACATTGTGTAAAAAAAATTTATAAAGTAACATAAAAGGTTTAAATACTGGTTATCCTTTTACACTAAAATATTACTAAAGAGATACAAAAAAAGTAAAATGGATATGTTCTTTTTCTTTAAGGAGATTAAATATTACTGAAGAAAGAAAAAAATAAATAAAACAGCCAAATGGGGCTATGCATACGAACTTAAAAGGTTTAAATAAAACAGAAATATATACCTTTATTTTTACTTCCTTAACATGTGGAGGGTGTATCCTGTAGCAAAGCCCTAACTTTTTTCGTGAAAGCCCGTTTCAGTCAATAAGTCTTAAAAAAAGGTGTAAAGATATTGACAATAAGCTAAGCAAACCCAGGAAGACATGGAATCTTTTAAATCAAGTATCATTACATCTTCCTTTCTTAAAGAGAAGTAAGGCAGTACTTACAAGCTTACATATTTATATATAGACATACATGCATATATATATATATATATATCTATATCCGAAGCCGTGCAAGCACACTCTTGAGAATGCAACGTATAGTTGTACAGAAGAAAAGCAATCTTGCCTCAAATGAATGGCAACCTTTTGTAGGTCTATGAACTTAATTTAAACTTTAGGTTTACACGGTGCTTTCTTTCTGAAGTACCTGCACTCATGAATATGTCTGTATGTGTCAGTCGGTCAAATCCACGCGCTTCGCACCGGTGAAGTACCGCTTTTAAATTTTTATTAAGAAGAAAAGAAAACCTTTTTAAATTGAGGGAAAATATACTAATAACAGTTTGTTAAGGATCTGTTTTCTTGTGAAGCTGCCTTCACTCGAGTGATCACTTCCAGCTGACTTGCTGGCCAACTATAAGCGTTACCTGGTAGGTAACCACCCATACAATCAGATTGTGAATCAGACTACGAATGCCGTGAATGTAATTACCCCAATCTACATGTTGTCAAATAAACGAACCACACGCCGTGGCGCAATTTTAGGGGCTTCGCCTGTAGCGCTGACGTCCGAGGTTCGATTCCTGTAAGGGAGTGAAGTGAGTGGCTGGTTACCTACCAGGTAACGCTTATGGTTGGCCAGCAAGTGAGGTAACATCAGCCACGGTGCCTTCAGTTGTGAGAAGCAGATCATAGAATGATTGAAAATAGTTTACTGTCAAATAATGCAAAGAGTACGCGACATGTCTTTCCCCCTTATTCTTGGCTCATCAGGGGCTTCGCAGCGGTGAAGTATTGCTTTTAAATTTTAATTAAGAAGAAAAGAAAACCTTTTTAAATTAAGTCTTAAAAAGAGGTGTAAAGATATTGACAATAAGCTACACAAACCCACCAAGAAATGCAATCATTTAAATCAAGGCACGAGTCGAAAAACACCATCCCATAATATTAGTTAACGATTAACACATTTCTATATGTATTGTAAGCATACAATACAACTGATAATATGTTGCGCTTATGTATCTGGTGTACCGACATTTTTGCGT
This sequence comes from Erpetoichthys calabaricus, assembly GCF_900747795.2. NCBI lineage: Eukaryota > Metazoa > Chordata > Cladistia > Polypteriformes > Polypteridae > Erpetoichthys > Erpetoichthys calabaricus. Next base: position 323,037,682 of record NC_041394.2, read on the forward strand.
GTTTAACGTCTGAAATCTAACGTGGTTTGTGCCCTTCAGAATGAAAACAGTTTGCATTTACCTTTTTAATAAAAGGCGAGCTTTTAAGCCTGAGAAATCACCCCGTAAATGCACACGTTTAATTGCACATGTGTTAATATGTATCCTTACACAGTATTAAAAGACACTCAAAAATTAACGTCATTTACCTTCGTTCCCGCGTTTGACTCGTGCTGTAAATCTCTTCCTTGTTTTTAGTTCACGTGATTACGTAGGAGGCGTGATGACGCGATACGTAACTCCGCCTCCTCCATTAGAGTATATGGACAAAAAACAGGTTCCAGTTATGACCATTACGCATAGAATTTCAAAATCAAACCTACCTAACTTTTGTAAGTAAGCTGTAAGGAATGAGCCTGCCAAATTTCAGCCTTCCACCTACACGGGAAGTTCGAGAATTAGTGATGAGTGAGTCAGTCAGTCAGTGAGTCAGTGAGGGCTTTGCCTTTTATTAATATGTATAGATTAACTATATTTGTGCTTGAAAACTTAAAAACATATATATTTACATACAGTTCGTATGATCTGGAACGGATTAATTGTATTTACATACAATCCTATGGGGGAAATTGCTTCGGTTCACGACCAAATCAGGTTATGACCAGAGTTTTGGAACGAATTATGGTCGTGAACCGAGGTTCCACTGTACTGTACTAGTATGTTATGAGCCACTGAGAATGGAATCCTCTATGCACTTGTAAATGTTAGTGAGAAAAGATGGAGAAATCTAAGCTTTTGTCAGATGTCTGAAAAAGTAAAGGTACTGTTGAGCTTTCTTGACAATTGCCAAAATGTTTTGGACCCACGTGAATTCATCAATAATGATCACTCCTAGCAATCTGAAGTTGGTCAACCTCACATCAGCATCCACTCCAGTGTAGACATGTGCACATTTTAGTGCTTCTTGAAGTTTATAACCAGTTCCTTGGTTTTGCTGACATTGAGGGTCAGATTTATGTCCTGATTTTTGTGAGACTGTGCCAGCAGGTAGACCTATTCTCTGTAAGACGTATTGTCACTTTCAGACATATGATGGTGGTGTCATTAGAAAATGTAATAATGAAGTTGTGCTTGGCTGTACAGTCAGAAGTGAACAAGGAATACAGAAGGGGGCTCAGCACACCACCCTGTGGAGTACCTGTGTTCAGAGACAGCATGGAGGATGTGATGCTGCCAATCCGTACATGTTAAAGGCTAAAAGCCCAATATCCATTCAAAGAGGGTGCACCAAAACTCAGTTTGAGAAGTTTGATATTCACCTTTAAGAGTACAACAGTGCTAAATGCTGAGCTGTAGTCTATAAACCAGACTCGGGCATAACAGTTTATCACATGCACATGTGCCAGTATGGTATAAAGCACAAGTGATTTGGCATCTGCTTAGAAAAGGTTGTGTTAAAATTGAAAGTGGTTTAAACTATCTGAAATATGCTGTTTAATGCATCCTACAACCATTCTTAAATGCACTTTATCATGATGAAGTGATTAATCAAAGTGGCCATAGAAGACATTAATGCCATTGGAGAGGGAAAATGTGGATAAGATTGGGTCAGGCTTTACTTTATATCTTTAAGCATATCTGAACCTCTTTTGTTATGGATCAGGTAGAGTTTTTGTTTTTTTGTTCCTGCAGTACATTTTTTTGTGTACTTCACATTTTACTCTTTAGAGGTTAATTACTCCAGAGATCATAATGGTATGGTTGTTTCACTGTTTTTTGCCCTCAGAAGCAACTTGAAATATTGTATAGGTCAGGGGTAGGCAACGTCGGTCCTGGAGTGCCACAGTATGTGCAGGTTTTTGTTCCAACCCAGTTCCTTAACGAGAACTCAATTATTGCTGATGAAGCACATATTGCTTAAGTGACATTTTAATGCTTCATTTTAGTGGTCTCGCTTGTTAAGGTTCTCCAACCTTAATTGCTTATTTCAATCTTAAACTGCTGCATTCAGTGTTTTAATTGCTCCTTATTAGCAATAAGATGTAAAACAGGGGTAGGCAATGTCGGTCCTGGTGAGCCGCAGTGGCTACAGGTTTTCATTCAACCCAATTGCTTAATTAGAAACCAATCATTGCCAATCTCAGACCTTATTTAATTTTATGGCTTGTTAGTCTGTGCAATGTAAGGCTTTTATATCGTAGATTTTTTTCCTTTCCAAGGATATCATCCAAATGATTTGAAGCCTAAAACAGATCATTTTCAGTCTGTCACATTTTTCTATTAAGTGTTTTATTAAATCAAACCGTGCATGATGAACACACACAGATGTAATTGGAAAAAAGCTAGCTGGAGAACTGCTGGCTGCTTTGTCTTTTACATCTTATTGCTAATAAGGAGCAATTAAAACACTGAATGCAGCAGTTTAAGATTGAAATAAGCAATTAAGGTTGGAGAACCTAAACAAGCGAGACCACTAAAATGAAGCATTAAAATGTCACTTAAGCAATATGTGCTTCATCAGCAATAATTGAGTTCTCGTTAAGGAACTGGGTTGGAACAAAAACCAGCACATACTGTGGCACTCCAGGACCGACGTTGCCTACCCCTGGTATAGGTTTCATATTTACCCCACAACCATGTTATTTCTGAACAACTGGAACCATTTTATAGTCCCATTGTTAGGATGTGACACTATGTTAGCTGGACCAGGGCAAGTCAGGAAACAGACAATTCTTTTAGTCCAAAAGTGAAACAGAAGTTTATTCTCAACAAAGAATTTAAAGTGCCATAGTAAATCAGTGCATTGATAAGTATGTCTTTCTAAAATAAATTGTGACCTTAAGGGAAATAATATCTTTGGGTGCTTCAATAAATAAATAAATACATTTAAAATTCAAATTTTCTCCAGGTATTCCAATTACTTTCCTATCTTCTGGACATCCTCATGGACCTCCATCATGGAGCCCGCTGGATCCCTGTCTGCCACCTCTAAGCCAGTCACCGCAGCTCCTCAGACCACCTTGCCCTCACAGCAATGTCACTGCCTACTGGATCCTCCAGTCTCTGTTCAGTTCCAGCAGCCTCTCTCCATTCTCATCTACCTAGCTACTGAGCAGATTCGAACTTCACTGCACCCTGGAACCTCAGCACAAGCCATCAGTCTTGCTCCCTTAAGTAAATTAACAGAGTCAATGCTGTCTGTCCACTCATTCTTGAATATCTCTAAACGAAACAACACTTCTCATTCTAGTTTTCATCTTCATTTTTTCCTTTAAGCAATAACCTTCCTCATTAATATTGCTGCTACCCCAGTTAATTACAATGTTCTTCCCCTCCTGTAATTAAATAGATTTGGTAGATTTCACAAACTCAGGTTGGTTGTGCTTAAAAATACCACTAAAATCAGTAACATCTGAATGCAGTAAAACACCCTGGCCATGACTTATCACAATAAAATCTCCAATATTTGCTTGAATTATTCGTAGTGCTATACTTAAAGTCTCTTGCTTTTTTATCTGTATTGATGCTTAGCCACTTTAATTGCTTTTCTCAGTTTGTACCTGCATTTCTCATGTGTTTCTATATGATCAACTTGAAATTTTGAAATTCAGCAGTACATTCCTGATATGATCAATGATTTCTTATTAGGAAATATCTGAAATGTAGTAGTAGTAGTAGTTTGTCAGCTGTCCAGAGTACAGTAAAATTCTTGCTTGCATAATCAAATTGTCTTCATTGGCACACAGTCATCCACAAATTTTTTGCAACATTTGCATCATCATTCAGATCTGAAGAACAGTTACTAAACATGTCCTAATTTAAACAATCAAAGTATTCCTGCAGTTTTTCCACTGCCTCTTTAGTTGAGGTTCTTAACACTTCAGTTTCCACTTACAAAGTGGCTGCAGAAGCACTGACAGGTGTCTGGACTTTCCAAAGTGGCAGCACAGTAAGGGGTAGTATGTTTCTTTTAGCAGGGTGTAACAGTGGTCCAGGGTGACATGCTGCTGATATTTAGGATACATATGCTTTAAATTTGCTTTGTTGATGTCCCCAGCAACAATTAAAAAATCTCTCAAGAAGTAAATGATCATGTTCAGATATAGTGCCTTTTTGATTATGACTTGTGGGGGAATGTAAGCAGCAACTGGAAGAACACTGGAGAACTGCCTTGAAGATAAAACAGATGAGATTTGATCATTAAATGCTCCAGACCAGGTAAACAGTTTTTAGAGATGATTTTGTAATTTGTGCACCACGCATTATTTATAATGAAACACTCCACTTCACCTTCCTTAACCTGATAGTTCAGTCCAAATGAAAGCCGGAAGAGTCATTTAGATATATGGCAACATTTAGTGTATTGGCAATTAGCTGTGCTTCCAAAAACAAAAACAAAAAAACAGCTTCTGATGTATTTTCATGAAGATCTTCTTGCTTGTATGTGAACTAGTTTTTTATTATCCACTTTATTATTCCAAAAATATGTGTCTTGGTTAATGCTGAAGCTACATGGTATCATTCACAATTAGGATTCAATCCCTGATATATTTTAGATCATTTTAATTCCAAAGGTATGCCTGATATATAATTTTAGGGTGAATTACAGCATGTTTCACACATGAATGGTATGAATAGCAAAATTCCCCCCTCCTGAGATGTTGCTAGAGAGGACTCGTTCCTAGTGTCACCTTACATCGTCTGCTGGTGATTATGACATGTACACCAATATTTTCTTATTATTAGTTTAACTACTTGATTATGAACATTGTTGAATAATTAGGGAAGATAAGCAAATACTTTTTATTAAAGTTCCTAACATGTAAATAGAAAACTAAGATTCTTCTCAGAACCAACCAAGCAGGTGCATTTTTAGCACTTTCTACTTCCTTTGATTGTCTCAAACTACAAATATTTGCAACCCAGTAGTATAGCTGAAAGTCCAGTTGGGCCACCTTCTGCTTTCGATCTTTGTAATGTTGTTCTTTTAATATGTGTCTTTTTTGTCTTCCATGCAAACAAGTTTATGACACAATTAAGGTTTTTGAAAAGGATATGCTAATAAATATGGGAATGCTATGAACTAGAAGTAAGAGTTTGTGGAAGACCTTAAACTACAGTGATTCTATCCTCCAGAAAGAGCTGAAGTGTTGACCGAGTATTAACATCTTGCTTAATGTTTTCCTTCAAACTGTGAAAGATCTTTTTAAACACAGTTTTAAGTGTCCTCCTAACTATAACTCCTAAATACTGGAAATGTCCTGAGAAAGTTAGCAGAAAATTTTCATATACACTAATAATGATGTGATTGGAAAACACACCTTTTATGCAAATTCATTTTACACCGAGAGGTTAAGTTTAAATACCTAGGATCAGTGGTAACCTAAAATGGAGAACAGAAATAACCCACAGAATGCAGTGTGGATGAAACAATTGGAAGAATGCATCAGGAATTCATTGAGTGATCGAACAATCAAGGCAAGGGTTAAAGGTAAGGTTTTTAAGACAGACATAAAACCAGCAATGATGTATGAAGCTGAGAGATGGGGATTGATGGGAGTGCAGGAGAGAAAGTTGGTTGTAGCCGAAACGAGAATGTTGAGCTGAACGTTTAGAGTTACAATAGAAGGACAAAATAAGAAATGAGTCAAAAAGTAGGAAAGATATTGAAGAAAGTAAAGGACAGTAGGTTGAAGAGGTATGAACATGTAATGAGGAGATACAATGAATGTGTGGGCAAAAGAGTGATGTGAATAGAAGTATAGAGGAAGAGAAAGTGAAGGAGGCTGAAGCACAAATGGATGGATAAAGGATTTGACTGGGGAACAAGGTGCAGTGCTCAGGTGTATAGAGAGGGTTAATCAAACATATTGAGCCAAACACAAAAGTGGGAAAAGATGAATATAAAGAAATTGAATTTAAAATCCACATATTTTGGAAAGTTATGTAGTAAGTTTAGTAAAATCTGTAATATTTTATATGTTTATTGCATTCTTTTCCTTATAATGTCCTTTATTTCTGTGTGTTCTGCCAAAGACAACTGTAGGGTTCCCCTATCTAATATGAAATCATCTGAATTTATCCTGTTTACTCATACAGATGTTTCTGGGCTTGAGCAAAGGAACTTGGTCCAATCACATATATTTTATTCAAACCCAAATCTGCTGAAAACAGTAAAGGGGTATCCCTATTCTACTGCTTCTGGAAGCTCAGTTGCTAAGGGAGTGTATAATACTTCAAACAATCTGCAAATGTTTGATCATAATTGACTACTTTTAACAAATCCAGTTTGATCTTGTGATTTTATTATAAGGGTGCACTTTCTTAATTCTTTTTGCTAGATCTTTGTGAATACCTTGACATCATTATTCAATATCGAGATTGGACTATAAGATGCAGAATCCAAAGGGTCTTTATTTTTCTTTGGAAAGATAATAACTGAATGCTGTCATAAAATGTGGGATAGAATATTGTCCGCTTCAGCTTCTTCAAACATAGGTAGCATTAACAGGACTAATATACTGTAGAAGCTATCCTTTTATATTTTATAAGATCCTGCTGGATAACCATCTGAACCTGCAGCTTTTCTGCATTGTATGGAATTTATAAGGTTCAACGATGGAGACACAGTGATTTTTCTGATTCCTCTAAAAGCACTGTGTTGAGCTGCGGCAGTTCCAAATTATTACAAAAGGTTTTAACATGGGCTTTTACCTCATTAAACTCTGATGTATATATAGACATAATATTCCTTAAATGCATTAGTTATTGCTTTATGCTCAGTAAATTTGATCTCATCTATATTTTAAATTTCTGTTATTCCATTTCACACTTCATTTTTATGTATTTATTTATCTAAAATCTTATTAGCCTTTTCTCCATGCACATAATAAGAGTGACGTGACTTAATGAATAATTGCTCTGTTTCTCATGTACTTAGAAGATTAAATTCTGTTTGCATTGGCAATCTTTTATATATATTGTATCATTAGGTGAGTTTGCACAGTCTTTATCGTGGAGATCTCTGTCTAGATTACAAATAGCACAGAGTGACAGAGAGTGTTCATGATAACCCCAGCATTTTGATCTATGTGGTTAACAAATTGCTATAATCTGCACCTTGCTCTATTACCAAATCTTTAACTGCAGAATGTGAAGATTTTTCACCTTTTTCCTTCAAACCTAAATCATTCTACTAATGCTAGTTTATCACCCTCTTCTTATTCTCCATCCTTCTAGCTTATTTACCAAATTTCATCTTACTCTGAAAAACAAGGTCTGCCATTTGCACACTGGACCCTGTTCCAATCATGCATACGAAATATTGCCTTCATGTAGAAATATTGACTGATACAACAATACACTTTTAGATACTGGTATGTGTCACCTGATTAGAAATTTACTTGCATAACTTAAGCTTTGAACTCATCTAATCATGAGTCTGACAATTTGAACAATTTTTATCCTATCTCTCACTTTCTTTGCCTCTCTAAACTTCTTCAGCATGTTGTGACATCCCAAATTAGCAGTTACTTAACTTGATGAAACTACAGTGATCCCTCCTCCATCGCGGGGGTTGTGTTTCATAGCCCCCCACGAAAGGTGAAAATCCGCGAAGTAAAAACCATATGTTTATATGGTTATTTTTATATTGTCACGCTTGGGTCACAGACTTGCACAGAAACACAGGAGGTTGTAGAGAGACAGGAACTTTATTCAAACACTGCAAACAAACATTTGTCTCTTTTTCAAAAGTTTAAACTGTGCTCCATGACAAGACAGAGATGACAGTTCCGTCTCACAATTAAAATAATGCAACCATATCTTCCTCTTCAAAGGAGTGCACGTCAGGAGCAGAGAATGTTAGAGAGAGAGAGGGAGAGAGAGAGAGAGAGAGAGAGAGAAAGAGAGAGAGAGAGAGAAAGAGAGAGAGAGAGAGAAAAGCAAACAATCAAAAATCAATAGGTGCTGTTTGGGCTTTTAAGTATGAATGTCAGAGAGAGAGAGAAAGAGAAACGCAAACAATCAAAAAGCTGTTCGAGCTTTTAAGTATGCGAAGCACTGTGCGGGAATCATATCGCTTGACAAAGCAGCCACAAGTTAGCCCAGCAAGGAAGGGAGCAATGTGAAGGTAGTCTTTCATAATTTTTTAGACGAGCGTCCGTAACCTCTACGAGTGCAAACATCCCCCCTGCTCACACCCCCTCCGTCAGGAGCAGAGAATGTTAGAGCAAGAGAGAGAGAGAGAAAAGCAAACAATTAAAAATCAATAGGTGCTGTTTGTGCTTTTAAGTATGCGAAGCACTGTGCGGGAAGCATATCACGCAAAAAAGCAGCCACAAGTAAGCCCAGCAAGGAAGGGAGCAATGTGAAGGTAGTCTTTCAGTGTTTTTTGAGGAGCGTCCATATCCTCTAGGGGTGCAAACAGCCCCCCTGCTCACAATATATTTGAGGAGTTTTATTTAATACATAATACGTGCTCTGATTGGATAGCTTCTCAGCCATCTGCCAATAGCGTCCCTTGTATGCAATCAACTGGGCAAACCAACTGAGGAAGCATGTACCAGAAATTAAAAGACCCATTGTCCACTGAAACCCACGAACCAGCAAAACATCAGTGATATATATTTAAATATGCTTAAATATAAAATCTGCGATAGAGTGAAGCCGCGAAAGTCGAAGCGCGATATAGCGAGAGATTACTGTATTTCAGTCCTGCTTCACGTCAACTCAACTGAATTCACTTAAAATCTTGATTGCCCCAAAAGAGAAATGTGGTTCTTCAAAAGGGTTCTTATAAAAAAACAAAGACGTCCCATAAAAAACATTGCAGACAAAAGCTAAACTATTATAATCAACTTTGTACAGATAAATAAAATATACTAGTGAACATACAGTAATAAACACACACACACACACATACATATATATATATATATATATATATATATATATATATATATACTAGCAAAATACCCGCGCTTCGCAGCGGAGAAGTAGTGTGTTAAAGAGGTTATGTAAACATATATATACATATACAAATACACCCATATCTACATATACACATATCTACATATACATATATATACATATGTACATATATATATACATATAAATATATACATATCTACATATATATACACATATATACATATGCACATATATATATATATATATATATATATATATATATATATATATATATATATATATATATAAATATAGACATACATATATACATACATACATAAATTCACATATATATATATATATATAAATGTATAGCAAAATACCCGCGCTTCGCAGCGGAGAAGTAGTGTGATAAAGAGGTTATGTAAACATATATATACATATACATATATACATTTATACACATATCTACATATACATATATACATTTATACACATATCTACATATACATATATATACATATATACATATATATACATATATATATATATATATACACATATCAACATATATATACACATACATATTCACACATACATAAACACACACATATACATCCATCCATCCTCTTCATATATACATATATACATACATACATAGTGCGTTGTAACACGGGCTGTGATTGTTACATGGGAGGGAGACGACAAATCACAGCTTCCCGCTTTCTAATCGGGCCTGTGATTGGTGCTTTGACTGATGCCTAGATCCCACAGTATGTCCCCTTAGGAGAGGCGTTAGGCAAGTGTAATTGAATAGTGGTGCTGAAAGTTTTGCTTTATACCTGTTTTTAAGGCTTATTGACTGAAAGGGGCTTTCATGAAAAAAGTTAGAGCTTTGCTACAGGATACACCCTCCACAAGCTAAGGAAGTAAAAATAAAGGTATATATTTCTGTTTTATTTAAACCTTTTAAGTTTGTATGTGGGCGGCATGGTGGCGCAGTGAAAGGTGCCAGTTAGGAGACCCGGGTTCGCTTCCCTGCGTGGAGTTTGAATGTTCTCCCCGTGTCTGTCTGGGTTTCCTCCGGGTACTCCGGTTTCCTCCCACAGTCCAAAGACATGCAGGTTAGGTGCATTGGCGATTCTAAATTGTCCCTGGTGTGTGGGTGTGTGTGGGTGTGTGCGCCCTGCGGTGGGCTGGCACCTTGCCCGGGGTTTGTTTCCTGCCTTGTGCCCTGTGTTGGCAGGGATTGGCTCCTGTATTTAGGATATGGCAGGTTGGATAATGGATGGATGGACATTTGTATGCATAGCCCTATTTGCCCGTTTTCATTTTTTTTCTTTCTTCAGTAATATTTCAGCAAACCCGGAGCTTGTCAGTTCAAATCCTGGTACTGAAACCACTGTGTGACCCTGAGAAAGTCACTTCACCTGCCTGTGCTGCAAAAAACAAAAGTAATGTAACAAATTGTACCTCAGATGTTGTAAGTTGGTGGAATAAAGGCATAAGTCAAATAGATAAATATGTATTATACACATAGGAACTATTCATTTATTTTCAGTTAAGTCATCTGCAGCAAACCTTTATAAATGAGGGTTTCTCCTTTTTAGATAGTGCAAACTGTTTCTTCTTCATTGAGGTTTTCTCTTGGAGAGCTTTTTTCATTTCATTGAAAATTAAAGCAGCAGCTGCCAAAATATGTAGCTTTCTTATTAATTTTTCAACATTGTGTAAAATAACTTTATAAAGTAACATAAAAAGTTTAAATACTGGTTACCCTTTTACACTAAAATATTACTAAAGAGATACAAAAAAAGTAAAATGCATATGTTCTTTTTCTTTAAGGAGATTAAATATTACTGAAGAAAGAAAAAAAAAAACTAAAACAACCAAATGGGGCTATGCATACGAACTTAAAAGGTTTAAATAAAACAGAAATATATACCTTTATTTTTACTTCCTTAACTTGTGGAGGGTGTATCCTGTAGCAAAGCCCTAACTTTTTTCGTGAAAGCCCGTTTCAGTCAATAAGTCTTAAAAAGAGGTGTAAAGATATTGACAATAAGCTACGCAAACCGACCAAGACATGGAATCATTTAAATCAAGTATCATTACATCTTCGTTTCTTAAAGAGAAGTAAGGCAGTACTTATAAGCTTACATATATATATATATATATATATATATATAGACATACATACATATATATATATCTATATCTACCGTCTTTTTCCGAAAATAAGACACTGTCTTACTTTCTTTTTTGGTCCAAAATACGCACTAGGGCTTATTTTCGGGGGAGGACAAAAATAAAAGTATATTTATATATTTTTATTTAATATTTATTTATTTTACACAGAATACAGAAATTAAAATTTATTCAATTACAGTCATGTCATCTTCTTCTGCAACATCGTCATAAATCAAGATTTACACCCCTGGAGTCTTCCACAATTCCCTTTTTGTACTCGACGGAATAGCTCTTTCGTTTTGTACTCATTTTAACTGCGGTTAAAAATTATTCACTTTATAAAAAATAAAATTACGTATGAGGAAATAATCAGACTTACAAGACTGAAATGAACAAACATTGTATCTGCACTATCGCTCAATGTAGACTGCTGCCTTAACGAACAATTATTTATAGTGTGCGCCAACAACGCGTTCCGTCGCATTCCGCATATGCATGCCCCCCTCCACCCCCTCCCCACCTCATTCGACCATACTCTGCGATACGCGCGACGCAGTACAACACAGCAGAGCAGAGCGGACACAATATTTACGGTATGTATTCATGCTGCCTTATGTTGTATTTTTAAGATAAATTCCAAGAATTAATTTGAAACGAACTGTAGAGGTAAACAATGAATTTCTCGGAATATTTTATTTCAAACATTTCTCTGAAATACGAGTATTAGGGAAGCTAAACATACTTAATAAATCAACAGCATTTTTTAACGAATTCTTTTTTTCACATTATTTTAACTAGGGCTTATTTTCGGGGGAGGGCTTATATTACAAAAAGTTCCGAAAATCTCGATAGGGCTTATTTTCGGGGGATGTCTTATTTTCGGAAAAAGACGGTATCTATATATATCTATATTTATATCTATATATGTATATCTATATATCTATATCTATATATATCTATATCTCTATATACATCTATATATATATATATATATCTATATCTATCTATACATATATCTATATTTATATATATATATATATATATATATATATATATAAATATATATATATATATATCTAAATCCCCGCGAAGTACTGCTTTTAAATTTTTATTAAGAAGAAAACCTTTTTAAATTGAGGGAAAATATACCAATAACAATTTGTTAAGGATCTGTTTTTTTGTGAAGCAGCCTTAACACAGCTTTTCCTCTGTTTTATAAACGAACGCCATATAAGGTCTTCCTTTTTCCTTGCTTCGCCAAGGAAGGAGACTTTTTATTAAATCCAAGGGTTCTTCGCTTTTTTTTTTTCTCTTTTTACGATTGTTATAGTTCTGTTTGTATACCACGTTGTCAGTTCAGCACTCCGGTTGTAATATGACCAAGCTGTGCAAGCTTACTGTTAAGAATGCAACGTATAGTTGTACAGGAGAAAAGCAATCTTGCCTCAAATCAATGGCAACCTTTTGTAGGTCTATGAACTTAATTTAAACTTTAGGTTTACACGGTGCTTTCTTTCCGAAGTACTTGCACTCATGAATATGTCTATATGCGTCAGTCGCTCAAATCCACGCGCTTCGCACCGGCGAAGTACTGCTTTTAAATTTGTATTAAGAAGAAAAGAAAACCTTTTTAAATTGAGGGAAAATATACCAATAACAATTTGTTAACCTTTTAACCGCCAACTCCCTAAATATTCCCCATGCCAGAAGAATTCTGAACAATTTTCGTTTTTTTACTTTACATTTATTCAAGCAGTATTTACCTGCTGAAATGTTTCAAATAAATGGTCAATCAAAGGACGTAGCTTGAACAAGCGGTCACGGATTGGATCTTTCATATCTGGCTCAGATAACAGGCAGCAGTCCAGTTGAGATGCTGGGGATACACCCACTCATCGCCATCATCCGATGCGTCATCATTCACAGTATCATGCAGCGCACGTTGCTGATCATCATTGTCGCTAAAATCTTCTTCAGAACTGCTACAATCATGATCAGAATTATTGTCCAAAATCGCCTGCAAAACCTCACTTGAAGTCAGTTTACGTTTCGCCATATTCACAGCTTTCACTTTCGAATCACATCACGTGAGCGGCCAATACAAGCGCAGAGTTGTCGAAATACAACGTAGTAATAATACCCACGCCAAACTGTCAGTTATACTACGCGCCAGGCATTCACATAACCACAGGGAAATGTGCCGGATAATTCCGGCAGTAAGGCGTCAGCAATAAAGCTACGATGCCTAATATATCCGGCAAAGGGCAGTTAAGGGGTTAAGGATCTGTTTTTTTGTGAAGCTGCCTTCACTCGACTGATCACTTCGAGCTGACTTGGTGGCTAACCATAAGCGTTACCTGGTAGGTAACCACCCATACAATCAGATTGTGAATCAGACTACGAATGCCATGAATGTAATTACCCCGATCTACATGCTGTCAAATAAACGAACCACACACCGTGGCGCAATTTTAGGGGCTTCGCCTCTAGCGCTGACGTCCGAGGTTCGATTCCCGTAAGGGAGTGAAGTGAGTGGATGGTTACCTACCAGGTAACGCTTATGGTTGGCCAGCAAGTCAGCTAACATCAGCCACGGTGCCTTCAGTTGTGAAAAGCAGATCATAGAATGGTTGAAAATAGTTTACTGTCAAATAATGCAGAGTACGCGACACGTGTTTCCCCCTTATTCTTGGCTCATCAGGCGTACACACTCACTGCACTCGCTTACGGTAATCGAACCTCGGACGTCAGCGCTAGAGGGGCTTCGCAGAAGTATTGCTTTTAAATTTTAATTAAGAAGAAAAGAAAACCTTTTTAAATTAAGTCTTAAAAAGAGGTGTAAAGATATTGACGATAAGCTACGCAAACCCACCAAGACATGCAATCGTTTAAATCAAGGCGCGAGTCGAAAAACACCATCCCATAATATTAGTTAACGATTAACACATTTCTATATGTATTGTAAGCATACAATACAACTGATAATATGTTGCGCTTATTTATCTGGTGTACCGACATTTTTGCGCGTTTAACGGCTGAAATCTAATGTGGTTTGTGCCCTTCAGAATGAAAACAGTTTGCATTTACCTTTTTAATAAAAGGCGAGCTTTTAAGCCTGAGAAATCACCCCGTAAATGCACACGTTTTATTGCACATGTGTTAATACAGTATGTATGCTTACACAGTATTAAAAGACACTCAACAATTAACGTCATTTACCTTCGTTCCCGCGTTTGACTCGTGCTGTAAATCTCTTCCTTGTTTTCAGTTCACGTGATTACGTAGGAGGCGTGATGACACGATACGTGACTCCGCCTCCTCCATTAGAGTATATGGACAAAAAACAGGTTCCAGTTATGACCATTACGCGTAGAATTTCGAAATGAAACCTGCCTAACTTTTGTAAGTAAGCTGTAAGGAATGAGCCTGCCAAATTTCAGCCTTCTACCTACACGGGAAGTTGGAGAATTAGTGATGAGTGAATGAGTGAGTGAGTGAGTGAGTGAGTGAGTGAGTGAGTGAGTGAGTGAGTCAGTCAGTCAGTCAGTCAGTCAGTCAGTCAGTCAGTCAGTCAGTGAGGGCTTTGCCTTTTATTAGTATAGATATATTGTGATGCCCGGATGGGTACAGCCACCCTAACCCTTACACAGACAAGCAGGACAGAGGTTTAGTTCACACAGCACACGGTTTTATTTACACAGTTCAGTACTCCACAGCACAAGGTAAAGTACAGTGTACAAATCACCAACACAGTCCCTTTCCCCTTTAGTTTTCCTCATCAGGCTTTGTCCTCTTTCTCCCAACTCTGGCTCCCGACTCCTGACAACTGCCCAACGAGCTTCTTCCGGCAGCACTGCCGGGTGTGTTGGAAGTGCTGCCAAATGGGGCCCTGAAAACGTCCATGTGCCCCTTGGAGATGGCCATGGGCCCCAACAGGGTTGAGCTTTTATGCTCACGACCCGTGGCCTTACTGGAAACCAAGGGGGCTGCCACCTGTCGGTGCAGGGGTATATATTATAATGTATATATTATAATTTACCAACATTAAGACTTAACCAATTAATATCAAGAATAAAAGTATTGGACCCTGAACTTAAGCCTCTGGATGTTTACTTAAATGAACCTTATAAAGAAGATATAACAGTTGGGAGGCAGAACTATGTCATCCAGGTACACAACTGATATGATGCCAAAAGCTGGAATTCAGAATGTACTGGGTGCGGATCCACATGGACCTATAGTCCTAAAATTAAGGTGGATCATATTGATGGAGTTGAACTTTTATGTTTTGGCAACCCATCCTTTTGTTTTCACCATTAAAAATATGGCTACACATTGATCACATTGGTGATCTAACTTTCCTAAAACAGTGCTCTTTCAAACAAACATTTATCTAAGCATGTAAAAGCAATGTCTGCATATGTTTAGAAGTTTCAAGTATATGATGATTCCAATTTTCTGTTTTGGCAACACATGCTTTTAAAAAATACAGTATGATAATGAGCACATCTGTGGGAGCTAAAGAGCTAAATGGTAAAACAAATTAGAAAAATACCTTGCTTAGAAAACTTAGTCTTCTTAGGAGATGGGCTGCAGCTGTAAGTTGGACAATGATTCAAGGTCACAGCACGTACACACAAACAGACAGGCTGTAAATTTCATACACAAACCTTAAGCTGACAACTAAAAGCCAGCAGCTGCCCCTGCCCAGTAGAGGTGCTGCTAAGGTTCAAGGAGCCTGTATGGGGAATGGACTTTAACCAATTAGAATAAAGGAGATAAAGTGTACAGCTGGTGATTTTTGTGGTTTAACAAATCAATGAAGTATTATCAAGGTGTCTTATTTTTGTAGTCAATAAGATGCATTGTTTTATATTATACTAGCCAACCCACGGCGTACCATACGCCGCATAATCAGGCCGCTTTTTTAATGATTTTTAAGCACAGGGAAAAAATTAACATTTGAAAAATCCGGAGGAGAGGGGAAGGACACCCATTACGCCCCATCCATCATGCTAGTCTGCTGATTTCTCGTTCAGTAACCTGTGAGTAGTGATGGGCGGGGTGAAGCCTCGCGAAGCATCAACACGTTTGAAGCAATTGTGTCGGAAATCGTATCGAAGCTTCGAAGCATTTGACACTCACCTCTCTCGTGACACCTCCTGGCCATTTTCATTAATGTTACAGAAACTTATGATACACTTCAATGACGTCTGTTAAAAGTCGTATTGCTTTTATTTTTTCGTAGCTACAGAGAAGGGTTCGTCAGCAGCTTCTAGTGTCTGATGTCTAAAAAATATAAATATAACTAACGCCAACAGGCAGAATGCACTATACGATAGCAAGAGTTAAACAAAATAAGACGCCTCACCTCATGCATTCCCGGCTCTTTCAATTAGTATTTACTTTTGCACTGTATCATTATAATCGCTCCTGTTATTAGTATTATAATTAACCCTGATCTTTTCTTGAGATCACATTTAATAGCCTTAAATGTTTTGTTTGGTCTGTCTTAATTAAAACGGAGTAGACAGAAAATAAAGGTTTATCCCTGTACTTTGCCATGATATAGGTAAGCACATTTGAGAAAGAAAATGTGAAATCCTTAAGTCACAGATGTCATTATTCGATCAAGTATTAAAATCTGCAGTGCTTCGAAAGCTCGACACAGTGTCGAAACCTTAGTTTCGAGCGGCCTATCACTACCTGTGAGTCACGTAGAGTTTTCATTGTTGTTTGCGATTCTGGACGCTTTTCGCGTACTGAGTTGTTCCGGAGTCACAGTTGAGAAACAGTTTTTTAATGTCTTTTAAGCACAGGGGAAAAAATGAACATGTGGCCCAGTGCACCCTTTAACTGCCTTGTGGCGCTGTAGTAGTACGGCTGCTTTGCAGTAAGGAGACAGTGGAAGATTGTGGGTTCGCTTCCCGGTTCCTCCCTGTGTGGATAGCAAATTATCCACGACAAACAAACTGTTTTACACACTGCAAACCAATCCGTGCCGCTTTTTCAATGTTTTTTAAGCAGAGGGAAAAAAATGAACATTTGGAAAATCCTTAACGCTTTCAGTAAGTACAATGCACACGCGTTTAATTTGTCAGCCACTTTTTGCCAGCTGTCTTTTCTGGTTTGGGCCGCTTTTGCAGTGTTACCTCTTGTGTATATTATATCTTGAAATCCTTCAAGTTGCTAATTAACTAACTAACACCCACCCACTCAGCTTGTTTGAAAAAAATGCGCCTGTTCTTTCATCATTTTGTTGCAGACTATCAAAGACTTGCTGATCATGTTTTGTAGACTCAATATATATTGGCTTTTCACTCAGCGCGAGGGTGCGCATTCATCTCGGATTATTACATCTTGCTAGACTAATCTGCTACACGGCTGCGTTTGAAAAACCGACTTATCCCGGATGAGTTTCACCGGCATTAATGATTAGGAATCTGGTTGGAACAAAACCCTGCAGCCACAGGGGTTCACCAGGACCGAGTTTGACAAACACTGCTGAACAGAGACTGAAGATATTGGGGGCGGGCAAAGTAGTTGCAGCTATTGATTATTCAGTGTTGTTTGCCTGGGTGTCTGATCTGCTCAATAGGATTATAAATAAAAGGAAAACAATGTGAAGGCAATATCACAGGTGATCCTGTGGTATAGCGGGTCCACAGCACCCCTTCAAAAGCCCATTTTTAAATAAATAATCATCGCACTCACAGTGTAGCGAGGGGCGTGGAAGTGTGGCTGAAACGGTTTCAGGGTAGACTCGTGCTTCTGGCATTTCTCCCCTGTGCAGTGTGTGAGCGAGCGAGTGAGGAGAGAGAGAGAAAGCCGGTACGTTAAGAGTGAGCGAGAGCAGGCTCGAAGGCAATGTGTTCCTGTGGTATAGTGGGTCCATAGCTCACCTTCAAAAGGCCATTTTTAATCAGGTGACTGACAGTAGTGGAGTCAGGCTCAGAGAAGGTCAGCTGCAGAGAGAGCGTCTCGACTGTTGCAGGGCCTGAAGCAGGTGAGACGCTAATGAAAAAGAGGCACAGGGCTTATTGGTTTTTAAAGACTGCTTCTTTCATTGTGTTTTAACTTCAGTTTGGGCTCTCTCTTGCGCTGCCTGTGTGTGCCTCTGTCTCTCTGTGGCGCTGCCTCTGTGTGTGTGCGCGGCTCTCTCGCGCGCTGCCTGTGTGTGCGCTTGTCTCTCTCTCTCTCTCTCTCTGGCGTTGCTTCTGTGTGTGTGCCTCTGTCTCTCTGGCGCTGCCTCTGTGTGTGCCTCTGTCGCTGCCTGTGTGTGCGCGCGGCTCTCTCTCTCGCGCTGCCTGTGTGTGCTTCTGTCTCTCTCTGGCGCTGCCTCTGTGTGAACCAAGATTCCACTGAGGTTGACTAATGAAAAGTCAACGTGGCTCAGAGCTGCAAGTGTACAGTGTCCATTTTAGGACATCCTCCTCCCTCCGAAAAAACTCCATCCTTCCTACTACCTTCGACAAAATATTCCTCCTCCCTGCGAGGAATCCCCTGTCACCCCTCCTCCCTCCCTCCCTCCTCCCTCCTCCTCCCTCCTTCCACCACCGTCCGCTCTCAGTTCTCCGATGTCCGTTTTCCGTCATCCACCCTCATATCTCCGTCATCCGCCTTCAGCTCTCCATCAAACCCCACACTCCCCCCGCCCCCCATCACGGCATTTTCGTTAATGAAGTGACGTAATACTCCAGCTCCACCTTCTTCACAAGTTCATTCACCAAATTATTTGTCAATTAGATTTCACAGTAAGATTTTACAGCACGACTCAAACGCGGGAACGAAGGTAAATGACGTTAATTGTTGAATGTCTTTTAATACTATGTAAGCATACATATTAACACGTGTGCATTAAAACATGTGCATTTACGGGGTGATTTCTCAGGCTTAAAAGGTCACCTTTTATTAAAAGGTAAATGCAAACTTTTTTCATTGTGAAGGGCACAAACCACGTCGGATTTCAGCCGTTAAACGCGCAAAAATTTTGGTACACCAGATAAATAAGCACAACATATTATCAGTTGTATTGTATGCTTACAAAACATATAGAAATGTGTTAATCTTTAACTAATAGTATGGGATGGTATTTTTCGACTCAGCTACAGATGCAGATGGAAACCAGAACTGCTTTGGAAAAATACAAACGCCGTACTTAGGACCGATCTGGAAGAAGGTAGCGCAGCGCCTTGATTTAAATGATTCCATGTTTTGGTGGGTTTGCGTAGCTTGTTGTCAATATCTTTACACCTGTTTTTAAGGCTTATTGACTGAAAGGGGCTTTCATGAAAAAAGTTAGAGCTTTGCTACAGGATACACCCTCCACAAGTTAAGGAAGTAAAAATAAAAGTTATATATTTCTGTTTTATTTAAACCTTTTAAGTTTGTATGCGGGCGGCATGGTGGCGCAGTGAAAGGTGCCAGTTAAGAGACCCGGGTTCGCTTCCCTGCGTGGAGTTTGCATGTTCTCCCCATGTCTGCGTGGGTTTCGTCCGGGTACTCTGATTTCCTCCCACAGTCCTGAAATCCGACGTGGTTTGTGCCCATCAGAATGAAAAAAGTTTGTGTTTACCTTTTAATAAAAGGTGAGCTTTTAAGCCTGAGAAATCACCCCGTAATTGCACATGTTTTAATGCACACGTGTTAATATGTATGCTTACATAGTATTAAAAGACACTCAACAATTAACGTCATTTACCTTCGTTCCCGCGTTTGAGCTGTGCTGTAAAATCTTACTGTGAATTCTAATTGACAAATAATTCGGTGAATGAACTTGTGAAGAAGGTGGAGCTGGAGTATTACGTCACTTCATTAACAAAAA
Source organism: Erpetoichthys calabaricus (assembly GCF_900747795.2). NCBI lineage: Eukaryota > Metazoa > Chordata > Cladistia > Polypteriformes > Polypteridae > Erpetoichthys > Erpetoichthys calabaricus. Next base: position 323,057,585 of record NC_041394.2, read on the forward strand.
TGCCGTGATGGGGGGCGGGGGGAGTGTGGGGTTTGACGGAGAGCTGAAGGCGGATGATGGAGATATGAGGGTGGATGACGGAAAACGGACATCGGAGAACTGAGAGCGGACGGCGGTGGAAGGAGGGAGGAGAGGGGAGGGGTGACGTTGGATTCCTCGCAGGGAGGAGGAATATTTTGTTGAAGGTAGTAGGAAGGATGGAGTTTTTTCGTAGGGAGGAGAACTGAGAGCGGATGGTGGTGGGAGGAGGGAGGAGGGTTGTTAGGGGATTCCTCGCAGGGAGGAGGAATATTTTCTCGAAGGTAGTAGGAAGGATGGAGTTTTCTCGGAGGGAGGAGGATGTCCTAAAATGGACACTGTACAAGTGGACTGTGGCACAGACAAACAGAAATAACAGCATGTTTTTCGAGGCGTCGCGTCCGAGTTGGTGGGCGTGACTGTGATTTTTTCGTCGTATCCAATGGTCTAAGAGTTGGTGGCCGTGGCTCCTTCCTGCGTGCGCCATTGGCGTCTTACTTGTCGGCGGTTTAGTGAATCCACGCCCCTTCCGGCGTGCTTTCCATGGTTGGCTACTTGTCTTCTGGCTTAGTGAATTATATATATAGATAATGGAGATATTCAAATCTGTAATGTGAGATGATTGGATATAAATCAGACTCTGTGTCTTTGTTTGAGGCATCCCTCCTGTTAATCTGTTAACTGCAGGGATCTCCCTTTTCATGAAAAGAAATAAACGTGCATAAAGGGCAAACTTCCTCCTGTCTAGTTAATTTAATTACCTCATAGTTAGTAGGGGATCCATTTCTTCACACATCTACAAAGTAGCTTTGCTCCAGAGTGTTCTTGAAAGCAGCATCAATGTAAAGATATAAAGGCAATATTTTAATACAATCAGAATTTTTGACAATTTGATGTGGTTCTCAATTGTCACCATGCATTTCAAGCCATATTAACCAAGTTAAAGCTAAGAACATTGTTTTAAGACAATAAACTAAGGAGCCTTTTGAATTAGCAAGAGGGTTGTGTGACACAGCAAAACTCACCACAAGTTGTTTACACACAAAAGAACTCACACTTCCTTCTGGATTCTGAGCACACATGTGACGATTGCATGTGTTTCTCTGTTATTGTCGATCTTGAATTCTGTACCCCGCACTCAATGTTCAGCAGATGGTGCTATTCTTCTTCTACTTCCTATTACGGTATTCTTTATCATGTCATTGGGCTCCACAACCTGCAGATATTGCCAATATTCTTTTTCTTTCTGCCATGCCACTTAGTTTGCCTAATCACATTGATATTATATATCCAAGATTTAAATTAAATTTTGAAGTTGCTACCACCTCAGTTTTTTTTTTTTTTTGCATTTTCAGTACATATCAGGTCTTTTGATGAAAACCAAGATCAAGGTTCTAGCCCCAGTAGTTTGTGAGTAATTCCAGGAAAGTCAGGCAGATCATATTAATATATATATATATATATATATATATTATGAGGGGCCGTTCAGGAGAAAAAGATTGGTTCATAAATATATACATTGGTTCAGATATATATATCGGTTCGGATACATTGGTTTGAATATATACATTGGTTTTAATACATCCATTCAGATATATATATCGGTTCAGATATATACATTGGTTGGGATACATTGGTTGAGATATATACATCGGTTTGAATACATCCGGTCAGATATATGCATTGGTTTAGATACATTGGTTGAGATATATATAAATTGGTTTGCATAGATCAGTTCTGATATACAGTATATACATTGGTTGAGATACATCTGTTCAGATATATACATTGGTTTGAATACATCCATTCAAATATATACATTGGTTGAGATATATATATTGGTTGATATACATTGGTTTAGATATATACATCGGTTCAGATACATCCGTTCAGATATATATATTGGTTCAGATAAATCCGTTCAGATATATACATCAGTTGGGATTTACAGGCAGGCACAATGCGGCCACCCAAGTTTAGCATGTCCCTTTCGCTTCATCATTGCTTCAACACTGTTGTCATTATTGTGCATATTTTATACGAGTAGCATATGCCTGTCTGTCGCGTTTTGTTTCGTAAGCCGTCTTGGTTGGGGGTTCTCGATTTCAAAGCACTTTTTTTCCTTTCATTATTTAAAACACTCACACAGATACCCGATCTTTTTTTTAGGTGTAAGCACTATAAGTCCGTTCAGATAGGCCAGTTTAAATATTCTCTTCTTGTATCAGCGCGTGCATGTGCGAGTGCTTACGCCTACAAAAAAATAAATAAAAAAACGTCCTGTCAAAATAAGAGACTCTTTTTCCTTCTTGACGTGAATCATCTTTAAATGAAATACTGCCAATAAGGAATAATAGAAATCACCGCACTGCTTTCTATCTGTGATGAACTAACGTGTTATGGGGTGAAAAAAATGATCGCCCCTGACAGATACACTTAATCAGTAGTGTGTGCGACCCACGATTTGTGAATTTGAGTGTGTGCGTGCGTGTGTGGGTGTGCGTGTGTGACTGTGTGCGTGTGCATGTGTGTGGTTTTGTCAGTTTTACTATAAAAACAGTTAAACACCCGTTATTTGTGAAGCAGGGATATTCTGATCATTCTGATCCCTGATCACTGATAAACATTCAGAAGAGACAGAGCTATTCCAGTGTTTTCCACCATAACATTATTTCAGCAAACAGGACTAATGTCCTTGATTTAACAGATCGCCCTTTAATGAAATGCTGCCAATACGGAATAACAGAAATCACCGGGCAGCTTTCAGTCAATGATAAACCAGCGTCTCATGAGGTGAAAAAATGGGATGTACTGCGGTTGCGATCAATGCTTTCCGGTAACTCGGCTTTTGAGAAGAATCTTTCATGGGGGGCGGCACGGTGGCGCAGTGGGTAGCGCTGCTGCCTCGCAGTTGGGACACCTGGGGACCAGGGTTCGCTTCCCAGGTCCTCCCTGCGTGGAGTTTGCATGTTCTCCCCGTGTCTGCGTGGGTTTCCTCCGGGCGCTCCGGTTTCCTCCCACAGTCCAAAGACATGCAGGTTAGGTGGATTGGCGATTCTAAATTGGCCCAAGTGTGTGCTTGGTGTGTGGGTGTGGGTGTGTTTGTGTTTGTTCTGCGGTGGGTTGGCACCCTGCCCAGGATTGGTTCCTGCCTTGTGCCCTGTGTTGGCTGGGATTGGCTCCAGCAGACCCCCGTGACCCTGTGTTCGGATTCAGCGGGTTGGAAAATGGATGGATGGATCTTTCATGGGGAGCGACAAGAGGGAGCGAATGAGGCGGGTACAATGAGCTAGGGCGGGTCGGAGCGGGGCGAGGAGGCGGGTATCTGTGCGAGTGTTTTAAATAATGAAAGGAAAAAAAGTGCTTTGAAATTGAGGACCCCCAACCAAGACGGCTTATGAAACAAAATGTGACAGACAGGCATATGCTACTTGTATAAAATATGCACAATAATGACAACAGTGTTGAAGCAATGATGAAGCAAAAGGGACATGCTAAACTTGGGTGGCCGCGTTGTGCCTGCCCGTAAATCCCAACCGATGTATATATCTGAACGGATCTATCTGAACCAATATATATATATCTGAACGCATGTATCTGAACCGATGTATATATCCAAACCAATCTATTTAAACCAATATATATATATATATATATATCCTAACCAATGTATATCAACCAATATATATATATACTTCAACCAATGTATATATTTTGAACGGATGTATTCAAACCAATGTATATATCTGAACGGATGTATCTCAACCAATGTATATATATCAGAACGGATCTATGCAAACCAATTTATATATATCTCAATCAATGTATCTAAACAAATATATATATATCTGACCGGATGTATTCAAACCGATGTATATATCTCAACCAATGTATCCCAACCAATGTATATATCTGAACCGATATATATATCTGAATGGATGTATTAAAACCAATGTATATATTCAAACCAATGTATCCGAACCGATATATATATCTGAACCAATGTATATATTTATGATCCAATCTTTTTTTCCTGAACGGCCCCTCATAATATATATACAGAATATATATATATATATATATATATATATATATATATATTTATATTTTGTGATAAGAAGTCACAAAAACAAATATAAAGAGTTGGGGATTAGCCCCATATATTGCTCTGGTGGCTAGCAATTTGGTCAAAATGTAGTACTAGGGTGTTGTACCGTGTTAGCCATTATGAATGTAGAGAAAAGCCAAGCAAAATGACACCTTTTATTGGCTAACTAGAAAGATTACAATATGCAAGCTTTCGAGGCAACTCAGGCCCCTTCTTCAGGCAAGATGTAATCAAAATGTAGAAAAATTTAAACAGTTGACAAAATACAGAGGAGTGAGGGTTGCTTTTATACAAGAACATGGCTGCTACTAATGATCAAGAGGGAAGTGACATCATCAAAGGAGGACCAGAAGTGACATCATCATCGGGAGCCGGAAGTGAAGTCATCAATGGCTAACCGGAAGTGATGTCATCAAGAAAAGCCAGATGTAATGGGGAATATGAAGTAGTGGATAAACACCCATTTTCTGGAATGTGAACTGTTGTTGGTGAGGGATTATTTGTCTTCTTTGTTTCTAGAAATTCACAGAGAGAGGCATCAATACCATCAACCAACCCTTCATCTGTTATAATTTCACTCACCTCTGGGCTTGTTGACAGTCTCCTAAGCGCACGTGTGTGGCAATCTCTCTCTCTCTCTCTCTCTCTCTATATATATATATATATATATACCTGTATATGTATATATATATATATATATATATATATATATATATATATGAAACAGTCAGACTTGACCTTCCAGATCTTATTTCTTTATTACTCTTTTTTTAAATTTTTTTTGTTTAAAAGTCAGTTTTGAGTCACTGTATTATCATAAGATAAGCCCAATTGTCTGGTTTTTAATTATTGTTTCTTTTGAGTAAATGTTGTTCTTCCTAAAATCAGGTAACACTTGTTTTGCTTTCATTGCATTGCAGAAGAGAAGCTATAGAAAAGACCCATCTCGTCAGTATACATAATCACCACCATACAACACTAGACCATAATTCCTGTTATTCTCATTAAACAAGTCTAAAATTCCATTAACTTAAATCTAGGTCTAACTTAAACCTATTTTTTACATTTACTGTGACATCCATTTCTTTATAGGATGTACAAAAAAAAATTGAAAGAAGACTCCCTTAAGGAGACCCTGTTAATTAGAATATTACGTCAGACAGACCCATTATATACGTTTACATCAAGAAGCAGCACATCCAAGTAACAAACAATTTACTTGTGGCATACAACTCTTAAGAAGTCAACATAGTAATTCTTTTCTATCTTAATGTGGAATTTAATACTGCCACTCACAATATTATACTGTTCAAAATGGAGAGTTTCCTGAGAGTCTTTGGCAGAGCTCTCCAGTATTTAAAGTTTTACCTCAGTAATACAGAAGAGTTTGTTTAAGGCCATCTGCTTTTCTATGCCTACATATTAAACTTATTATTTGTAGCTTTGGGCTGGATTATCATTTTGATGTGGCTGATATTTAGATTTATTTTAACTTTGAAGGTGAATGTTCATCAGATATGTCCCAGCTCACCATTTGCCTTGAAGAAATTAATGTTTAATGGAGCACAATCCTTTAAAGTGTAATAAAGCAGACCTCATATTAATTGGCACTAAAGCCCAGTTTAAGAAAATTAACTTCTTTTCCTTCACCCTAGGCGATGATAGTATCATTCTTTGTCTATAAATCACATTTCTAGTTTTCACCTCTGCAACATCCCTTGTCTACTCATTCCTAACCTTTTCTAATACCGAGAGGCCTCACCATGTTTTTATCACATGTCACATTACTTAAACTGTCTGTTTGTAGGTAGCCCTTCTAATATTTTACCTCAGATCTAGCTGATTCAAAAATCTGCTGCATTTGTCCTCAACGCTTGTCATCTGCCAATAACAACAGGGACTCTTTCAAAGGCATCCTATGCTGATGAGTATCGAGACATTTCTCTTCTTATCTCTTACCTCCCTAAACTCATAAACGCCTACATAATAAGTAAAAAGATAGAAATGCAGCTGTAATGTACATACAAGGACACAAAGAAATCCATAAAAAAGGTAATTTTGTTCAGCACTTAAAATGCACATGTAAAAAAACTGACACTTTTCCGCATCTAGGGTTGCTAGCAACCTTATACATTTTTGTCAAATAAATGATAATAAAACAATTTTAAACTATTTTAGCATGTTTTTGGTAATCAACTGTTGCAAATGAAATGAATGAGGCATACCTGGGAAATTGCATCTATACTGTATCTTAAGCTTATTCAAGAGCTATAAACATGATGTCATGGCTCACTAACAACCTGAGGTATGTTTACATGGGTTAAATGGCCATACACCTGATGACATCATTAACCCTACAGCATCACTACAGTCCTGTCTACTCACTATAGTCAACTACATTACTTAGGTAAAACAGAATGCACCAGACTATTAAAAACTAAGGGGACTTACTGTACCATAAACATATAGTACAATTGGATATCTAGAATATACTGATGCACATTCAAAAACACTCAACCCATGTATTATCTAATACTAAATTCATGTTTAATTAATCTTGAAAACTTCTTATACTCCTTACAGAATCACAGGAAGGCACAGCTTATTCCTACAACATATTTTTGGAAATAAAACACACAGTCCTCCTCCAGATGCTCTACTTGAAAAGAACCAAACTGGGCCAGTTTAGACAACCAAAGACTGCAGAACACAATGCTGTACACTGTGTAGTCATGTGGAAACGTTTGGGCACTCCTAGTCAAAGTACATATTCTGTTGATGTTCTAAGTGAAAAAAAAAAGTTAACACAGCACAACTTAACACTAGAATCCCTGAAACCTATGAAATTTTTCGTCGTTTTCATTAAATTTCCCTGTGTGCTGCTAATTGACGCATTTGCAAAATAAAAGTGGTTATTGTCTGACAATTGCTGCAGTGATAAGGAGCTACAAGCTACCTGGCATATGCAGGACAATTTAAGGAGGTCAGGGACAATGAAAAATTCTGTAGGCTACAGGGATTCTAGTGTTAACTATGACAAATTTCTGCATTGTAATAAATTCAAGTAATGCCTTTGCAATGGCACCTATACCAATTGAAAAGCCTCATAATTTAACTTACAATAGGATCTTAAGGAGTTGCAACTTTTGAGGCAGACAGCAACTTATAAAGTTGTCAGCAGTGCCAGAATCAAATAAATCCTGTAAATTAACAGTCTCCAGAAGCTGAACATGAAGGATTACTGGCCATTACAGCCAGTCTCCCTATCTCACAAAGAGTAGAGCCAGGAACGGCAGGTTTTTAACTAGCAGAAGATGAAACATAATCAATGTAAATGGGCAAACCAGAAAGTCAAAATGCACTATCATCACGGTCAAACAAAATTAAAAATTAAAGTTCTAGTACAGGGAAGAGCTAACCAAAAATCTCACCAAGTTTTGAAGGATTTCCCTGTGATATCAGATACCAAAAAATGAATTGCAAGAACCTTTAAATGTTTACACTATTGAATTACAGGTCAAGACCTCTGAAACCACACTCCTAGCAATGGGGTTTTTGTGTCATGAATCCACAAAGGAATAATATCCAGGAAAAAACTAAATCACTCAGAAAAATAATTGAACTACTATAAATACATTTTTATCAAAAACTAAAAAGATAGATTAGAACATTGGTATTTTAAAATCTAGAAAAGAAACGAGAAAAACACAGTACTAAAGTCAGAAAAAAATGAAAAAAAAAAATCCACTTTATAACACACTTTTGCTTCTTTTGTAATGGTTGGTGACATACAAATTTTTGAGATCAACGTTAAAACCTCCAGATCAGAGACAAATTGCTGCACACACCCCTCGGTGACTCTTCGTAAGGATGAACAGTTTCACAATGTATTTGAGCCGCTTGTATTTTCAAAACGTGTTTGAAATTGTCAGCACAATATCATGTAGTGTGAGAAGACCAACAGTATGACAAGTTGTGAGAACAGTGATAAGCAATAGCTAATGAGAGCGCGAAAAGTGGCTGCTCTTTCAACTTCATGTGGGCAAAAATATGTAAAAAAAAATTCACATTTTGTGTGTGTTTTCATGAGATGAGCATTTTCAAAGTTGGTCACCCTTTTTACAGGAAACATCTTGTAAGCTATGAACCTTGCCTGCACTTAGTTGTGTCCAAAATGATAATGACAACACAAATGATCACAAGATCAGAGTTTAAGAAAAACATCCTGAGAGGTTTGAAGGGTCAGACAACTTATTGCAGTCTGGAATTGTTGAGCCTTAATCCAAGTCAGGTGAAAATAAGCCAATTAAGTTCTGAGATCTTAAAAACCACAATACTGTTGGCTTAACTGGCAGGGTGCCCAGACTTTTGCACATGCCATATTTTTTCTAATATGCTAAACCCAGAAAATAAATAATAATTGTGCATTAAAATTTGCAGAAATATGTCATGCTAAAGTTTGTTTGCTGCAGAGGTTGTGCTAACTTCACTTAGAAAATAAGAGAGTTCAACTTTTTGCATAATACTGTATACAAAATGTAGCTTTTGCTAGAATGCAAGAAGATAACCGCTTATTTTCATCAATGTTTATATGCTTTAGTTCAGAAACATGAATTTTAATTCACTCTCAATGCTGCCCGGCACAGACTCTGTGATTCCCTTTAATGTAATAAAAAATGGCTCCTGAAAATGGAAGTGTAGGAATCTCTCAACAGCAAGCGTAAATGACCAGTTTAGGCATAAAATTAATTAATGTGTACTCTATGACCTGATATGCGGGACTTTGTAAGTCATTTAAAATGGTTTTGCTGCTCTCTGCAAAACCTTGTAACAGCTGAATTGTTGTATTATAACATAATGGAACAATCTACTGAGGCTATTAGAAAATAAAGGCCAATTTCTCTATGGGGCATTCCTTTGTTATTCAGATTTTACCATGCCTTTTTCAATGCATTGCCTTATTATAAAAAAAAAAAAGATGTGAAAGCAAGTATTATAATTCCTCAATATTGTTCTTTTTAATTTTTTTCAGTTCTGTCAAAAAAGACCAAGTATCAAATGCTCTATGCTTCCAGCAGCTTTTAATGGCTGTCAGAATGATTTAAAGCTTTCCATGGAGGCTCTCATGTTGGGTTTGACTCTCTAAATTACTTTGGACCTAATTTTAGATAAACTGCCATAGGCAAGTATTGAATGCATGCATGAGTAAGCAAACAGAAAAAAGGAGACACTTAACATTTTTGACTTGGGTATCTTTGATTGGTGTTAATTATTGCTGGTTATAATTTTTTCTTAACACAGAGATAAAGGGAATTTCTGAGCAAGTGGCATGAGGCGTTCCACTGCGCTTGTGTTTCACAATAGAGGATATGCAAATCTATGTGCCATGTATTGTTACTTTATAGTTATTGAATATATCCTTTGTGTTAAAAAAAAAAACACTGCAAAAAAGTATTCAATATAAACTGGAAAGTCCTGTGAGTACAAAACAAAATAGATGGTCCAACCCTTCAAGAAGAAGTATGACATGAAATGAGATCAAGTTTGGTGAATGAGTAGCTGATGATCGATTCACCCTTCTCCTTCCGACAAAGAACTATATACTGGCAGAGGCACCAAAGCAGATGAAGATATGATTGTTTCATAGAAAGAAAGAAAATTACCTGAGGTGGGAGTGATACTGGTGTCTTAAATAATCAAGGTTTATCTGAATTTCAGAATGACTGATTGGGTGCTGTCCTTCCCTGAAACCTTAATAAGAAAGAACTCAATAGATTGTTGAGAATTTCTACATAGAAGAAGAAATAAGGAATTAACTGAGATAGAATTTGTTGAACTCTTCCACCTTGAGCGACGATAAAGGATTGCACAGTAGCAATTAAAGGAAAACTCCACCCAAAAATGATATCTTTTTAATGTTACTTATCCATTGTAGTGTTTAGTGTCGGGTGAGAAAAAAATGTAATTTCATATTTTCGTGCATAACAGAGATGCCAAAGTTTGACAGAATAGATCGGTGGTGACCAACATTGGACAACAGCAAGAAAAATGAAGACGGCACTGAAAACATCTGACGTTCGTTGGGTTGCATATCCACGTCAAGTCATCCAGTCATGTATCTTTACTAAAAATATTGTTAAATGAACCTCTTCTGAAAAAACACTACTGAGAACGTGCACAGAACTAGAATTAGAATTTGAAGTGTAAACCTGCTTTCCATCCTCACCTTTTACAGTATATTCATATCCACAACTGAAGTAGTACCTTGAGATCATTTAGTTGTAGGCTGTAAAACTGCACAGATGAATTGACCTTCTTCTTGTTGAAGCATCTCTGCTATGCACGCAAGTACAGGCCAAATTATCTTCCTTCTAATGTTTTCTATTAATTTTTCTTTAACTTTTATTTGATGGTTATATACATTTGTCAGTGAACTTTGCCCTATCGATATCATAAAAAAGCAATTTTTGCCATGTGTATCAAGACCAATAAATATGGAGGGGTTAGTCTTCAGTTCATAGTCTTGGGTGCCTTTGAATGTGTTCCAATTTAGTTCACAAGAGTGTTTTCTGGATGACATGACATGTGGATTATGCATCACAAGGAACCTGAGATGTTTTCACGTATCGTTTGCTGTTGGTCACCATAAACCTTCTTTTCTACCAGAAATTCCATTATCTCTGTTCTGCATGAAGAGTTGAGATAAACAATTTTTCGCTACAAACTACATGGGATAAGTAAGTTTTGGGTGGAACATCTCTTTTAAAAAGCAAATAGAAATGAAAATTAGATGTATAGTGTCGTCTCTTCCTATGAACCTTGGCTAACTGGATCATGCTAGAAGACAATGATCCTAAGCACATCTGCAAATGTGTAAGTAAATGGCTGAAAAAGAAAAGAATACTACAATAGCCAAATCAAAATCTAGAACTTATAATCAAACTGAAATGCTGTATTAGGATCTTACAAGTGAAATGAATAGCCAAGACATCAAGTAACAGAAGCAGTGTTCTAAGTAGGTGTATGTGAAAGATGCAACAGACTGATACAGGTAGTTAAAACTTCAAATATATTTGTTTAGATGTGTTGGTGTGGTGATTGGAGAGATGAAGGCAATATTTCAATGTATCCTTTGTTCATGTAACCACTCTTGAACTAGTTAAAAGTGTGCATGGGGAGCATTATTGTATTGGGAAAGGGGCACAAAGTGAATAATAAATGATCTTGCGCAAAAAAAAGACTTCTACAAACAGGAAAAGGTTTGGGGACCATCCCCATATATTGTCGTCCAGACAATAATAACGACACTGATTCAGATGACTTTTCAGTACATTGAATGTTTTACTGTGAACAAAATGGCGTTTAAATAGCAGAGGGAATGATGGGACAGGAAATGGTTGGCAGGAAGTGATGATGGGAGACAGGAAGCAGTGGATTGTGGGACCAGAAGTGATGTTGTCGTGACAAACTGGAAGTGACGTTGTTTTGGCCATTTTGTACCCGGAAGTGGAGCTTCTTAGTTTTCGTCAGGTTTTCTGTAGGCGAAAAGAGATTTAGGTAAGCACCACGTGATGACACTTTGTCTCGCGATATTTCACTCACCTTTAGGCTCTTTGACTGCCTCCAACTCGCACGTGTGTGACAAGGGGCACTCTTGTATTCCTTGGATGTTATATGTCCGTTCAGAGCAATCATCAGAGTTAGTGGCTTACATGAGATAACTGTCTAAACCATTGGGTATCCCCAAGTGTGATGGAGTGGGTTGGCTCCACACTCCCAAAGCCACATTAAGAACCTCTTGAACCTGCACCATTGATATCAATACCAAGGATGGGCATTGGCAAGTGAGCACAAAAATAGTCTGCAATGGATGGGTGTACAAGTATTAAAACAAATTCAAAACAATGTCAAACAAACAGTGCCAATACCACAGTGCTCTTCCCCATAATAAATAAATAATCCAATAAATATTATCTTGGTGTTGACGGTGAATGATAGAAGCAATGCAATAAATAGTTCAAAACCAGAGGTAAAACAAAGTCAGGATTAATTTCTAAAATCTCTGAATCGAGGAATCTGTGCTGCACCTCTCTCTTCCTTACCTTCCTTCCTGCCAATCGCAGTCCTGCCTCTCACCTATTATTCTGTTTGTCCGATTCCCCCTTATATGCCTCCGGGGGTGGAGCGCCACAACTGCAAAACACAGGAAGCTAATGAAGCAATCAAGACAGACTACACGTGCAGGTGTGCCCCATCTTGATCACTCAACCAACATCAGGCAGCCGCATGAGCACACACACGCACAGAGATGGAGCCGGCTATTTATGTCAGAAATTATTTAAAAACTGCCCATCAGTTGGTAAGCCTCTATATCACGCCAAGATTTTTAAAAATTGGAAGTAGACTTTGTTAGTTCAAGATGTAGAAAACGGGGTGAAAGATAAGTCAATGTACCATATTTTTTTTCCACTGTTCAGGGGTCCAAATTGTAAGAAAATGTAAAAAAAAGAACACATAAAATTTGTATACTTGATGATCAAGCAAAGTAATTAGTAAACAGTTATTTAAAACCACAAAACATTGTACTGTATATTGTCTAAACCACCCTTCTGTCAAAAAAAACAGTCTTCAATCGTCATTTAAATGCTAAGGCCACTGAAGTCACTCATATATTACTTCGATTGATCATTATAGAGTCTGTGATGCGACAGTCTATAAAGTTAAGGTCTGGCTCACAGTGGTTACTGTATATGTCTGGTAATGTTTAGCAGAAATGCATCTTGTGATCACAGCTTATACTCTCTAGAGTTGGTGCTAAAAAGTTCTGCATGGAAGGAAGGCTAAGACAAGTTCAGCTTTAAAATCAGGCTATTAAAATAAGCTCTAAACATATTTAGAATGCACTGTGGTATTTTAAACAGTATTTAATTTTTTTCTTAATGTTGTGATGTACGCAAAAGTTTCTATTTGTAGTAACAAAACTGTGCAACTTGAAGATTGAGGGAAGACAGAAAAGCAATGAGGGAAGGAAGTAGGGGCTAAATACCATTAGGGACTGAAAATAGAATACCAGTAGGGACTTAGATTTGTTAAAAGTAATTATAATCAAATCTCTGCAGCAACAGAGTCGCCCAAGTATATGCAGTCTATGGATGTAAAAGAAGCCTTTGACGGAACTGAATAGCGTTACTTATTAATCACTTTTACATGGATTTGAACTGGGCTCAAAGCATGTGCCTGGCTTTAATGCCTGGATTAAACTGGCACACTGTACTTCTGCCTAGAAGATTTAGTTTGTGGAAATAATATACGATGGTGTAAATTTCCTATAAATCATTGTAGAATGTGGAACTACAGATTATATCCCTTTATCATCAGTTTTATTTTTTTATTTCCTTCCATTCTCTTGCCATATACATGGCAAACAAACTGAGATTTTGAGAACTGCAACAGTAGGATCTGAATAAAAAATATCTTGTTAAGCTAATGGTAGGATTTGAATAAAAAATATCTTGTTAAGCTAATGGTATGGTCATTTTTACTATTGATCAATTATTATAGTTTCCATATGACTTAAATGCACTGGATGAGGTCTGTACAATTTAATTTGAATAAGATCATATCCCTGCTTTTTAACAGCCTCAGATATCATCTTAAATGTTATTGATTTTTTTAACTGTCTCGCAGTAGTTTATGAATCTAGGAATCATAATTAGACAACAATTTAAAGGCTATTTCAGTTCTCTGTTAAACTGATAAAATCAGCTGGCTGTGTCTTTATCTCACATTAGCTGGGAAAATGAATATTTTTTCAAAAATGGTACTTCTTCTCCAATGCATTTCAACATGCATTCACAAATATTTCTTCAAAAAGCTGGGGGCATTTGTTGTTTAATTTGGAATACAAAAAAGCCACTGAGGAAAAAGATATATTGTGTCAAACAGACACACTCATTTATCAAGAAAGCACTTTTCTTTATTCTGTTCTTAATAATGGGAATATAATACAATCACTATAAACAGCAATATTCAAATTACCCCCATCTTTACACCAGGCAGCATCAGTTAGTGGTGGTGGGCAAACTCAAACCACTCCTTTTAAACTTTAATAAAACACTCCCATTGCCAAAAGCTATAAATCAACATTAAACACAACTGTTTGAAACCCAACATGAAAGAAATTAAAATTAACAGTCAAATTTTAGGTACAGTGCCGCAGAGCCTCCTGGGATGCCAGTGGCGTCCGTTGCTACAATATTTTATATAAAAAGAGATAATCACAGATGTAAAGGTCAACAATGTGGTACAAATATGTAAGATGTCCGATGGCTGGGATTTTACTATTAAGTGCACCTTTACAACACAACTGAAGTATTTTCTGATTTGTTGTATAAAACAAACCTACAGAGATTTGTATATTGAGAAGATACTCTGCCACAGGTATAACCATTCATTTAAACATTTATTTTAGTATAAGCAGGTTCAAGACTTTTTTAAAATAAACCTGAATAAAACTACTAATCATTTGTCAGTATCTAGTTTGGAAATGATCATTTCAAGCTCCAAAGATATATTTGGGTAGGATTTGAAAACTATTCAATCTATGCTAGTGTCTTATTGAGCCTCCTAGAAATTTGAGACAGAGTTGGGAACAGGATCTTAAAGGGATCAGTTTGGAAATTTCTAAGTCAGAGTAATCTCTTCACATTCAATGTATATTTTAGTTTGCCATATGCAATTGTGTTCTAAAGGGAAGCATTTATGTAAGTTAAAAAAAAAATATAGTGTTCTCCTACATTTTATATTGAAGGTAATGGATACTGGGGTCCCAACATAAAAACAAAAATAGGAAAACTTACCGAATATATGAATTTTTCAAGCCGAAAGTGTTACCAAGTGTTTATGTTTATCTTGTTTTGCAATATGTGTGTAATCTCAACATGTTTATGTCATTTTAGGAAGGTATAAAAGTAAAATGCAAAACATTGTGTTTTAAAAGGAGGCTGGCTGTGTGCTTTATCTCACTACTTGTCTTCCTCCACTATAGCCTTTCAGCCTCAGGAGTGGTTTCCTCCAGCATATATTTTCCAACTTGAAAAGTCATTTCAAAGCACAGTTACAGTCAGTCAGTCAGTCAGTCAGTCATTGTCCAGCCCACTATATCATAACACAGGGTCATGGGAGTCTGCTGGAGCCAATCCCAGCCAGCACAGGGCGCAATGCAGGAAAAAACCCCGGGCAGGGCGCCAGACCACCACAAAAGTTACAAACTTTATTCAGTGTTAATAACCAGGTATGAACTGCTGTCCTGGATACTGCACTACTGTTTGGGCAGACCACAGTTTGTGAGACTCGAGGACTGTGTTTCTGATACAGATGTGAGTAACACTGGAGTACCACAAGGAACAGTCCTGCCTCCTTTACCTTTCACACTGTACACCTCAGACTATAAATATAACACCAGGTACTGTCACTGGCAGAAATTCTCAGATGATTCTGCACTTATGGGGTCTATTCATGAAGGGGAAGAGACGGAGTATACAAGGTGGAGAAGTTTGTTTCTTGGTGCATAGAGGATTATCTACATCTTAACATCAACAAAACCAAGGAACTGGTTATTAACTTTCACTGCACCAAACAGCCTCTATGTCCGGTCACTATTTAAGGAGTGGATGTAGAGGTGGTCCACTCCTGTAAGTGCTTGCGGTTCCTGTGGTAATCCACCTACCAGGCATTACCACTTTGTCTTCGGCCAGTTCAGCAGGACGGCAGTGAAGGGTTGGATGTGCCTCCAGGACAGGCCTGCTGGAGGATGCTGCACATACCCCGTCATAAAGGCAGTTGTCTCTTTAGCCTTGTCATTGGCAAAGAAAGGTGCGAAGCATTTTAGTTAAGAACATGTACAGTATGCATGCATTAGTGTGAGGAGGGAATTCCCAAAGAAAAAGGAAACTTACTTTTGTAGTGTGTATCGGCTCTTCCGAGGGAGCGTATCGGGATGCACTCCTTTTCATTTATTACATGCCTTGCAAAGGTTGAGAGGAGCACCTGTTCAGAAAGCACCTGCATCAGTCGCGATTGGTGTGTGTGGATAATGTGTTGGTATAGCTCATTTGATTAGTATACCAAACAGCGGTTTGTGCCTGATTTTGTAATATTTTTTGTTTATAAACATCTCCTAGTTGTAGTTTGATTTTGAATGGAGGTATTTATATAGATTTTGGGGTTTGGTGCACTTTTTTTTGTATATACACTTATTTTTTTCTTTGGACTTTGTTATGTGTGTAGTTTCTTCCTGAACTCCTTTTCTTCATTTATGAAGACTACCATTTTTGTGTATATACATCTTTATTTTTCATTTTTGAGGACTGGAAACTTCACTGTATATATTCCTTACTATTTTTGATTGGGACATTATTTTTGTTGTTTTGTTGTACCTGTAAATAACCCCACTCTTGTTTTTGGAAATGCCACCTTTTTGTGTGAGTGTCTCCATGTCTGACTTCTCACAAATCTGATCCTGGTTGGTCCTGCACTACAAGACATCCACTGTGTGGTCTGGTGCCAACCTTGCCACTACACGGGGTGTCAAAGGTCCACATCAAACAAGGTTGAACTGGTCTCAGAACACAGAGAAACTGTATAAGGAAGGACAGAGCAGGCTCTTTTTTCTTAGGAGACTGCACTCCTTTAATGTGAATAGTGACATCCTTCACATCTTCTGTAACTCTGTGATGGCCATTGCTATTTTCTATGCTGTGTTGTGCTGGGCTGGTAACATCACTTCAAGAGAGGCCCACCAAATCTGTAAGCTAATTAAAAGTGCAGACTCAGTTATAGGACACACTCTGTGCCCCCTCGAAGTCGTAGCAAAGGAAAGAATTAAAACAATAAAACAAAACTGAGTGCCATTATGAACAATGTGGCACTTCCTTTCTCTGAGAACTTTCAGCCAACAAATTATTCAGCAGAAGTGTGTCAAGAAACGGTATTGGGACTTCTTTATAACAACAGCAATATGTCTGCATAATGCCTCCACTGTAACTGTGACAGCCAAGTCAGAACCTTTTTTCCTTTTTAGTTTTCTTGTTTATAGTCATCCGGTATGTGTTCAGACCAATGTATGTGTGTATATTTGTTTACTTACCATATATACTCGCAGGTAAGTTCTCAGGTGGATAAGTCGGGACTTGATTTTACTGTATAATTTCTGGTATTTTATAATGTCGGTCGTATAAGTTGAATGCAGAAAACTCACGCTGTTGGTCCAAGGGATTATGATATGCTAACGCCCACCTGAGAGAGTAACCAAAGAGCACACTGCTTTTTTTTCTATATATTGTGCCTACGTGACCACACAGTAATATCTGAACTATTCCAAAGCAACGTTTGATACTGATTTGTGGTTTTTGCATCTCACACCCTCATACACCTTTATTGTAAGAGCATCCCTTACTGTGTCTACGATGGAGCATTCAATCAAAAGAAAATATAAAGCTGGTTTTAAATTAAAAGTCATTGAAGCGGTGAAAGAAATTGGTAACTGTGCTGCTGCAAAAAAATTTGACGCATCTGAGAAACTGATGCGAGATTGGAGGAGGCAAGAAGATGTAAAAAAAAAAATGTAAGTGTCGCGTTTTTGAATGGGCGTATAAGTCGGGGTCTGATTTTATGATCGATTTTTTGGGTTTCAGGACCGGACTTATACGTGAGTACTGTATATACGGTACTTACTTATCTACCTGTTTAAGTATTTATTTATTTAAAGAGGTTTTGTAAAAGGCCATATGTCCCTTGGGGACAAATAAAGTTCTATCTTCTTCTTCTTCTGTAGACAACTAGACAATAATCATTGAAAAATGTCACATGATTGGTCACAGCTTTTCATCTGTAGAGAAGCTTATTTTATTATATAGCAAGGGTGATGCCTTCTGCTGTCCTGCATCATCATACACACTTATGCTGTATTGGTCTAGCAAAAAAAAGATTAAACATGCACCTAGTGTGCAATCTAGTGTCAAGAACTGAACAGCCGTTATAAACATACATATAGATTTAATCACATTGAAGTTTAGAAAGTTTGGCACAGTGTTTTAGCATAGGCAGAGTGGGAGTGCACAGGTGACATTCCTGTGTTACAGTGTTATGGTCAGCTTAAATTGGGAACATTCTCCCTGTATTTTTAATGTTTAAATTAATTAATAAGTAATTGATTGCTTCTTCCTTCTTTGGCTCTATCGCGCTCTGTGCCTTTTTCACTTTCTCAGTATTTTTTTATAATGCGTGCACATGACATGCCATGGAAAGTGGTGAGTGTTGATTTGCCTGCAAACTTCGCATCGATGTGAAGGTGCCTTGGTTCTTTCAAAAATCTAAGGCTTTTATAAGAAATGCAAAGCAGTGCAATCATGTCAGTTCATATTTATTGTTATGTACAAAGTACAATGAAACGTCTGTGCACTCTTTTCCACTATGCTGCAAGTCAGCATGAATCTCCCTCCAAAAGGCTATGTAAAATAACAACACAGAATGTAACAGGTAAAACGTAGGTGCTGTTAAGGAAAAAATAATTATATGATATGAGCATGCATCTGTCTGTTGTTAAAAAACATGACAGAACATAACCCTTAAAAATACAGAATTGCAGAGACAAAACTTTGGAAACTGGTAAATAGAAGGTGGGTGTCAAAACACATGGCACCTGCCATGAACAGACAGAAGCATATCGTTAACTCAAAAAATAATACCAAGAATCTGTGATAAAATGTATTATTTCCAGCTTATTTTGTTGTCACAAGTATGCCCCTGAAACTTGGAGTGCACATTTTCTTAAATTGAAACCTTTGCTGCTTCAAAGTGCGCATATTTGGCAAGTTTTAAGGCTTTTGCTTTCAAGTTTTGACTTTGGTAACTTTCATCTTGATAATAAAAGGCAAGAGCAGTCTAGGTATTTTTTTAAACATATCACTTTAGAATGCAGTTCCATGAGTTAAATTAACATATACCATGATTGTGAAGAAATAGCTTTGACTTTAAAAATAACAAATTTATTCTTTATACTAAACTAAATTCAAAATTGTGCACTAAGCACATATCTTTTGACTCAGATTGCCCAAAATTGTCTCATCAGGGAATTGCTTCCCTGAGTCACATGTTTTATATCCAGCTTAAACCTCACTGGACTCAAAGTTTTGCGTATTTATCAGACAGTCTAGGGATCAGAATAGTCTGTACTCCTCTCACAGCAGTATTTAGAAAAAAAACGTCAAGGAGGATTACAACTTACTGAACAATCTATATTGAGTTCAAGCATTAAACTACTATCCCTCAATATTATCTTGTTTAACTTGAAGAGTTCCATCCCACCTACCATAACATCCATCCATTTTCCAACCCGCTGAATCCGAACACAGGGTCACGGGGGTCTGCTGGAGCCAATCCCAGCCAACACAGGGCACAAGGCAGGAACCAATCCTGGGCAGGGTGCCAACCCACCGCAGACCTACCATAACATGATTTCAAAAAGATGTTCTGTATTACCTTAAAATTAGAAAAAATTCACCTTATGAGGAAAAATCCTTGCTTTTAAATACAAGTAAAATCCCATTACAACGAAGTGCCAAGGACCTAAAAAATATTTTGTTATAATGAGATTCTCTATTTGTCACTATAGTGCACTCTTTAATTTTTGTCCAGGCGTTTGCAATCATTTCAATAATTAACTTTAATCTCCTCCTGTCTAAAAGTTATGCTGACAACAATTTTTCTCAGCATTTCCTTGCGATAATACACTTTTAGGGTGCGAATGATGTCCAAATCCAATGGCTGATGCACCGCCGTGCAATTGGGTGGGAGGAATTCAACATGAACATTATCTAAATTTGGAAGCATGTTGTGGGCAGCACAGTTATAATAATAATAATAATAATAATTCATTACATTTATATAGCGCTTTTCTCAGTACTCAAAGCGCTATCCACACAGGGATCAATCAGAAGCCGAATTATCCATTTCTTTTTCTTCATATTGTGAGGTTTCTGAACTCTTTGGGACCCCCACCTCCCACCCACCGGGACGACACATCGAAGTGCGTCCCGAAGCGTGATTGTCGCGTCTGTGTAAGATTGTTTGTCCATTGCCGTGGCAGGGCAACAACAGTCTCACAGCGGTGCAGTGAAGTGGCACAGAAGCGATTCCTAAAAGATCGGGGTCGCACTATAAGTCCCTGTCTTACACCCCAAAACATGAGGCTGAGTCTCAGTACTTTAGCAAAACCAGCTTTATTCTGCATGAAACAGGAACAGCACGGTTATTCATTGTAGTGTGATCTACCACTCTCCTATACACAGACACAGCAATAAGAAAGGGTCGTGGCTAGGTTAGTGGCCAAGTAATACTGTTCCCTGCATTTACAATGTTCCTTGCATTCATTAACTGCAGGAAAAGCTCCCCAGCATGGACACCATCCTGCTGCCAATTTATATACTCTAAGATGGCATGCCAGAATTTTAAACTCTGTCCTGTGGTCTCTCTGTGGATACCCTTTTTATTCTAATACACTTCTTAATTACAGATCAATTCAAGGCAATAACAGAACTTGACATTTAATCAAACAAACAAAAACTTTAATCTTTGCCTAAGTGGAATGCAAAGAATTTCTATTGCTGCAAAGTATTTTTCTTATCTTGTTTACATTTGATTTTGGGGGACAAGTGGGCTTCAATTCAGTTTGGACTTGCTTCCTAGTTATCATAAGACAGTTTTCCAGAAGTGGTTTATTTAACAATATTTTAATTAAGATACATGCGGAAGTTGTGAACATTTAACATTGTATGTGGATTAAGTGACATGAGTAAGTAGATAGATAGATAGATAGATAGATAGATAGATAGATAGATAGATAGATAGATAGATAGATAGATAGATAGATAGATAGATAGATAGATAGATAGATAGATAGATCTTTATTTGTCACCAGGGGGAAATTTGGCTCTTTACTGAAGCTCTTTAAATAAATACATACATAAATAGATATACGAGGGGAAGTCAAAAAGTAAAGGGATTTTTTTAATTTCTCTTTTCAGAGTTTGGTAACACTGCTCGTATCCAGCGCTGAATGAGTGTAGTCGGCAACACTTCTATACAACGTGTAACTCTTATTCCCGCGTTATTCGTTGGAGTGTAGCAGACCGTTAAACATGACAGCTCCATTGTCGATCTGCACCAAGGAGGAAATGAGGGCAGTGATTCGCTTTTTGTTTGCGGAAGGTGTTAAACCTGCGGACATTATTCGTCGAATGCAAGCACGGTATGGTGACAACTGTTTATCGCGAAGCAAGATCTACGAATGGAGAATGGATACAGTCCAGACCTGGCTCCAAGTGATTTTCATATGTTTGGACAATTAAAGGAAGTGCTAAGGGGAAGAAGATTTGCAAGTGATGAAGAAGTCATTGATGTGGTGCAAAATTGGTTGCAGATGCAACCGAAAAACTTTTTTTCCGACGGAATCAAAAAACTTGTGAAACGTTGGGAAAAGTGCATTGAAGTCCAGGGAGGTTATGTAGAAAAATAAGGTATGTTTCACATTTCTATCATTAGAATAAATGCCCCTTTTCTCAAATGTCCCTTTACTTTTTGACTTCCCCTCGTACATACATACAGTACATACATACATACTAACATACATACATACATACATACATACATACATACATACATACATACATACATTATGGTTTGAACACACACTAGAATGACTATACATAAAGAAAATTTTAAAAAGAATGAAAAGAAATCTTCTGACTTGTTCAGTACCAGTGAGATAATATTCAGATGTATTGCTGTTGGTATAAAGAAACCCTCATAAAGTTTCTTGAGACACTTCTGCTGAATACATTAGTTTGCCAAAGGCACTCAGTGTTAGTGTGTCAGAGAGAGGATAAGCCACATTGTTCACAATGGCACTCAGTTTTGTTTTATTTCTCACCTTTGATACTACCCCCAGGGGGTTCAGAGTTTGTGCCATAACTGAGCTTGCCCTTTCAATTAGCTTGTTGATTCAGTAGGCCTCTCATGAATGATGCTGCTAGCCAAGAACATCAACACATTGACAATCTCTCTGGCCATCACAGAGTTATAGATGTAAAGGATGTCACTGCCCACATTAAAGGAACACAATCTCCTATGTGAATTTCCCATTGGGATTAATAAAGTATCTATCTATCTATCTATCTATCTATCTATCTATCTATCTATCTATCTATCTATCTATCTATCTATCTATCTATCTATCTATCTAAATTAGATTAAGGTTCGAATGTCATGATATATGACAATATATTGATTCTTTTTTTCTGGAAAGAAAATATGAGTGGGATTTACAGGGCACCAATTACATTTATTTCACAGAGAAAATAATCACAGCTACTGTATATTGGTGTGCTTATTATTTATTTAATAATGTGTCTTAATACCCCAAAATTTGCATACTGTATATGTAAACTATAAACATTTGTTATGCCATCTTTTCTTTTTTGCGCTGGTCTTTCATGTATAAACTGGTCTATTGCAGGATAGTCATTTTGAGTTTATGGTTATTGACATTAGTTGATACTTTGTTTTATTGCATGGTACAACTCTTTCACATTCATGATTATAATATAAACTGAAGCATTTTATTTTTAAGCATCACAGTAAATTATTCTTCTGATTAAGAGTCCCAAAGCAAAGAAGAACAAATAGAAAAAGACCTTAGAAAGGTCAGAAATACATTGAAGGTAAAAATTAGATCTAACATGTTATGCAGCTAGTGAGAGAAACCCTTTCCAATAAGTCTTCATATCATTAAAAAAAATCTTCTTTCCCACAGGACAGTGCCTTTAAGTATTTACCCCTTTGGGAGTTTTTTTTTATGCAACATTAAATGAAAGTTGATTTAAGTTGACCTTTGTGACACTAGTCAACAGAAAAAAAAACTTTCATGTCCGAGTGAAAAGTGATCGCTGAAATAATTAATCACATAAGTATTTGCCCCATAAATCATCACTGATTCAGCCAATTGGTTTGAGAAGTCACATTAGTGATGGAGACCAAATGTCTGGAGTTTCAATTGACTGTAGTCTACTTGCAGCTGTATGTGGACAGTCCATAGTCAGCTTGGTGGCCTAACCTACACAATGAAGACAAAAGAACACTCCTAGCAACCTTGTTAAAGGAGATTAAAAAGCACAAGCCAGGGATTGGAGACAACAAAATATTTGAATATCCAATTAAATCCAACGAAATAGTGGACGCTCCTGCAGTCCCCGCTAGGTCAGAGGGTGCATATAGACCCAAACGGACACCTCATCAGACCTACATAAAGCAAGACACAATAGTATATATTTCATTTTTTTAAATAGAAAACATATTTTGCGCATCTTACAGTTAAAACATATGGTGTTTTGCTTTGTGTGACATCACAGGCAACAGATGAGTGTGCACTATAATACTTAGGTAGTATGCAATGAAGAATTAATTCATGATAAGACAAAGAATATATCTAAGTGGTGACGAAAGTGACCAATTAGTACAATAATCTACTGCCAAAGGTAACATCCAAGTTTAAACCATCAGTGGAAGAGGGACCAGTGCCTTTAATGGAGCAGACCACCTCAGATGAATTGAGCATTGTGGTGAGTTCGACAGAAGGGGCTTCTTCTCCCTGTCCTCCTCTTTCCATTGCAGGCAACAGCAACATATTAATAAAAATGTGCCATTAACCTGTAACTCCCAGACCATATGAAATATTTCAGTACAAAAAAGTAAATCATAATAATGGGGCCACAAAGCATTTTATTATCATTATTTTAAGTCACAACAGTTTTTCTCTGAAATGCAACAAGCTGACCATGCACAGCGTGGGTTTAATTTAACTTGGTCTCCAAAAAATCATTTATTTAAATAGTTTCTGTTTCCAACAGTGAGGCAGCAAGGTTTGAAATACAATAGAACACTTCATTTAGTTTTTTTCAGGGGCTGACAAAAAAAAAAATTAAATGCAGGATGTTGTACGTAATTTGTCAGACTCCCATTAGCACAGCTCTGAATTCATTGTGCTTTTTTTTAATAGTTTCACTGCAGTTATTATGATTAATAGTTACAATCCATTTTGATGTTTCTTGATTTGTTCTATTTAATTTGAGGAATTATTGTTATTTTATTTTTTTCAGATTGTGATTTCTTTTTAATAATTCTGTTGTGTTGTTGGCAGCAACTGTGCCATTCTTAAACCACTGGAGCCACACACACTGCAGTGTGTTGCATCAAACCTTTTGTTTCATTTTTGAAACAAAAATAAGACAGCTTAATTCCTATTTTTCACTGATATAAGCCAAAGACATGATGTTTTTCAAGAAATATGATTAGCAAAAAAAATAAAAATAAAAAACAACATGGAATCAAAGCATTTTAGAAAGGGCTCTCTTAACACCCTCCACATCACCTCACCAGTTCTGTGTCTTTAGCCAGTTGTCTTTATGTTCAGAACTCTGGCAATGATAAATGCACATAACCCAGCTGCTATGAGCTTTTGTTTACCATTTATTTTCATTGCAATCATAAAGTGATGAATTTGTATGTCTTGCATTGAAACAACATAAAGAAGTTCATCAACCAGCACTTGCCTAGTAGCTTGCACACATATGACAAAATCATTTTATTCATTTTGTGCATGTGTGGCACAGTCAGGATAGACTTCCATGTATCAGATTGGGACCTGTTAAAAAATTAATTTGAGCAGTAATAAAAAATCAGATACAAGACAAAACTCAAGACAGATTCACTTTTAACTGCATTGTGAATGGCAGCCTTTAAAGACTTGTGCTTGTTCAGACATGTTAATATGTTTTATGTCAATAACAGCACCCAAAATAATGTTAATTGTGGGAAAGCACAAAATACATGAGCATTAAATTGAGGTTTTAAGTTTGTTTCTTTTTTTTCTTGGAGTGGGGGCGAACTTTGTGCTTTGCCAGTGGCTAAATCAATAGTTAGTAAATAGGAAGTGTATGGCACATAAACGTACATAAATCTGCCTATGGTGCAACCACCTTAAAAAAATGAATGATGATATCAGAAGAAGACCAGTGACGGAGGCCACCAAGAGACCAATGAGAATGCTAAAGGAGTTACAAGCTACAGTGAGTGAGATTGGCGAAACTGTTGCATAGGTGCTTCAGTTATTACTGCTGAATGGGACAGTGACAAAATAAAAATGACAGAGTTTGCCAGAAGAAGGTTCTATTAAACATTTTGGCCATCAGACTAAACACCATGTCTCTCTATTATAAAAGAAAATGTTGACACAAGACAAGACTATTGCCAAGAGATTTTTTTCAAGTCCCGCCCTCCTCTCAACCATTTCAGGTTAACGGCCCATGCCCTCGGTCCTCTCACCTCTCATTCGTGTGAATCATTTTGTCAGACACAGTTCCTGCGCTCTCAGCTCTTATAAATTTTTATGTTTTCTCACTTTAAGTTCCCAATAAAAGAAGACTTATTATGTCCAAATCTTATTGAAGAATTTCATCCCAAAGGGTTATCAACAGAAGAAATAAGTACATGGGCAATCCTAGCACCAAGAAATGATGAAGTCAAACGTATTAATGTGAAAATTGTTGATCGGTCACACGGTAGATTGGTTAAATGCGTATCAATAGACTATGTTGAAACAGTTGGTGGTGATGTTGCAGAAGATGAAAACATCAACTTACAATATCCCGTAGAATATCTACAACCGTTAACACCGTCCAGTCTCCCACTGGCCGAATTACTGTTGAAAGAAGGATGTATCGTAATGTTATTGGGCAATTTATGTCTGAGCGATGGGCTATGCAATAGGACAAGATTAGTCGTATTCAAAATTGGTTGAACAATTCTGACATGTAAAATTTTAACAGGCAACAAGAAAGGTAATGTATTAAATCTTCCGCAGATAACATTAAACAACAAAGGAGATCTTGATATGCCATGCGTATTAAAACGTTTACAGTTTCTCGTTAGAATAGCTTTTGCTATGACAATTTAGAAATCACAGGGACAAACATTTGAAAAAGTCAGATTATTTATTAGAGAGAAAGAAACAATATTCACTCACGGGCAGTTATACGTTGCGTTGTCACGATGTAACTCCAAACATGGAATGAAAATTCAATGTGATATTGACGAAAAGTTAATTCCAAATATTGTTTTACAGTAAAAGTGTAAGTTTAAAAAGTATGTGCGTGTTAATTTCAAAGCCAAACAGAACAAAAACTTATAATGCAAAGAATACCTCTAACGCAATATGAAACATAATTTTCTTTTTACTGTTTTTTTACCATGGTTAATTACTCGCTGCAATGTAAAATAGTTAGGTCTATTATGCATATGTAACAAATCCTATGAACATAAAAATCTGTTTAAATTGTACATCTGTTTCCTCATACGCAAGCAACAGAGCTGTGAAGTGATTAGCACATAGTGCCTGCCCAGGGGTTGGCGAGCGAATCGAGCAGGGGGCAGAGCCCCCTATTTTAATTTAAGCTAAAGACAGCACACTATTCCTTCCATGAAGCATGGTTGTGGCAGAATTTTGCTGTGGGGATGCTTCTCTACAGTAACACCTGCAAGGCTTGTGAGAGTAAAATGAATGCAGCAAATATTGGGACATCCCAATGCACTCTGCAGAAACCTGCACCTGGGGAGAAGATTTGTATTCCAGCTAGAAAACAACCCCAAGCATAAAGCCTAAGCTCCACAAGAATGACTTTAAAAGTACAATGTTTTTGGCCTAAAGTGGCTGAGTCAGAGTCTAGATCTTAATCCATCTGAGAATTTGTGGCTGGGCTTGAAAAAAGCTGTTCACTGATGACCAACATGCGACCTGACAGAACTTGAGCAGTGATTCAGTGCTGTATAACAATGAAATGTGAAAACTTACAAGAGAGTGAATACTTTTTACAGACAAAACATGTGACAAGTCAAAAATTAAAACATTTTTATTAATATGACGTTTCAATTATAAGTTGGTTAACATGGATGAAAAAGAAACAGTAAAAACATGTAATAAAAATAGTAAGATGTAGCTGTGCATTCTTTAAGATTATGAGAAGGTGATTTATGGTGTATGCAGTCAACTTTCTTTGCATAATGTACTGAAGAGTGCAAAACTATACTTTGAGACAGAAAATACACAATTTAAAATGATACTTCAGCCCTATGCATTGGATTAAGTTAAAACAAAAAGTAAAGGCAACATGCATTTAAATAAATATACACAAGAAAGAAGGTACAGAGCTGTGAACACAAATAATTATTAAAAACTGACCATTTGTTTTTCACTTTTGTTTTGCACTCTTGCATTTTCTCAATTTCCTGGGTGCACAACCCATTCTTTTCTTATTATTTAATTTGAGAAAAAAATCCTGATTTACAAGCGAACATGTTTTGTTTTATTTATAGATTTATCTTTCACCATTCAGTACAGCAATTCTACTAGATTTAACAATAAGTTTGCCTGTCATTTTCATTTCCTTCCTGGATGTTAAAAGACCCTTTCTCTACTTATACAATATAAGTTTATAAATATTTAACAGGTTATATTACTATTTGGTGTCTTTGTTATTTATTTTTATTTTTTAGAATGTTAAGGGAAAGGCTGAGTGGCCAGATTGACAGCTATTTTATACAAGAACCCTGAATCACCTAAAATGTTTTCCTTTTAATTCAGTCATATAGTTTTTCACAAACTCTTTAGCATATCCTGTATGTGCATCATTTTAAATGACTGTGGTCCATGATTCATATTTTGACTAATGGTTTTGCATTTGGTAGTCCACACAGCACATTTAACCAGTCTCACATTAAAATGATGTGTAGGCACTTTCTTATCGAAAAGAGTATTTATCTACTTTCAACAGAAAAAAAAATAAAGTTAAACATTATTTTGAAATAAATAAACTAAAATAAATGTTGGATAATATAACATCCAAAACTTGTAAGGTATGTTGCAGAATATTAAAACTGGAGGGCTCTCAAATTTGCAGCATATCCCCCAATAATTTGCATTATGCTAGATGGAAAGCTTACAAGAAAATATGCCATTAAATGTTCATTATTTGCTAACATTTTATATCACTCCCAAAAATACATTTTGCCATGTTTCATGTATATAGAATCTCATACCTCCAAGGACTGAAATATTTGCAAACTATTTAATTTTTAATTGACTTTAAAGGAATTTATAATTAGTAAAGTAACTCGTCCAAGACTATAATTTGAGTAATAGTTGATTTTGCACATAGACATTTATCAGGTTTGAGATTATTCTACATACTAGTAGTGAGGTAAAGGCAATTACAGTGTGTTTGACCTTCACTATAAGGGGGTTCACCAAACACAGCTGTTAATGGGTTAGGAGTGATTGTGACACCAAGGCTGTCTGATAGGTATTCAAAAATTTTTGTCCAGAATGATCTTAGTTTGGTGCAGGCCCAAAACATTTGGCCTAGTGAGACTGCAGCTGAAATGCAATGTTCACAAGCTGAATCTTGTACAGGAAACATTTTGGATCGTTTAAATCAAGATAAATGAACTCAATAGAAATTTTTAAGTTAAATGACTGAATGCTTTGTGCATATGGAGCTTGAGTGTATTCTGTGCATGGCTACCTTCCACTCTTTTCTGAAATATTAAGTGAAAGATCCTTTCCCAAATTGTACCTTGGAATCTTTGAAAGGAAGGGACTTTAAAATGTTTTATAAATTGTAGAGATGCTATCTGAGTCTTCTAGATTGATCAATATTTCTTCGGGAACAGAAAAATGTGGAAGGTGAAGAAAATTGGGCAGGTTCCATTTAGCTAAGTTTCTAGCTTGAAAGTAAGGAAAAAAATCAGGGATTTTTATGTACATAAAATACAACCCCAATTCCAATGAAGTTGGGACGTTGTGTAAAACATAAATAAAAACAGAATACAATGATTTGCAAATCATTTTCAACCTATATTCAATTGAATACACTACAAAGACAAGATATTGAATGTTCAAACTGATAAACTTTATTGTTGTTTTGCAAATCTTCACTCATTTTGAATTTGATGCCTGCAACACGTTCCAAAAAAGCTGGGACAGGGGTAGCAAAAGACTGGGAAAGTTGAGGAATGTTCAAAAAACACCTGTGAAGTTTCTTTAAAAAATAATCTAACTACATAATGCACTTTACTTTTAATGTGTTACCCCAGCACCTCACACCAAATCAAAGTTGCAGCTGAAACTGAACCTATTATTTTTTTAAATTTTTGGTAATTGCTTTATTGATCTAAAATTCAGATGCTATGCCACTGTTTCTTGCCTCCCGGGGTTGGAGTCAATTTATGAATGAACTAGCTGTGCTACAAGCCAAGTGAAAATCTAAGTAAGCAATGTTGATCTCAGTGTTAATGCTTGCAGTGCACAGTGTAATGCATATGTCTCTGTTATATGCCATTTAGTATGGCATTCATAAAAGCAGTGATAATGTTTGTGATGCACCATTTATTAGAATGACAAATGCAATGCATTGTATTACTAAATATGTTTGTGCTGCGCCATCTTTTGGAATGACAAAGACATAGCAACCAGAGAGACACACATCATATTATTAATGTGGATTGTTGGACTGAAGTACTCGAATGAGAATTTTAACACTAGAATCCCTGAAGTCTACGAAAAAACTCGTAATCCACCTTAAATTCCTTGGCACCTCTCCATCAGCATCTTTGTTTTTTGTAAATGTGTTGATCAGCACAAGCAGAAAACAGCCTGCTATCCCAACACCCCCAAACCCCCCCAAAACCATCAACACAGCTCAAGTCGCAAAGAAGATTCTCAGAGCTAAAGTCTGTTTAACTGGGTGTGACGTGACTGGAGTTGTAGAGGGTAAATAATATATGATCATTCTTCCTCCTCATATGTCTCATACTCTCAAAGCCAAACTGGCCAATCGTATTGTTCACAGGGACTGGACACAAAGACTTTAGTGTTTTATTATATAGTAGATACTTTCTCCCAAATACATGTGTTTAAGATGTTGTGGGCATAAGACTCTGTGTCTGAAGTGCAGATGTTATTCTTGGTCATTTTGGTGTTATTTGCTATTCAGCATTAATCTCCATTTAGATGGCAATGTGTTATGAATGCTAATACTGTCAGTTCATTTTCTTTTAAAAGTCTTTGTGTTGTTTGTAACAGTACTGTGAATGTTGAATACATTTCAGAGGCAGTCAAAACGTTATTCTATCATTTGTATAAAATTACTGAATTTGAAATGTCTGGATTTTTTTTGAATTTATTTTAATGAAGTCATGCAAATTATTTTGGATAGAATAGGATTAAATGACAGGGAGAAGGTGGAAGAGATAATCATTTATTTTTACTTTTGTACATTTAACTGTAAGCAAATTAGAAGGCAGCTATTTAGAAGGTAACAATTGTGAATACTAAATTCAGCCTCTTAATTGTTTGTATACTTTGGTGTTTTTTTAACAGTAAAATGATTCTGAGCACATTTTAGAAGCAGTTGAAATTTCATTCAACTTGTTTTATTTACAATAATTGCTGGAGTCCATCCCTAACTTTAGCATATGACAAAGACTTGTATTTCTCATGTGTCCATTACCTATTACCTAAATTACTGTAATTCATCTTTCTTTTATCAAATCTTGTTATTCAGAAAGTATCAACAAGCTACAAGGACAAAATGCAGCTGACAAATTCATACAGCAACCATACTTCAGCTGCCTCAGCCTTACTGACAGACTTTAATGTGTTTAATGTTTTTACTCTTTATTATTTAGTTTGTTGATCTGGCAATCTACCATTCTTTCAGGGATCTAAAATGGTCAGAAAATTCTGATACCATGGTGTGGGGCTAGTAAACTGTTATATTTGCTATGTGAGTTGGCATGTGAGGTCAAAATATATCCTTCTATATTAAGAAGACTGGAAGATGGTAAGATCATCAGGGGCTTCATGCATTATGCTGTGCGTAGAATTCACACTAAAACATGGAGTACAGACAAAAGTGGAAATTTGCATACACAGAAAAAAATCCAGATGCATAAATCTGTGCGAACTCCAGCTTCCACGTTCTTCTGCTCCATAAATCCCAGTCAGCGTGAAAGTAACACACGTGCACGTGCCTGCTGCCCCACCCCAACTCCTCGCAGAATTATGCCTCTTTGAATATGTAAATCAATATAAATAGCCCCTTACCTTCATCGATTCAGGAAGACAATGGCAAAAGCACGGGAAAAAAAAACCTCAACGAATGCAAAATGGAGGTCAGAATGGTGTGAAGTAGAGGCAAGGAAAAATGTTTTTTTATTTGGTAGCTTAGTAAGAGGAATAAGCAACAAAAGGAAGTTGATGGAGTGGCATAGCATGGTGGATGCACTCAAGAGTTCTGGAGCAGAAAATCGCACTGTGACTGAAGTAAAAAAGAAGTGGTCAGACAATAAAGTTGCAGTGAAAAGGAGAGTTGCAGCTCATCGTCTGCATGTCAGCACCACTGAAGGAGGTAGTGAACTCCTGGAGCTCACACCGTTTGAGCAGCGAGTTGCTGCAATTATGGGCAGCACACTTATTGCCGGCATTTTACCAGTTGGGGGGGGCGGATTCTGTCATCACTGCGGGTGACAGTGAGTTTTTATTTCTTTTTTGATTACCATTATCCATACTTGTGTAAATAATTTGCATGTGTAATAAGACAAATAATCAGGCAGCAGATGCTGTATTAATTACTGTTTATTTAGTTCCAGACAATAGCAGAAAAGCTGACCCCAATGCTGAGGACGTGGCTCCAGGCGATGATGGTGCTGCTTCTGTGCCGACCACATCTTCGGGTGCTGGCTGCTCACACACCCCTGCCTCAGAAACTGCTGGGCGATCATCTGGCTGTGTGCTGACTGATGCAGTTCTGGAATTCCAAAATGCATTGGGTGGATGTGGTGAGAGATGTAGCCAATGAACTACAAAATATAAAGGCAGTATTGTGTGATATTGACCAAAAATTAAATGAATTTGTGAAAAAACAAATGATGCATCTGCTTACCTGTTTTTACATTGTTTATTACATTCATTCAACATTGTAATGCTGTTTGGTGTGGCTGATCATTTGGTGGTCCAAGGTCAGGTTCATCATATCGCATCTCTTCAGGTATGGGCAAGCTACGAATGAGTGCCATATTATGTAGAATGCTACATGCTTGCACAATGCGACACACTTTCTGTGGACTATAGAGCAGCACTCCACCAGTCTTATCCAGGCAGCGCCAACGGTCCTTAAGCTGTACTGTAGTACGTTCTACCACTGCCGGAGCCCTCTTGTTCAGTCAGTGGGTTGGCAAGAGGAGTGAGAAGCCATGTCTTCAGCGGGTACCCACTGTTACCTAAGTAATATTGTGATATGGTTACATCATACAGATAACGTATGACTATGACCAAAAAGGTAATAAATGTCTTATCTTACTGAGAAGCCAGCCATCACGCACAGCACCATTTTCAAGTTTGTTCCCCACACTACTATTTCTCAGGATGAATGAATCATGAGTTGAGCCAGGCCATCTCGCAACCACATTAGTGAGGCACATTTTCGCATCACTGATGATCTGCACATTAATACAGTGAAAATGCTTTCTATTTACATAAACAAATTCATCTGTGAAGGTGCCTTTATAGCAATGTGTGTGCAGTCGACCACTCTGATTACATTGGGAAAACCGGACATTGCTGCAAATTGCGCTTTCATGTTTGCCTGTTCAACCAGAGTGTACGGAAATCTTATATATCTGCTTGACAAGCGGATAATACCATCCCATACAGCTGGCAAGGCACGACTCAGTGATGACTGAGAAATACCAGATCGGTCAGCCAGTTCACGCTGAAAAGCTCCTTTGGCTAAAAACCATAGAGTGGGCAGAACTTGCAAAGGAGCGGGTAGAGCACAATTCCTCAAAGTCTACCTTTGTAAAGCCGGCGCCAGTTCAGCACACAGCTCCAAGAGGATTGCTCTTGGAAATCTAAACCGACTTAGAAGCCAGTCATCATCATGTGCCAAGAAATCAGTATGATGTGTGAATATGTATTCTCTTCTAATCCTTCTATTTGCGATGTCTTCTAACAATGCTAAAGCAGCCATGGCAGTGGAATAGTTTGGCCATTCTGTGCACCATTATATTGTTACAGGCTCATTACAATCAGGTAACTTAAATTTATAAACGATATGTGGTTAATTTCAGTGTATTTGATAAAGCCGGCGTCGTGGATGTGGATCTAAAAATGAAAGGGAAACCACCCGGGAACAGCAGCACTGCTTTGACGCTGGGTGCCGCCAGTTTGCAAAACCAAGTTGAGAACTTGTGTACGCCAGGGTTTGAGCTACCGTGAAAATGTGCGTGGCTTTACGCCAAGTTTCAGTTTTATACATCATTATTTGAGCATGGAAACGGGAGGATGCAACATTTTTGTACGTACGCACCATTTATACATAAGGCCCCAGATCTTCACTTTTTTGGAAAGAAAGACTACACTTTTTGTGTTGCTTAATAGCAAATAATTTGTGTGTCTGTACTTTTATGAGAACATATACAGTACATTATTATGTGCCTATTGTTATGATTTTGTTATTTTGTTTATGTGCTATATAAACTGCTCAAAAATTAAAGGAACACTTTGAAAACACATCAGATCTCAATGGGAAAAAAATCACAAGTGTGTTCTGAACACACTAGTGTGCAGAAGATTGTTTTTTCTTTGCTCTTTAGGAGCTTATTTATTGTGTGGAAACAACTTATTTCTATAGGGAGAGTAAAGCAAAGCAAATCATTCCAATTCTGCCATAAATCCATTTTAGTTTTAGTTATCAGATTTTTTAATACTAAGCATGTTTTTTTTTAAATACAATGCAACTTATTTTTTGTATAGCACTCTTAACTGAGTGTTGGCACAGAGTGCTGTGAACAATTCTTAGTTAAAATATGTAAAGTATAGATTATATTAATTACTAAATACAGAAGTGGTACTTTGATTTTTTGATGTTGATTCGATATACTGTACTTTGTTAATCTTTGAGGGGAAATTACCTTTTTCTTTGGAGGTCAGAGGGCAGCGTCAGCTATTGTACAGCACCCTTGGATCAATTTCAGATTGAGGGCCTTGCTCAAGGGTTCAGAAGAGTAAGATCCCTTCTGGCAGAATGGGATTTGAACTGGCAACCTTCCATATACCAGTGCAGATCCTTAGCCAAAGAGCAGCCACATATATACATGTAGATTTGTTAAAACACACAGAGAGCAAAGTACAGTATAAACTAATCAAGCATAAATGAAACCAACTATATCTGTCCATTAATTAATTAATGAACTATGGCCAGTTTACAATGGAGTAGATTAAAATTGTAAAAGAGAAAGTTAAAAAAAAGTCAGACAGTCACAGTTCTGCAGACCTTAACCAACTGACTGCCTACCTACTCCTGGGCATACTATATTGGAGTCTGTGCTAGGCTGTCCAATCTGATGAGAGAATCTTTCCATCCAATAAATCCAACACTCCTCTACCCGAGATGACTTTTCCATATGTATAAGAACACTCTGACGATAGAGTAGTGGCATCAAGTGTCACATCCAGACACCAAGAAGAGAAATAGATTAGAGGAGGGTTAGTAATGGTTTAAAAATATTGTGATACTGATATTACTGTAGAAATTTTAAAAAAACAGAAATGCAGTATGCACATCTAATGAGCAGCCCTAGTCAGGGTATGCTAGACTAAAGCAGTGAAAGTTCAGCCTGGATTTAAAAACTGAGACTGTAGGGGCATCTCTTATAGTAGCAGTTAGAAAATTCCTCATCCTCAGGGCCTTGTAACTAAAACTTTGACCGCCTACTGTTATTTTATCAATTCTTAGAATCTTAAGTAGGCTGTCATCTTGAGATCTCAATGTGCGCTATGGTTTTCATTCCATGCTACTTCTAATCAGGCCAGAAAAGGGCACATTTATACATCCCTGCTAGCTGGTACTGTCATCTAAAAAACTCTTACCCCGTAATCAATGTTGTCCTGCTTACTGATTAAATGTATTGTTCATCTGCTTACTACTGGCATTGCCATCAAACATACTCGCCTCATAACCTGAACTGGACAGGATAGATAATGCACATGTACTCGAGCCTACATCTATAACGTTGTTAGCCTTGAGTTTCTGGGTTACCTCAAATTAAGTAAAGTAATGTGTTCTGTGTGTTGTGAGGAAGAAGAACAAACCCTAAATTCACCATTTTTACCTTTGCACATTTTTATCCTGACATTGTCCATCCATCCATTATCCAACCCGCTGAATCCGAACACAGGGTCACGGGGGTCTGCTGGAGCCAATCCCAGCCAACACAGGGCACACAAGGCAGGAACCAATCCCGGGCAGGGTGCCAACCCACCGCAGGACACGCACAAACACACCCACACACCAAGCACACACTAGGGCCAATTTAGAATCGCCAATCCACCTAACCTGCATGTCTTTGGACTGTGGGAGGAAACCGGAGCGCCCGGAGGAAACCCACGCAGACACGGGGAGAACATGCAAACTCCACGCAGGGAGGACCCGGGAAGCGAACCCAGGTCCCCAGGTCTCCCAACTGCGAGGCAGCAGCGCTACCCACTGCGCCACCGTGCCGCCATCCTGACATTGTCCATGGCAAAAATCCATTTAATGTTTGCATTTTGTCTTTGCTGTGTGTCTTTTGCAGTGATCAACATTTAGAAGATGCTCGCTTTTTCAGTTTAGATATTCTGCTTTCTAAAGCCACCAACAGACTGTTTCTTGAAAATGATTGAGGTAAATAGCTATTACTATTATTAACTGCGAGCTGTACCTTTTAAATTGATTAATGCTAATGACTCCTGGCTTACTTTGAGCATTTAATCTCTTCTGTTTAAAGGCTTACCTTGTTCCTTTATTACTTTAAGTGTGCTTAATTATCAGTCTGATTAAAAGGTAATTTTTATGCGTGTATGGGGAAATAAGCAAATCGAGCACATGCACGAATCTGTAACAACTGTATTTTTCTCATAGACCTAGTTGTAATTTATTTTTTGTTTTAAAATGCTAATAAGGGTACAGGTCATTGAAATCTAATATTACTGACTAGACGCTATGGACAACAACGATGTCCTTCTACCCTGCCTACGACTCCAAATAGGCTTCAATCAGTACTGTGTGATCTACTTTCTTTTCTACTAAGTTGTCTAGTATGAGTGAATGTGAGTAAAACTGCTAAAAACTAGTGACTTCCACCTCCCCAAAATCTTGTAATGGACTATCCATCCATTATCCAACCCGCTATATCCTATCTACAGGGTCATGGGGGTCTGCTGGAGCCAATCCCAGCCAACACAGGGCGCAAGGCAGGAAACAAACCCAGGGCAGGGCACCAGCCTACCGCACGGCATGCACACACACACACCAAGCACACACTAGGGACAATTTAGAATTGCCAGTGCACCTAACCTGCATGTCTTTGAACTGTAGGAGGAAACCGGAGTACCCAGAGGAAACCCATGCAGACACGGGAAGAACATGCAGACTCCACGCAGGGAGGACCCAGGAAACGAACCCGGGTCTCCTAACTGCGAGGCAGCAGGGCTACCCACTGCGCCACCGTGCCTCCATAATGGACTAACCATGTCAAATCCCAGAGATCATTTTTGGGATCAGAATTCACCCTACTTTTACTTTTGAGACATCAGATTAAAACATTTTGTAGCACAAATATGAGCAACTCAAAGCTTGCATGTCACACTCAGTTTTTTTGTGGTTCTCCTGTTAACAACATAATGTCTCATCATTTCATCTCATCTCCTCAACAACGTCTCAGCTGCTAGGCGAGCAGGCCAGCCCAGACTTCCCTGTCTCCAGCTACTGATTCTAGCTCTCCCTAAAGAATTCACAGGCGTTCCCAAACCCGCTGAGAGATATAATTCCTCCAGCGTTTCTGTGTCTGAGTCTCTACCCAGTGGGGCATCCCCTGGGCAGCTGTAGATGGGTAAAAACACATTCTTCCTTGATTGAACCCTCTACTTCACAGTTTAAAATAAAATATTGTAGTTTCTACATGGGTGACCAAAATGTATGCAAATAAATTAAAGTCTAAAATGTGCACTTTAATCACATCTGAATTGTTTGATTTGCAATTTTAAACTTTGGAGTATATGTCGAACAAGGGAAAATGTGTCTCTGTCCCAAACATTATGGAGGGTACTGCAGTTGGGGAAGAACTTCCATAGCAGAACATTCATGTTTTAGCATAACACCATATTGGTTTTTTTTGTGGGTGCCGGCATTTGCTGTACTGTTGCTAGTGGCAGAAATGTTATAGGTCTTTCTTTTAGAAGTCAGCTAGATAATGGTCAATGTAATTTAACACTAGAATTACCAGAGTCTACGAAAAAACTCGTAGATCCGGCCCACCTTAAAACCGTTCTCACCTCTCTTTTGTCTTCTAAATGTGCCGATTAAGATGAGCAGCAAGTAGCCGTCTATTCCATCCCCCACCGTCGCAGAACGTTCACTAAGTTTTCCCAGCTCATGCCTTGTTTGATTATAATTATCTGGGAGTGACTGAACTTCTGGAGTTTTAGAATGGAAATAATAGATCGCTATTTGGAATACATGCATTTCATGCGTGTTCCGTTTCTACTTTAATCTGTGTAAACACATTGCTAAAACAGAAACTTTTTCATATTTTAGTAATACATGTTACAAAATGTAGGCATAAACTATAGAATCTGTGAGGCCTGAAGTCCAAACATCAAATAAACACTTTCACAAAAGGTTCAAGAATGCTACAACACTTTCCGTGGCTTAACGCTATGGGTTGCTGTCTTGGAGCACAGCTGCCCTTCCGTGCTACAGAGACCTGAGTTTGATTCCCAGCTTTGGAAAAAATGTTTTTTTTTCCTCAAACGGACATTAAATTTATAAATTGGTATGCACTGTAAATCGTTAAGTTTAAAATGTCAATCGCGGTTATTTCTGTTGATTAATTCATGCTTTTTTACTTAGAGTCAGAACTGGTGCTTGTTCAGCTTATTCAACTTCTGATGTGACTCAAACAGCGGCAGTATAACTTCACACACGATCTGACGCTGTTCGTTTTCAAATAATATTGCATTACTTCGACGATGTTTTCTTATTGGTACTATTCGCATCATAAAATGATTTCTTCAAAACGTCACATATATTTGTCTCTTTCTTTTTTTAAAATGTGCGTTGTAGCACGCAGCAACTGGCCACCTGCATGTTCTTGCGCACACTAAATAAGACAGCGCTATATGCAATCTTCATATTCAAATGTTAACAGTTATATAGCACGGAATGGAAATCAGCAGTTCTTAGCATTGCACCACGCAAGTTGTCATATCAACCGCCTACTGTAACTTGCTTTCATTTTGCTTCGGTTATAGTCTTGAATAAAATAAGCACTTGTTTTGTTATACTTTTACATCAACATATGTTCCTTTGTTTGAGCGACATGGGCATGCTCAAAAAATACACGTGTAATGCCACGAAAAGTGCATGCAGACACTTCGGTTCGCAAGCATTGGTACGACAATGCAGCCACAAGTACACTGCACAACTATAGCGCGTCTTTATGTGAAAACAGCAGTGTCAGATGGGGAGTGTCTGATGATTGCATATAGCGCTGAAGTTACTGCTCTTTACTATGCTTTCCTCTGCATGTCCTGGAGTACAAAAGAAACAGCATACAGCAACACGTGGGGACTGGCAATATTGGGGGAAAAAAACACGCGGTCGTATGTATCGTGATACACTGCAGAACTATAGCGCGTCTTTATGTGAAAACAGCAGTGTTAGATGGGGCAAGAGGGGGTGGTAGGGAAGGATCCTGAACGCGACTGAGACAATGAAATGTGAATTTAAAAAGAAATAAACAAAGCTAACCTTTACAAATATCATATATTACACGGGCTGTTACAGACTGAAATCAAATGTATCTTGTTATTCTAAAATAATGAAAATAAGAACACTTCTCAAAAGGGAGTCATTCAGGATCGAACTCATGACCTTCTGATTCCCAGTCAGCGACTGATACTGTTGCGCCACAGAAGCAGCGATAGCTAATGGGTGTCAATGTTACACACTAAGGCGGCTTTTTTTGGCGGTGGCTTTTTTTTGGTACCTTTTGTGAAAGTGTTTCTTTGATATTTGGACTTCAGGCTTCATACATTATATAGTTTATGCCTACATTTTGTCATTTGCTACTAGAATATAAAAAACGTTTCTGTTTTAACAATGTGTTTACACAGATTACTGTAGAAATGCAACACATATGAAATGCGTGTGTTCCAAATAACAATCTATTATTTCCACTCTACAACTCCACTAATCAATCAAGGCATGAGCTGGGAGATGCAAGTTGGTGGGGGGGATGGAATAGCTGGCTGCTGGCAGCTTGTCTTTATCAGTACATTTAGATGACAAAAGACGCTGGCGGAGAGGTGAGAACGGTTTTAAGAAGCGATTTAAGGTGGGCCGGGTCTACGAGTTTTTTCGTAGGCTCTGGTAATTCTAGTGTTAAGCACTAGATAAAACAGCCCATTTAAAACATAAGAAGGATTCCTTTAAGTGTTCAGTTCCATGGTACAAATCAGAATTACGGTCTATGAAAGGTCTATGGATGACACCTTGAGAAAATGACACGTAAGACTGGCCTCACTGTGCACATCCAGTCTTTCTCTGACCATCAAAGGGCTTACAGGAATGCACTAACTGCAGCCAAGAAGACACATTATGGGAAAATAATAGAAGTGGCCATGATAACCCAAGGATTTTGTTTTCTGCTGTCAATAAAATAATTCAAACTGCATCTGGCCCAATCACCTCCTCTACTGAAGTCTATGAAAAATTACTCCACTTTTTCCGCAATATGATTAAAGATCTGACTAATTAAACAAACATAAATCCATCATCCATTTATATGATTCTCTGTCTTCCTACTCCATCCAGCTCCTTTCCTAAATTTTCACCAGTCACAGAGGCCGACTATTTGTGGACTGGGCCCCATTCCAACCACACTTCTTAAATCCTGCCTTCATTCCAATAATAAATTAATCTCTTGACAGTGACTTTGTGCCAGACACTTTTAAAATCATTTCTGTAACCTCAATTTTAAAAAGGTCTGGTCTTGATGCTAACAATCTTAACAAATTTCATATTTCTCACTTACCTTTTCTCTCAGATGTTCTTGAGCATGTTGTAGCCTCCCAACTCACCAACTTCTTAACTTCTAAAAAATAAATGGAACCCTTTCAGTCTGCTTTCAGGGCACAGCACAGCTATGAAAAGCTCTGCTTTGGGTTTCAAGTGATTTGTCTATAGCAGCAGACTCTAGACAAACCAGCATATTACATGACATTCTACTGTCCAGAATGGAGAACATGGTTTAAGTCCTATCTGACTGACAGGCAAGAAGCATGTTAGTCTTGGGAACAGCAGATCTAGCTTGGCACCAGTCACACAAGGAGTTCCTCAGGGCTCTGTCCTCTGTCCTCTGCTCTTCTGTTTCTATGTTTCCCTTTGGCCATATTATTCATAGCTTTGGACTGGGGTAACATTTTTATACAGATGATACTCAACTTTATTTCAAAGTTAAAAGTGAAATGTCATCATAGCTTTCTCAGCTCACAACTTGTCTCAATGACTGGAAGGAACATAACTCTTTAAAATTTAAAACTGAACTCCTGCAAACTGGCACTAAAGCACAATTTAAGAAAATGGGCTCCTTTCCAGGCACTCTTGATGATAATCTCATCAGACCTTCTTCTGATGCATAAAATCTTTGTGTTATTTTTGATTCCTCCCTTTCTTATTCCACTAATATAAACCACAAAAAGAAACTCTTACTTCCACTTCTGTAACATATCCCGTGTTCACTCATTCTTCTCCTTATCTAATGCTGAGAAACTTGTCCATACTTGTATCACATTCTGCATTGATTATTGTGACTCCCTACTTGCAGATGCCCCTTTAAAACTTGTATCACAGCTTCGGTTGATTCAAAACTCTGCTGGAAGAGTCCTAACACGGACCAGCAACAACAACCACATGACACCCATACTTCGTTGCCTTCACTGGCTCCATGTGTCTTACAGAATTGAATATAAAATTCTATTAATCATCTACAAAGCTGTAAATGGCCTTGCACCGGACTACATCAGTGACCTCCTCCATCACTATGGTCCTCTGATTCTGGCAATCTTGTTGTGCCCCACAATAACCTGCACTCTATGGGTGATAGGGTCTTCAGCTATATAGTGCCCAGACATTGGAAAGACCTCCTGAAATGAATTAGATCAGCTGAACCAGCTCAATACATTCTTTTGAAGAACAACGTAAAGCTCATTTGTTTAGAAAGGCTTTTAACTTAACCTAATATTCTGCCCCTTCTTTCAATTTATTTCTCTGTCCAGATGCCCAGAAGAATTTGTATCAGTGTTATAACACAGATGATATTTGTTCTGTTTTCTGTATTGTATTGTATTGACCCCCTTCTTTTTGACACCCACTACATGCCCAACCTACCTTTAAAGGGGTCTCTTTCTGAACTGCCTTTCCCAAGGTTTCTTCCACTCTTCTTAGAGAGTCAAGGCTGGGGGGCTGTCAAGATGCAGGGCCTGTTAAAGCCCATTGTGGCACTTCTTGTGTGATTTTGGGCTATACAAAAATAAATTGTATTGTATCGTATTGTATTGTATTGTAGCCCACAGTCTGAGTGCCATTTGGAAACACATTAGGGTATAGAAAAAAGAAAAAAAAACTGAGACACAGTGTGAAAAAAAGTTTAAATTTTCACTTGAATCATATTTTGTCATTAAAGTAGAGCGTCATAAACTTCATCTTAAAATCGTTTAATTTAATAGTATCTCAAATCCCATCATAACTAAAGTAGCACATTAAATGCTTTGTATTCTATGTGTTCTTCTATGTACTTATGTGTGTGAATCACTACATGCTTCTTAAACAGGCTTTCTCTTATGCACACAGGACACAGAATACATTACATTCATGATGTTACAGGTCTCTGAACAATTTAAATACTAAGATGTATACTTAATAGTTTCATGATGATAGAAACTAAAGCATGTATAAAACATTGAGGCACGTTGGTGCAGTGGTAGCGATGAGCTGGCGCCCCTTCCAGAGATTGTTCCTGCCTCCCGCAAGATGCTTGCTGTGCTGTGTGTGACCCCCAGTAAAATAATTTATTGCAGCAGTACTGTCTCTTTCAAACGTACTAATCCCCGATTCCTATCATTCCTTTTCTTTCTCCAAATAACCAATTGCCACACAATCAGCTATTTAATAAATATCAAGCCATCTGTAAGCTTAGAACATCGATTGTTCAAAACGTTTAAGGAACATTGAAATATCTTCATAGTACATGTTTAATTATTCCATTTATCTATCCATCTAGGGTTGCAACAGTCCCAGCAAGCATACAGCACAAGGAAGGAACAATCCCCGAACAGGGCGCCAGCTCATCGCTACCGCTGTGCCACTGAGTCCCTGCATATTTAATCATTAACAATATATATTATTTAAATTAAGTTTATTAATATAATGTAATAAATATACTTTACTGTATTTCATTTTAAAAATGATATCAAGACCTCCATGAAGATAGCGCCTGGAAATCTAAATCAACTTGGAAGCTATTCATCATTATCTGTAAATACGCGCTGTCTTCTATTGAATTGAATTGAATTCCTTTATTGTTATTGTATGGTACGAGGTTCAATGTGCAGATCCTCCATAAACTTATTTTCCTATAAAATGGTAAAATAACAACAACCAACAATAATAATAATAATAGGATAAAAAACAGTGAAAATTATACAATATAAAAGCATAAGTGGCTCAGGTTGTGCAATATTACAACTGTAATGCAAGTTTACAGTGAGGCAATTGTACTTATAAGTACAAACAGTTGAACCCGGAGCACTTAATGGGCTGATTGAGTGAATTTATAGCTCTTGGGATAAAACTGTTTCTGAACCGCGAGGCCCGTACAGGAAAGGCTCTGAAGCATTTGCCGAATAGGAAAAGTTCAAACAGACTGTGCGCAGGGCTGAGGCAGCATGTGCTAGATGCTGTATCCTAATATTTTCCCCCACTCTTGACATAATCTGCCGTAGAACTTTCCGATCAGCTGCTGTATCGCTGTTATTCCACACTCAGATAGACTGGGTTAAAATATTCCGAGTGGTGCACTGATAGTAACAACACTATAGTGGCTATGGTATTTGGAATAGTTTGGCCATTCAGTGCACCATTATATGGTTACAGGTTGATTACAATCAGATGCACTGAAACAAAAAAACTATATGTGGTAATTTCAGGGTATTTGATAAAGCTGCGTCAAGTCTGTGAATTTAAAAAATAAAGGGAAACTACACAGGAACAGTAGCACTGCTTTGACGCTGGGTGCCACCAGTTTGCAAAACTGAGCAGAGAACTTGCGTACACAATGGATTGAGCTGGTGTAAAAATGTGCATGGCTTTACGCCAAGTTTAGTTTTTATACATCCCCATGTGAGTGTGGAAACAGGCATACACAGTATTTTTGTGCATACGTACCATTTATACATGAGATTCCAGGTATTTGCTGTAGTTAGTCC
Organism: Erpetoichthys calabaricus; assembly: GCF_900747795.2. Lineage (NCBI taxonomy): Eukaryota > Metazoa > Chordata > Cladistia > Polypteriformes > Polypteridae > Erpetoichthys > Erpetoichthys calabaricus. The sequence goes on from NC_041394.2 coordinate 323,101,465, forward strand.
TACTACAGTGCATAGGTACGGCAAATGGACACCTTACAGATCTCTGTAATATGTAATCATCACCAATAAATATATTTTATTTAAGTTGTTATTTTATTATTTTACTGGAAATACCTACCTATATTCTTGTACACTTTGAAAACAACATTTATATTACTAGTGACTAATGAGATTAATAACAATTTATCTATTGGTAACACGGACAAACGAAATCTATAAAATCTTATAACAGTGGAGTCCTCTATTGGCGATTGTAATTATTTTAACCAGCCGAGCCAACTGCAGTGTGCAATCAGTTAATTTCTTGTAATAAAGGTAATACCAAGTCTTTGTTTTCATTATTTAATAATGTTACACAACCTTCAGACTCTTATCATCCCACCTTTACTCAACTGCTTTTTGTAATTCTCTTATGTCCATTTGTAATGAAAAAATCCAGAGGATACATCAGCACCTCGATCCAGATTCTCTCTGTATTTCCTCTGAACTACACTCACCTATTCACTCATTATCCTCTTTCCAGCTTCCCGCCTTCTCAGAAATCTCGCATCTTGTCCACAAATCTAATCCATCTACTTGTCAGCTGGATCCCCTTCCCACAGTTCTAGTTAAAGCCTGCCTCCCCTCTCTGGTCCCTCTTATTTCGGCTATAATTCAATCTTCTCTCACTACTGGTACTGTTCCTTCATCTTTTAAAACTGCTGCAATAACCCCAATACTGAAAAAACCTGGTGCCAATCCTACTAACTTCAATCATTTTTGTCCTATTTCTAATTTGCCCTTCATCTCCAAAATTCTTGAAAAAATAGTAGCTATCCAACTTCACTCTCACTTATCTCATAATAATCTATATGAAAAGTTCCAGTCTGGTTTTCGCCCCCTCCATAGTACAGAAAAGGCACTTGTTAAAATTACTAATGATCTCCTTTATGGATGCTGACTCTGATTTAATTACTATTCTCATCCTCCTTGATCTGAGTGCGGCCTTTGATACTATTTGTGATACCACTCTCCTTAATAGATTATCTTTGATTGCAATTACCCATACTCCACTTGATTGGTTCAGATCCTACCTCTCAGGTTGCACTCAGTTCATTCAGCTTAAAACTTTCACATCTCAACCCACCCCCGCTTACTTTAGGTGTGCCCTAGGGCTCTGTCCTGGGCCCTCTTCTTTTTATTATTTACCTTCTTCCCCTTGGCAATATCTTTCATAAATATAACATTAATTTTCACTGTTATGCTGATAACAATCAGCTCTACCTTGCTAGTAAACCGCCTCTTCTTTTCCACCATCTTCGCTTATTGACTGCATTGCTGAAATTAAATCCTGGTTTTCTTCAATTTTCTTAAATTAAACAGTGACAAAACTGAGGTTCTCCTCATTGGTACAAAATCATCATTATCCAAAGCTGATAATCTTTCACTTGCTATTTATAATTCCTTTGTTTTCCCTTCACCTCACATCAAGAGTCTGGGTGTCATCCTCGACAGTACTCTATCTTTCCAATCTCACATTAATAACATCACCCGGTCTGCTTACTTCCACCTAAGTAATATTAATCGTATCTGCCCCTCCCTCACTCCCCATACCACTGCCATTCTTGTTCACAGTCTTGTTACTTTTCGTCTGGACTATTGCAATTCACTCCTCTTCAATCTCTGTAATAAATGTCTCAATAAGCTTCAGCTTGTCCAGAATTCATTTAAGGCCATTCATAACCCCACCCCTACATATCTGACTGACCTTCTTCTTCATGTTGCCATTCCCTCCCGTAACCTTAGATCCTCTTCCTCCATCCTTCTGACTGTCCCCCTCGCCCGTCTAACCACCATGGGGAGCAGAGCATTCAGCCGTTCTGCTCCCAAGCTCTGGAACTCACTACCTACTGAGCTTAGAAATATTGAATCATTCTCAACCTTCAAATGTAAACTTAAAACCCATTTGTTTAAAATGGCTTTGGTTTTTATTTTTATATTTTCTGATGTTTTATGTTTTGTTTATACAGTGATCCCTCGCTATATCGCGCTTCGCCTTTCGCGGCTTCACTCCATCGCGGATTTTATATGTAAGCATATTTAAATATATATTGCGGATTTTTTGCTGGTTCGCGGATTTCTGAGGACAATGGGTCTTTTAATTTCTGGTACATGCTTTCTCAGTTGGTTTGCCCAATTGATTTCATACAAGGGACGCTATTGGCAGATGGCTGAGAAGCTACCCAACTTACTTTTCTCTCTCTCTCTCTTTCGCTGACTTTCTCTGATCCTGACGTAGGGGGTGTGAGCAGGGGGGCTGTTAGCAAACCTAGACGATAGGGACGCTCGTCTAAAAATGCTGAAAGATTATCTTCACGTTGCTATCTTCTGTGCAGCTGCTTCCTGAAGCGACATGCTGCACGGTGCTTCGCATACTTAAAAGCTCGAAGGGCACGTATTGATTTTTGACTGTTTGTTTTTCTCTGTCCCTCTCTCTCTCTCTCTCTCCCTGCTCCTGACGGAGGGGGTGTGAGCTGCCGCCTTCAACAGCTTTGTACCGGCGGTGCTTCTCATACTTAAAAGCCAAACAGCCCTATTGATTTGTTTGCTTTCCTCTGTCTTTCTGACAGTCTGTGCTCCTGACGCGCACTCCTTTGAAGAGGAAGATATGTTTGCATTCTTTTAATTGTGAGACAGAACTGTCATCTCTGTCTTGTCATGGAGCACAGTTTAAACTTTTGAAAAAGAGACAAATGTTTGTTTGCAGTGTTCCTGTCTCTCTACAACCTCCTGTGTTTCTGCACAAATCTGTGACCCAAGCATGACAATATAAAAATAACCATATAAACATATGGTTTCTACTTCGCGGATTTTCTTATTTCGCGGGTGGCTCTGGAACGCAACCCCCGCGATGGAGGAGGGATTACTGTAATGTGTTTCTTATTTATTGTTTGTTCAGTGTCCTTGAGTGCTTAGAAAGGCTCCTTGTATAAATAAAATGTATTATTATTATTATTATTATCCATGTAGGTAATTATCCCTTTTACTCAACTCTGTACTCAACAGCTTTTTAAGTAGCTATATTCACCATTATCAGTCATTTTGTCAGTTCACACTAGTGAGTCGCCAATACATTATTCTTCTGCAAAGAAGGCTTTATTACACCGGTGTTTTTCTTTTGGATTGCGATGCTTTACCTTTTATAGGTGAACAGGATTTTACTGTTTGGTAAATCCTTTTCATTTTATTTATAGTACTGCTAATTTTTTATTCATGCAGCTGCAAAGTCCGACTTATTCATCTTCAGTTTTATAATAATTGTTCAGTATATTATTCATTTGATTTCATTTGTTGTTGATAGATAGATAGATAGATAGATAGATAGATAGATAGATAGATAGATAGATAGATAGATAGATAGATAGATAGATAGATAGATAGATAGATAGATACTTTATTAATCCCAATGGGAAATTCACATTCTCCAGCAGCAGCATAATGATACAATAAATAATATTAAATTAAAGAATATTAAGATGATTCATGATGGTTCATTAATGTACATAATATAAAAATATAATCATTGTCTCGCGGTTTACTCCTCAAATATCCATCCTCATATCTGAGTATACGAGAAAGTCTAGGGAAGACTTTCCATAGTAAAAAGGGAGTATAGTAAATTTTAAAATATTGGAGCTCCAATAGTTGTGTCATAATAAGGCTACATGAGTTCCATACATGCTGTGTGTTCTGGTGAAATAACGGAGATACTTAGATTGTGTGGGCTTTTATTCTTCCTGGCAGAGGATGGAGCAGAAATGATGTCAGGCTTTTTCCTCTTTGTGTTCCTCTATTCTATATAAGGAAGTGTAAAAACAGTGAATAAATGTTCTCCCACTCGACCTTGAAACAGTCCCTGTAAGAGACTTATCAAGCTAACTATGCAACAACAACAACAACATAATAATAATAATTATTATTATTATATGTATATAGTGCCTTTCCCATACTCAAGGTGCTTAAGATTAATTAAACAAGAATGCAACGATACTAGATTTGCTGAAAAAAATATTCTTTGAACCTTTCTCTGAGGTTATTTTTCATTGAATGCAAGTTCCATGAACATTACAACATTAAGCATCATCTTAAGTCTGATAAGGAACAGATTAAAAGATGATGCTTCCTTGCATCCACTACTAAGTGGGACTTGCCCAAAATCTACTTTGAACCGAAACTAGCTGAAACAATTCCCAATTGTTGATTTAATTGAGGCTCACTTGCTAAAAGCGATATGTGGAATCCCACCAAGGTCTAGTAAAAAACATAACTGATATGTGGTTGGATCTAATCTTTTGGCAAATCCATTAAACAACTATAAGCCTGTATTATGAACTGAAATATATTCAAATACTAGCCCAGTTTTAAGACATAAGAATTTTTTCCTTTTGGTGGAAAGATGACTTAGTCTCCCTGATATGTACAGGTCAGCAGTTCTCAAACTTGGCCTCACCACCACCTAGTGAAAGTGGGGTCACCCAATCACTGAATACCAATGATGTTAGGTGATTTGCAAATACTCTTGTTGGCACCTGTTCTGAGTCTTTATGTGTTTGACATGACTCAGAAGTTGCTACAGGATGTGGCAGTACCTCATCCTTACTTCTCATTACTTAATTGCACAGAATAGTTTACTTCAGTTTTTCCATCTGTTTTATACTAGCATATTTAATCATCTTTCAACAAAGACTGAACTTAGCAAACTTGTCAACCTAAGCGTATTGTTGCATGTTGTACATAGAATGTCACTGGTGGTTGTAGTGGTGTTTGTTATTATTAGTCATGTTTACAGTGTTATCATTGGTATATATGCTTTATTTAAACCATGCACTCCTTCTTTGTGATTTAATTAAAATTACTTAGTTCCTCCAGAGAAAAAAAAATGAGAATTTAATCTTTTTCTGTTTTGTGGGATCTTTTTATTACAAAGTGTTCAAATCCTTTTTCTACTACAATTTAATGTTTTTTCTTGCACTGGTCAGGCATGTCTTTGTGAATATTCATAAGTTTCATTCATAGCAGCATGGAATCTGACAAATTTATATTCTGAATCTGTAGTAAAAAATAGTCACTAAATGGAATTGCAATTTTTTTTTGAAAGCTAAAGAACCACTGATATAGGTCCTATAGGACAAAGTTTGCATTGCTCATTCTGGCTTTAGTGGCACACCAGGCCTGTGAAGGCAGCAGGTTTAATAGACATACAGCTGCAGCTATATTCCAAAGTAAGGTACTTAACTCTTCGTATCAGGACTAGCATGTACTTCATATGATAATAAAGGTGTAAATCAGTGGTGACCTGACATCTTTGCCGAGGTCCTCTCTACAGTAAAAACACAAAAATAGACTCCAGGCAGGACAAAGACCTATAATAGGTTGATAGAATAACTTACGTATTAGAAGACACTGATTTTGTAACTGAAAGAGACTTTAATCGAATCAGGAGAAGGTTTAGCCTTCCTTTATTAACTAGCTTCCCCTTCAGGGTTTTCAGAGAAGTTAAGAGAAGTTCAGAAATTCTCTCGGGGCACACACTAAAATCTCAGAGGGATTCTGACAGAACTCTGGGATTCTTCCCAGGGGCACTCTGTGCACATTCTACAAAATGGCATTCTAAAATTCTTCTCTCAGAACCTAACAAGCTATAAGCTGCTCTTTCCCTATAGTGCTGGAAAGGTGACCTATTTTTCCCTTTTGTGTACATTAAAGCTGAGATCCAGTGTGGCAAACTAAGCACTCAGTCCTGCCGGCTGAGGAGCTTCCATTATTTCAAGAAGGGAGCTTCAGTTTCTAAAATATTGTGCCAGATATACTGATGCTTTGCTCCATAAAATTGCAGAAGACGAGTGGTGAATTCAAAGCATATCATGGACAAGGGAAGAATCCTCCACTTCAACCTGAGTCAACAACAAATCAACAATTCTGAAGAACATCAAACATCATCCATAAAGACTTGGTATTGTAAAACTATTTATCTGTGCCAATATAAAGTAGAACTCTAAACAATCAGTAAACAGTCAACCTATATGTTATATGTTTGTCAAGTCTGTCTGTGTCTAGTCTTATATGCCAATATATACTTATTATTTATGCATTTATCATACTTCTATAATCCTTATATTTAATATTTAATAACAAATTGTAACATTCTGTTCCTTAAAACTTTGTGCTTTAGTTACCATGATATACATAAGTCTAAAGGCCAGAGAACCACTTCCCACAATAGAGAAAGGTAAGGTAAAGTTATTGCCGAAGGTCTTTGCAGAGACTTTTTGAGCCAGAAGGTGTGAAATTGCCTCAGGTAAGAAGAAAAGAACGACAACTGGGATGAACAGAATAACTCACCTACTGAAGTAACGGGAAGTGACTTTAATCCAATTACCAGAAGATACACATTTCTTAACGCTAGAATTGCCAAAGCCTACGAAAAAACTAATTCAGGCCCACCTTAAATGCCTTTGCACCTCTCTGTCAACGTCTTTTGTCTTGTAAATGTGTCGATCAACACAAGCAACAAGCAGCCATGCATATACCATATATGATTTTATTGTATAATATTAACAATAAGAACAGCTCACTACTCAAAACAGTAAATTTGCGAGGAAGCTGGTATTGAACTCCCTACCTCTTGATTACAAGTCAGCAGTTCTTACTGCGGCACCACAGAAGCTGTCGCATTATCCTGGTTCCTCTTGTGAAAGTGTTTATTTGATATTTGGACTTCAGGCTTCACATATACAGTTCATGTCTACATTTTGTCATTTATTGCAAAAACATGAAAAACATTACTGTTTTAACAATGTGTTTACATAGACTGTTGTAGACATGGAACACATATGAAATGCATGTGTTCCAAATAACAATATATTATTTACCCTCTACAGCTCTAGGTATCTCACTACCAGATAATCAAGGATTGAGTTGGGAAAACTTTTTGCCCTTTCTGTGGTGGTGGGAGGATGGTATAGCAGGCTGTTTGCTGCTTGTGCTTATCGACACATTTACAAGACAAAAGACGGAGAGGTGCAAAGGGATATAAGGTGGGCTGGAATTACGAGTTTTTTTGTAGGCTTTGGTAATTCTAGTGTTAAAAACTAGCTGCACCCATATTCCTATACAGGAAGAAAAGGATACACTCACTGAAATCCCTGGAGACTCTCTTGGTGCATTCTGCTCTAGTAGAAAATTATGGTCTCACTCTGCAAAATGACTTTCTAAAACCTCTCTCTGAAACCAGAAAACTGGTTAGCCACTCCCTTGGGAGCTGAAAGCTGACAAAATCTTCTCTTTGTGTAGCTGAAACTGACCATTTCTTCTCATTGAGACCCAGTCTGCTGAGCAGTAGCCATTACTTTAACAGGGGAAGTTTAGCATCTAAATTCTTGTGCTAGAAAGTTCTCTGTGAAAGTTTCCCTATGGAATTGCATAAGACACAGCAGAAAATGAACTGAAAGAAAGCACAGCATGTGTGTGGACAAAGGAGCATGCAGCAAACAGAAAGAATCCTCCACTTGAACCTGGAGCAGGAACAAAAGCAACAACTTCATATAACACCTCACACAACAGAACTCTAACTAACCAGTCAACAGCCAGTCTATACTGTATGTTATATGTTTGTCTATCTAGTCTGTCTGCACCCTGACTTATTTATCTCTCTCTCTCTCTCTCTCTCTCTCTCTCTCTCTCTCTCTCTCTCTCTCTATATATATATATATATATATATATATATAATAATAAAAGGCAAAGTCCTCACTGACTGACTCACTCACTCACTCACTGACTGACTCATCACTAATTCTCCAACTTCCCGTGTAGGTGGAAGGCTGAAATTTGGCAGGCTCATTCCTTACAGCTTACTTACAAAAGTTAGGCAGGTTTCATTTCGAAATTCAAAGCGTAATGGTCATAACTGGAACATATTTTTTGTCCATACACTGTAATGGAGGAGGCGGAGTCACGTATCGCGTCATCACGCCTCCTACGTAATCACGTGAACTAAAAACAAGGAAGACATTTACAGCACGAGTCACACGCGGGAACGAAGGTAAATGACGTTAATTTTTGACTGTCTTTTAATACTGTGTAAGCATACATATTAACACATGTGCAATTAAATGTGTGCATTTACGGGGTGATTTCTCAGGCTTAAAAGCTCACCTTTTATCAAACGCGGGAACAAAGGTAACTGACGTTGTTCACTGTCTTTTAATAGATAGATAGATAGATAGATAGATAGATAGATACTTTACTGTGTAACCATACATATTAACACATGTCCAATTAAACGTGTGCATTTACGCGGTGATTTCTCAGGCTTAAAAGCTCGCCTTTTACTAAAAAGGTAAATGCAAAACTATTTTCAATCAGTTTATTGAAACGCTCCCGTTAAGGATTGCAATAACATATTCGCGAGATAAAACAACGAAGTAGGGGGAAATGGAGGAACAGCCGCAAACAGCGAAGACCAAAAAATTTATTAAACAATTGAGAACGGAGCGAGTTAAGCATACAAGCATGTTCATAAGGGAAACAAAGCACGGTGTAAAACGTAAGTTTAAATTAACTTTATAGAAACGCTCCCGCTGCGGATTGCAATAACATATTCGCGAGATAAAAGTTTAATGAGAAGACACGAGGTATAAACGAACCACACGCCGTGGCGCAACGTTAGGGGCAACAGTTTCAACCATTCTATGATCTGCTTCTCGCAACTGAAAGACGGCACATGGCGGATGTTAGCCGACTTGCTGACCGCAACGTTAGGGGCTTCAAGTATGGCGCTACAGGTCATTTAAAATCCTGGACAGACACACAAATTGCCACGGTAGCAAATTACAGAAGAAGATTTTACTGTTTAATAATTTATATTTATATGAAATGTGCTTCTTATATATTACTTCATATTCTCATATGATAATGATGTTAATGTTTATATTGATTTCTGTGTTATTAAAACTGCATGTATGTGTGTATATGTATATATATATATATATATATATATATATATATATATATATATATATATATATATATATATATATACTAGCAAAATACCCATACTTCGCAGCGGAGAAGTACTGTGTTAAAGAGGTTATGAAAAAAAAAAGGAAACATTTTAAAAATAACGTAACATGATTGTCAATGAAAGCCCGTTTCAGTCAGTAAGTCTTATGTGTGTGTTTATGTATGTGTGTATATATATGTAGATGTGTATATGTAGATATGTATATATATGTATATGTATATAAATGTTTATGTGTGTGTGTATATTATATATATAATATATATATATATATATATATATATATATATATATATATATATATATATATATAAAAGACAGCAACAGTTATAACAATGACAACACAATTACATTGACAATCATGTTACGTTATTTTTAAAATGTTTCCTTTTTTTTTCATAACCTCTTTAACACACTACTTCTCCGCTGCGAAGCGCGGGTATTTTGCTAGTATAAATATATATGCAGTTATCATTTTTGTATAATCCTTGTGTTTATCAATACATTTTATTATTCTTTTTCATAAAACAAGTGTGCTTTAGATACCTTGATATAAACCTAATGGCAGGAGACCTGCTTCACATAACAAACAAAGTTAAGGTAAATAACAGTAAGAACAGTAAGTTGCCAACAGTAAGAAGGATGATTAATTAACCAACCTAAATTTTTCTCAGTTCCTATACTATGTAACATGGAGATGTTCAATGTAATGTGTTGCACAAGAAAAAAGCCACACTTTTAATATCAGCTATGGTGTGCTTCTTCACATAAAATCTAATTGAATTGGGAGGTTGCATACTACACTGAGTTGTTAACCCACCAACATAAATAATGATAAGAAAGAAAGCCCATTTTCATTTTGATACATATCTCCTGACAATATTTGTATTTATAATGAGCAACATATACTAAATAGGTTAAATTGCACATCTCAGTAATTGCAGCATCATTAAATAATCATTATTATTCTTATTATAGATCATATTGTTCTCTTTTCACTAATAAGGTATAAAATTACAAATGTTTTGCAACTGAGGATCTGCCAGCCAAATGGAAACTCTCATTATAAATATTGGGTAGTATAGTATTTGTAGTAAGGATTTCCATACAGATGTTTGTGGTTACATTTAATGAATACCGAAGGCAGAATACATAATTAACCAAGTTAAGTCTCTCTCCCTTTTCTACAGTTCTTCTTTAGCCTGGGTTATTACTGGACATCCTAGTCCAGAGCTCTACATTTCACTAAACTCTTTCACTGATCCTTTTGATGCACAATCTGTGACTAAATTTTCATCAAGCAAAGTAATTTCCATTAGCTTTTTCCAATATATTAGTCAAATATAAGATTGTTTACACCACCTACCCCCTAACCAATTGTCATCCTTTTCCAGATGCAGTTTTTCACAGTAATTTGCAGTAATTCACTTTTCTTGTGAAAAGATACGTTATCTAACTCTTGATATTCCTCTCAATTTCTCCTACAGTAAAATTAGCTGAATTTACCTTTGTGAAACATTCTCAAACATTTCCTATGTTTGAGTGTTTGAGTAATTCCCCAATTGCATATCATTTCAATAGTATTAGTACCTTTGTTAGAAAAATAAAAATTCTATGAAATCTATTTCAAGAATAGTCCAAATAAGCCGGAACTACTCTATTGTGCATTAAGTTATTTTACTTGATTGTGATTTAGTTAAATTAGGGTCTTAGTATGCATACAAAATTATGAAAATAAAAGCTCACAAGCAGTAGGCTGAATGTTTGCACTTTTCAACATATTCTTTATTTCACTGTAAGAGATCTGCTATTGATTTATTAGCACAGACACATGGCTTTAAAAATTTTTAACCCACTGTGGAAATGTTTTCTTTATATTGTTCAATTTTATTTTTAATAATGCTTAACACAGGGTCGAAAATATGTTTTCTTTATTGGTTATGACAGTAAAATCAAGATGTATTTGTCAAGGGAAAAGATGTTGAAAGTGTAATTAGGACAGTTATGTCATCCAGTGGTAATGAGGCAGAGAGCTTTGATACAGATTATCTGTCAGGCTGTTTCTGTTGATTTTTCCATTTTCATTATTGTCATGTCACTTCAAAGGGGGTTTATGGTTTTAATGTATAAAGAGTACAATGAATACTGCAAGTCTTGCAACACAAATTCTAAATTAAACTGAATAATTGTTTCTTCTTTTTTTATGGATGAATCTCGTCTCTAAATTAAGCCTGCATCATCCATTCTTCCCACTGCCCTTTGTCATAATCTTTACAGAAAGATCACAGCCCAAATTTTAACAGGAATGTCTAATGGTTGTAGATAATTGTTTTCTTTTAACTACATAAAATTTATGTTTGGATCAGACATTGTATATGTATATGTAAAAACATCATCAGTGCTATCTGACCACATTTGTGAGGGTTTATGCAATCTGTGAAATTAGTTCTAAAGATTATGGAGGGTAGATTGGATCTACTTTACCCCACTGAAGAGCACCTACTCTTTATTGAACATTTTACCTTCCCTCAATTTTCTTCTTTGGCTCCTGTTGATTGGCTATTAGATCCTTTTCAGTCTGGATTCCTCTTTGGTGAGTGCACTGCATTCAGTCACAAATGCTCTTGGATATGCTCAAGCTGCTTCTCTCTCTGGTCTGTACTTATCCTTCTTGACCTTTCATCATCTTTCGGTACTGTTAACCATTTCTTGCTTATCTCATCTTTCAAAAAACTTGGTGGTTCTGCTTTGGACTGGTTCAGTTCCTACCTGTCTGACCAAATCCCTTTTGTCTCCTGGCCTAACTACTTGTCTTCTCAACAGGAACTCTCCACAGGTGTGCCAGAAAGATCACTGCTGGCTCCACTTCCCTTTTCTATTTACATTCCCTCCTTAGGCAATGTTATTTCTTCTCATGGTTTTTTCTAACAACTCTGCGCAGATGATGCAAAGATGTTCCTCTCACTTCCCTCTTACAACCCATAGGTTTCAGCCCAGATTTCCAGCTGTCTTTCCGCCATCTCATCTTGGATGAATGATCATCACATTAAGTTTAATCTTTCAAAGTCCGAGATCCTTTTCTTGCCTTGTGACTCTCCTTCCCTCCTTTCTGAGATATGTGTCTAAGCATTGGTCTTAGAGATGTCACCCTTTCACTATTCAGTAATCTTGCCATGGCTCTGGACTCCCCACTTTCATTCACCGAATATATTTCTTCAAAGACCCAATTTCTTCCTTCACAATATTCAGAGTATTTGACACTTCCTCACTAATTAAGCACTGCAACGCCTTGTTCAAGCGTTGGTTCTCTCTTGACTGGATTATTTCAGTTCTTTTCTGGCGGGGCTTCCTTTAACTGCTATCAGACTTCTCCAAGTTTCTCCAGAATGTTGCTCGACTGGCATTCTCTGTTTCTTGTTTCACGCAGACTACTCCTCTGGTTCGGTTTTTCCACTGGGTTCCTGTGCCTGCAAGGATTCATTTCAGGTTCCATTTCAAAAGGATTATTTGGAGACTGAACTTGTTCATTTCAAGTTTGTTGTGACATTTTACCTTCTCTCACTCTATTGATATAATGTTTTAAGACAGGCTTGCACTTTTGGGAAATCTCAAACATTGTTTTGTCCTCTCTTCATTATCCCATATCTATTTTGATTGAGTTATTTTTTTATTATTTTGCAGTATTGTATAGAGTTCGGAACACTAAAAGTCATTGTCGAGTATGATTTCCTGTCTCAAGTGTTCGCTCTATGCGCAAGCAGTATATAATGTCAAAAGTTCCATTTTCTAGCTGTGTATATATGTGGTTCATTTTTTATTTATGCATTTATTATGTTTTTCCTTTTTTTATATGTGTTTTACCTCATCCTTGTTATTATTTTCATGAAGAGTCATATTTTGTTAATTGGTTGTCTGTGTTATTTTGGCACCATTCATATTTATTAACATTATGTGAAAAATAGCTGTTGCATATAAATTAGGCACCATTGGATCTCAGGTGATAAACAAAACACTTTCTAGTGGTTCTTAGTAGTTTACTCTATAAAACAAGTAGAGAGGTTGTGTCTGTATTTTACCTTGACCTGCATTTCCATACCACTCCTTTTTGGTTCTTCCCTTTAAACTGGTGCTGTGTTTATTATTATCTTCTTTGTGTTGACCTTTGCTTGTAGGGTTTCACATTAGCTTTCATATACCTGAGTGTGCACCAAACAAGCCAAGGGAGGAAGATCTTCTGCTCATGTGTGTATGTCATGAATTTCGTATGGCTCCATCCTTGTCTTATTTTTATAAATTGTTTCATTATTTATAATTCTGTTTTCATCAATTTCTTGTTTTTCATTGAGCTTGTTTTTATTTGTTATTTTGTAATCATTTTACAATCCTCAAATTCTGTTTATTTAGATTCTTCTTTTCCTCTTTATGTTGAGACTAATTTGGCGGGTCCTCCTGTCAGAGCAACTGTTCAGCATACGGGGATGCCATCACAGAACACATTTAAAGACTACTTGTTGAGGCACAGAGTATTAATATGTTTTGTTGAGTCCCTTTTTGTATCTTCAAGACAGTTTCCAGTTTTGAATTTTGGGAGCTTTGGGTTTTGAGGATGTTGGTATTTTGCCTTTTTAGATTATTGGAAGTTTTAAGACTGTGTATTTTGAGGATTCTTGGTGCATAACTTGGACTCTTTTTCTTTATGGATGATTTTGTAGTCCTTGGTCTTATTTATTTGTAAACTAGTTCTGTATTTCTTTGTCTTATTTATTTCCTTGTAGATTATATTTTTTATTCTTTTTTTTTCAATTAATTTTTTGCGTAGTGCTCTTCACTCTGTGCAGGCTAAGAGCATGGTAAGAAGTTTATGGGTAATATATGATTGCAAACATTACACAAATTATATAATGCACATACACAAAAATATAAATTACTTCAAATTTTAAATATATAAATTACTTTACAGTAAATCAAATCTATTTCAGGCTGATTGATGTGAAAGCATCCTAACAACATATCTCAATTAATATCATAATTGAGATATAGTCTTATATTACTTGACTGTATTTTTCTTGTAGATTTATTTTTGTAATACTTGCCCTTTTTATTTATTTATTTGTTTAATATCTGACTTTAGATCCAGTCTGTTTGGAAATTTTTGGTTTCCCTTTATTTTGAATTACCTAAAATCAAAATAGAGCACCTTTAAGAATTAAAATAAGAAGGCTAATTTGTGAGCTTGTTTCAGAAAATGTAACTAAATTTCATGAATTTTTGTTTAAAAGTACCAATGATATAGGCAGGTATTTATAGAAAATCCAAGGCTGGATTATAAGTATCTGATGTTTTTGTTTGGTTGGATCAGGCCTTAGAAGTTTAGAATAAGTTGATGTTTGCTACAGGATATATTTATTGTCATTAATATCAAGAGAAGTTGGTAGATATTTCTCATGATATACAGAGCATTAAAAATTATTTATAATCAAAATTGAAATCGTGGTGGACTCTGCCGAAAAGCTGGTTGCTACTCATGAGGCACCACCAATTTCAGTTTTTCCTACTGCTCCTGTAAAACTACCAGTTGCAGATTTCCCTGCTTCTCAAGCAGAGCCACTAGTCCCAGTCGTTACTCTTACTTACTTCAAGATAATAATTGTGTTCTTTGCTGCTGCCCAGGTTAAACATTACACTTTCTGCCTTTGATACAGTGCTTATATAGTCACCAACATCAGTCTCGGCTCTTGCCTCTTGTGGAGTCTCCAGTGTCTCTTTTAACTGTCACTCATGTGATTGGTTGCTCAGCAAGAGTGTCTAAAGTTTCTTGTCCAGCCACCTCAGACAGTGATTAATAAATCACTTACCTAACTGTTTGAATTTTGTTTTGCAAACCAGTTGACCCAGGTGGAAGGTCAGTTCAGCAGTCCAGTCATCAGGGACCTCGGGAAGGTCGTTTGCAACCTCTGGAGAGATCAATCCAGCCTTGATTCCCAAGTTACTGCCAACAACACATTGCTGTGCCTTTAGAGGGGGGCATTTTAGTGTCTGTTTTGGCATCTCCAGCAGGAGGTGTTCCTCTGTCTGTTGCTGCACCTCCTGGATGGTGTTTCTGAACCTTTTGCTGTATCCCTACTGAAGCTTATAATCATTTCCTGGGTAGCCTTAATATTTGGAGTCCTTTGGGGAAGTAAGGTAGTGATATTATAGTGCTTATATTTCTTGGTAGATTATTCTTTGAATCACTTGACCTTATTTTCCTTAATAAGTGAATTAAATTAGTGATTTATTTTCTCTGTTTTAAGTGTGTTTCCATTTTTTGGTAGTGAACTTATCAATTCTAGTTTGATCTCTAGAATTAGACAGAAACACCAAAATGAAACAAATACAGTATATTGATGTAGATATTGATTAGTCAAAGCAAGGCAAGCAAAATCTTTTCCTTAGTTGTCACTAATTTGTCAAACAATTTTGACTTTTGTTTTGGCAAATATTATCCCATTACATAAAAAGGGTGGTTGGGCAGATCCAACCAACTATGGGCCAAAATGTTTAAAGTGCATAACAAGAAAATTAAAATAATTAATTATTACAGGAAGGATTGAGTAACACATGGCAAGGACATGTGTTTTACTGAACAGTCAGCATAGGTCAAGAAGAGGGAGGTCATGTTTTACTAACATGCTGGAATTACATGTGGAAGCAACAAAAGGGTATGATCAAAGTGAAGCACATGATATTACTTATCTTGACTTTCATTAAGCGTTTTATAAGATGCTACATGAGAGGCTGGGCATCAAGCTAAAAGAAGTGGAAGCTCAGGGTGATTTTTTAGATGGGTGCAGAATTGGCTCAGACACAGGAAGCTGAGGGTGATGGTGCGAGGAACCTCATTAGAATTGGCCAATGTTAAGATCTGCATCAGGGGTCAGTGCTATTTTTAATATATGTAAATGATTTGAATAGGAATATATAGTATATAGAAGCTGGTTAAGTCTGCAGATGATATCAAGCTAGGTGGATTGTTAAATAATCAGGAATCATTTTAATAATTTCAGAGGGACTTGGACAGCATACAGCCGGGCAGATTTGTGTCAGATGAAATTTAATGTAAGTAAATGTAAAATATTACATGTAGGGAGTAAAAATGCTAGGTTTGAATACACAAAGGGAAGTTTGAAAATCAAAAGTACATCTTATGGGAAGGATTTAGGAGTGATAGTGGACTTAACGCTATCAACTGACAGACAGTGCTCAGAAGCCATTAAGAAGGCACACAGAATGTCAGGTTATATAGTGCTCTGATGTGCAGATTACAAGTCCAAGGAGGTTCTGCTCAAGCTTTATAACACACTGGTGTGGCCTCATCTGCAGTACTGTGTAACTATGCAGTGGTTAACTGCATTGGTGTATACTAAGTTTGTAGGGGCATAACTTTGTGCCTGATGTCATTTTCGCTGTGCTGATGTATGGTTCAGCCTTTGTGTCATTTTCGATGATGATGCGTCAAGTATACACCTGACCTGATGTAACCCACCCTAAGCTAACCTAACTAACTTCATGTAACTTAACCTAACATTATCACAATACATACATCACATAAATTAATGTTAATTTTTGAAGTACTGTAATAATAATGCATTAACAAAAATATTAATACTGTAATACAATGGCATTTCGACACAGTTCAATTTCATTTCTTGTATCTCTATTAGGCTTAGTCATTGAAGTGCTGTGTAGTTAGTCGGGATGTTGTTAACCAAGTCATGACTGTATTTCTTCTTATAAATCTCTCTCTGCACTGGTCCAGTCATTTTGTTTCTGACCAATCTAGAAATCTCCAAACTCTCCGCTTTTTAATTTCTAGAAATAAATGTAAGTAAATAGTAAATAATAGTAAATAAATCAGTGTCTATCTGCTGTTCAGTTATTTGACAGATAGGTGGCAGGTGATTAACTAACAAAGGTTTCCCTAACTTTTTTGTATTCCCTCTATTTTATAAGTTTATGCCGTGATAGCTGGGATGCTGATCTGTTATAATATGGCTATGGTCGGGTGGTGGGAGGCTGCCAGTAAGGGGCAGTGTTGTGAAATGGCAATATAAACATGGCGAAAGTTGAAAGACAGCAAAAAACACCCAAAATCCAGATCAAGTCTTTCACTGGCCTGCCTAGATATAGTTTTCACCGTAGGCAGAACCTGACCCCATTTTTCACAGGCAGGCTTTGGACTGCATAGGCCTAAAATGGAGAACTGGCTTATGAATTTTAAAATGTCTTTCAATGGAGAAAAATCTTTAGAATTCCAATAACAAATAGAATAATTTTCTTGTGCTTCTTTTTGAATAACAAAAAGAAAAACAAGAACAGCAGTAAAAGGAACAAAAGGGCAAAAATTAGATAAAAAATGAAAAAATGAAATTCAAAAAACAAATCCAAACAGCAAAGCAAGAAAATCCAAAATCTAGAAAATCAAAACAGCTTTACAACAAATGCTGTTAACTTCCCAACAAAAATGAACCTCTGAGGAACGTACTGTACCCCTGAATATGCAATATAAAGGCCAAGGGTGGTCCTTCAGCAGTGATGTCAGGGTGATGTTCAAACCAAAGAATACAAGGAATATAAGAAAACTTAGATACAAGACACAGAAGTATTAGATAGATAGATAGATAGATAGATAGATAGATAGATAGATAGATAGATAGATAGATAGATAGATAGATAGATAGATACTTTATTAATCCCGATGGGAAATTCACAATTAAATAATAAATACAAAATTACAATATTACATAAAAACAAAAATACATTAAGAATTAATAATTCAAAACAACAAGAATAAAAACAAAAAATAAAATACACATATGCCAGGGAATATAGAAGTTTGGGTTACTCTTTTAATAATTTATTCCAAAAGTACTTGTAATAAAAAAAAAAAAAACATTTGTAATACAGAAATACTAAGAGAAAAAACACAAACAAGATTTATTTCTACCTATGAGTGGTACCCCATCCAGGGTAGAGTCCTGGCTGGATATGTTCTTGCTATATTTGATCCTGAGCTGGAGTTAGTAGGTTAGAAAATGAAGAGAGGGGTGCATGTTTAATCAGACATCTAGTGATGGTTTACACCTTAGTGCCCTGTGTTGCTGGGATGTTCAACGACTACCTTCAACCTAGAAGGAATCAGTATTAAATAGAGGATTGGATAGATGAAAAGATGCAAGGATAGATTATTACATATGGCAAGTTAAACATGAAATTGGATTTAAACGATATCCAAGTGTCTGAATCTGTACACATTTTCTTCTGCTTGGAGGGTGAAGGGAGGAGTTAAAATAAGAAAGAAAGAAAGAAAGATCAAACATCCTTAACTTCAGTCGCAAAGAACTTATTACTTTTTGTTATTGACAGTAATATAATACAATAAGATAATTTTGCCAAGGATAAGGGACTTTAGATTTAATTTAATTTGAATTAAATTTTAAATTTTAGAATATTGAGATATGCAGTTAATGAACTGGAAGAAAGTGACATTATTGCACTGAGGCAAATTAATAACTAAACAAGATCTTCATACAGTTCTGGCACTAAAAAAAGAAAAAGTGGCGTTTAATGAAATATAATTTGACATTTCGTTGGCAAGGAAATCATTTCAAAGGGAACTAACCTTTTTTTTAACGTTTAATGAGTTTATGTGTAATCAGCTGCATGACAGAGATAAAATTAGAAACTAGAACTCTGAAGTTCAGTAAGCCATTAGACATTTGTAAAAACAAAAACAGAAAAAAAGAAATAATAGACCAGTGAAACAGAACAGGACCCCTATATGTTCCTGGTTTCACTATCCTAGGTCTTATTTTATCATATTTTGTAGATAGATAGATATTGTATTTTTCCCTAAGGGGAAATTAAAACTTTATAGAAGATAATTTAGCGTAGTTGGCAGGATTGCACAGATAGATAGACAGACAGATAGCTATTACTTCATTGCTTACATAGTTTGTAGCTTACAGGTTTTCAGTAGACTACAAACACAATTTTATCAATGGCATCAGAAAATTGTGCCTATCCCAATGAGTGTGATCTGCATTCAGAAGGCAGTAGAAGACTCTCAAGAAAAACCAGGTAGAAAATACATTCTTTAATTACCTGGACTGACTAAAAGTGATGTATGAGACCTCTGCAAAATTAAATGTGTCAGATACAGGATAGGAGGACATGGGGGCTTTGTTAGTTGCTATAAAAACACCACTTCATTCACTGAAGGAGGCACCAACAGTTTCTAAAGTGGTCAAGTTCAAGTGATGAAGTGGTGGATGTATGTCATCCACACAAAGAAATGGTAGCTAAAGACAGAAGTCCTTAGAATTTGTAAAATAATGCCTAACACTTGAAACTTCTAATGAAGATGCCCTCGAAGTAAACCCAAAGATGGAATATAAATGACTGCCTTTTTTTTGAAGCATGCACGCTTAAGAATGGGAATGAATAACCGGGGGAAAAATGCAATAAAGGCATGACATAAGAAAAGTTAGGGGGCTATTCATAGTCATGAGCAGGAAATCAGTCTTGGTCTTGACCCTCACCATTTGATGCCCTCACTTTAAAAGGCTGTCCAGAAACCTTTGACAACCGATTCAGTAGGCAGAAGGTTATGTAGCATAGGATATGACAATTTAAGGCCTTTCTGCTCAGGTGAGAGGAGAGTGGGGTTGGAGGGGGTTCAGCAAAGATAAGATATAGAGAGAGAGGGTCTGCCATTATCTAATATGATATCATCCACAATGTAGTGAAGTCTGAAGCCCACTTGTTCACTTGGGATAGAGGAATTCTCTTTTAGCTGTACTAGTTAAGCTGCTGCCTACTGTCTTTGAGGCTCAGGGTTTATAGTCAGCCTTTTTGTGTGTTCAGATGTGAAAAAGAGAGGAGGCATCTGGCACCAGAGACAGCTGGAAAGAAGGCAAGCTATTTACTTGGCTATGTATAAAGGTATGCTGTTTTATTGTGTGTGTTTTTTGAGTTACTCCTAACTTGTGTGAAATACATGCATGGAAAATTTTAGTGGCTTGGAATGTATACCTAAAAGCAGGCCTTCCAACTTGCAGGGAAAACTTGAGGGTTGGTGGCCAGTGTGGTGCTGTGGTGTCACCCATTGCACAGCTGCACTCGGGTCCCAATCTATTTGGCTTGTCATTTAGTGGGTGCAGCAAAACCCTGGAATTAGTGCATGCTCCCAACCTCTCTCTCGGAGTGTATAATGAAGACCACCCTTATAACTGGCATTTAACAATACCATAGATCTGCAGAATTAAACATATAAAAATTGCTTCAATTATGAAGTTATTTTTGTATTTTACTTTTGTATTCATGAACTGAACAAACAATATAATTAGAATGTTTCTATCATGGCATGTTTAAGTACAAATTTGAAAAGAAATTTCATTTAAATTTAATAAATTGCACACTGTATTTGTAGTGGGTCCTTTGTGGATGAGGTGGGTAACAATGCTTTCTTGCCAGCACAACAAGCACCACTCACTCACCATGCAGCACTTTACAATTTTACTCTAGGAGGCATGGAAAGACAGAGCAACAAATATGTATAGAAAAATAATTGGCAGATTTATTAAAGCAATAACAAAGAAAAAAAAAAACATTGTGATCTTTTAAGAAATAAATGAGAAAAAAATATATATATATTTATTACATCTGTTAAACAAGAGTCCACACGAAGACGTGAAGTCGATGTGCGCAATGAAAGAAGCATTCCATGCCAGTGGGCTGGTTCGCCATTCAGCTCAAATCCAAGCAGGAAAAAAAAAACAATCTGCAGTACAATTACATGATCAGTGCTTTTTCTAACATTAATGAGATCTCCGTTATATTTTCATTCTAACTTCTAATAAATACAAAAATAATGCATAAACTTATATGCACAATTAAAATAGTTTTACTATATTCACTAGTCATGAAAATATGAAAAAAATGTCTTAATGACAAAGTGAAAAAAAAACATTCATTTCAAATATAATACAGTCTCTTTTCCACAAAGGAGAACAACAGAATTAGCTCAACTATTATTAACTTTTCTCTCAAAGTTGGAAAGTACAAAAATAAAATATTCAAAACCACTAAATGGTATTTACTCCGACTGTTTTTTTGTAGTAAGACATTAGTACAGTTACACAACTAATTACATATATCATAACACAAACACTAGGCGCCATGTGGCTTGCTTTAAACAGTTTTTTTTTCTTTTACTCACCGGAGCTCTTGAGAAAAAAAAAATCACAGAAAGCACAAACTATTAATACTTGTAGAGCTGAAATTCTAAAGAAAATAACAATCCATATTCATTGATTTACATATCACCTCTCTATTTTTTGTCTCTTCTTAGTTTTGTTAGAAAATTAGAACATTAGAACAGTCTCAAGAAGAACAGGACATTCATCCCAACAAAGTTCACCAGTTCCATACACTTTATTCTTTTAAATTAACATCAAGTCGAGTTTTGAAAGTTCATAAAGTCTTACTGTCTACCACACTACTTGGTAGCTTATTCCAAGTATCTATGGTTCTCTTTGTAAGAAAAATTTCCAAATGTTTTTGTAAAACTTAATCTCAATAAGTTTCCAACTGTGCCCCTGTGTTCTTGATGAACTCATTTTAAAATGACAGTTTTGTTCCACTGTACAAATTTCGTTCATAATTTTAAACATTTCAGTTTTTCAATTTTAAACATGTCTCTTCTTAATCTTTGTTTGCTTAAACTGTAAAGGTTAATCTCTCTTAATCTTTCTTCATAATTCATTTCCTGTAGCCCTAGAACCAGCCTAGTCGCTCATCTTTGGACTTTTTCTAGTGCTGCTATGTCCTTTTTGTAGCCTGGAGACCAAAACTGCACACAGTACTCCAGATGAGGCCTCACCAGTGCATTATAAAGCTTGAGCAGAACCTACTTGGACTTGTACTCCACACATTAGGGCGCTATATAACCTGACATTCTGTTAGCGTTCTTAATGGCTTCTAGACACTGTCTTGCAGTTGATAGTGTTGAGTCCACTACGACTCCTAAATCCTCCACATAAGGTGTGCTTTCAGTGTTCAGATCTGTAATTGTGTTTTCAAATCTAACATTTTTACTTCGTATATGTCATCTTTATACATAATACGCTACCATGGCTGTCCGTTAGTCTGTCCAGGATTTTAAATTGACTGTAGCTTGCAAACTCTTTGACCTATTGATTTGAAATTTGCTACACATATACTACATGACGTCTACTATCCGCATTTGGGGTGATGAATTTTATTTTTATTTTATTTTATTGTAGAATCAACCCTCGGCAGTGGCCAGCATGCATATGGGCGCCATTCTCATTCCTACCACCTTTGCTGTCACTTCCTCTGCCTCTTCATATCTTAAATCATTCTTGAGGCAGATTGAAGGCTTAAGTGCCAGCTTAAGTGAAAAATTAAAGAAAACGGACTAAGCAATTGCAACACAAACACTGACTTAATCAGTTTTAATGCGAAAAGATGTTGACGAAAGAAGAGAAGAAGTGAGCCGCTAGGGTGGAGAAAACAAGAGCTGCTCAGGAAGCAGCAAGCGCATTAACCTCTGAGCAAACGAATGCTAAACGTACAGAGTAAAATGGTGAAAATTATAGGTCAAGTGTATTCACTGCACGTTATCATGCAGTACATTAAACTTCATCTGCTACAAATCTGCCGAAGCCCGTGTGCTCTTCAAGTCTCTCTGTAATGATTCAGCCGATTCAAGATTATCTGCCAATCCACCTATCTTGGTATCATCTGCAAACTTAACTAGCTTGTTACTTATATTGCAATCCAAATCATTTAAATACATTTAAAATAGCAGCTGCCCTAACACTGACTCGTGTTGAACACCACTTTTAACTTCTTTTAAATTCTGATACAGTTCCTTGCACCATAACTCTTTGCTTGTGTCTGAGCCAATTTTGCATCCATCTACAAAGAATATTCTGAACTCCCACTTCTATTAGTTTGATGTCCAATCTCTCATGTGGTACTGTGGTATAGTGGGTCCACGACTCAGAGGAGCTGGCCGTTTTAATAAATAACTAATGATTAACGTAGAAATTCCAAGATTAAAGTTGACATTTCGTGCTTTTTTCCCACTGTGTGCCTTTTTTTTTCTCTGTACCCTAATAAGCTTGCTTATGACACTCAGACGGTGGGCTAAGACTTGCCTTTTTATGGCAACTTTGATATGTGACAACTTCTTTTTTATTTCAGGCATTGTGCGACTTTGTGAACTTGAGCTTTCGAGTTTCCCCGACACGCTATGTCACTTGATCAACTTCCTTGTGTTGTTTATACCACTGTTTAAACCAACAAATAGTACGTTTTTCCTTGCCTCCATTTGGTATTCGCTGAAATTCTTCTATTTTCCCTCGTGCTTTTGCCATTATCTTTTCACAGAAGGCTGAGCTTAAGGACTATTTATATTGATTTGCATATTCAAAGAGGCGTAATTCTGGGAGGAGTTGGAGTGGGACAGCAGGTGCATGCACGTGTGTTACTTTTCACGCTGACCGGGATTTATGTAGCGGAAGAACGTGGAAGTTGGCATTCACACAGATTTATGCATCTGGATTTTTTTTCCGCTTTTGTCCGCACGCCATGTTATAGTGTGAATTCTACTCACGGCATTATGCATGAGGCCCCAGGTCAGGCAAAAAGTCCTCTTTCAGTTTAGCCACAGACAAATCCGGAGATTTCTAACAAAAACAACTACAATGGGCTTCATCTTTGGATAGGGCTTTCACAAACTGCTTCATTAAACCAAGCTTAGTATGAAGCGGTGGTTGCAGCACGTTACCTGAATCCACCCAGCTAGGTATGATGATGTTTTTGGCACCAAGCTGTAGTTTTTTTTCTAGCTGGCTTTTCCTTCTGAACCCAATATCAATTCTTGGTTCTGCTGTCCCATTCACATGGGAATGTTGCATGCCTAACTGCTGACCCGATAAGATACAAAGAACCTTCATGTGCCCACATATGAACTAACGGTGCTCTCTGTAGAAACTATAATTGACAACTAAACAAGTGTTTTGTGTAGATACGTTATGTGATAGATACATGTGATTTCCTTTTTGAATTTAACCCCCCAAAAATATATAGAAAAATCACATAAAATAATCAAAACAGTATTTTACATAACTGTGCAATAGAATTTTTTTTCCCAAAAACTGTAAGCAAGCTTGTGGTGTAATCATTTCAGCATCTGATACCCACCTGGAAACCCAGACAGGTTAGGTTATGTTAGGTAGACTTTGTGATAAAGGCGCTATATAGTGCCCGACCCGGTACAGACTGACACAGAGGCACGTGTAAAAAGACATAGGCTTTTATTTTTCTTCAGCTGGAGGGCATGTCTTCCCCGTGAACCCTCCAACCACAACACAGTCCCAAAAGCACTTAATATACACAGACCAAACACTCTTACTCTGGCACCACCACTCCTCTGAGGCAACCTCGTCCTCTTCATCCCGATTCTGGCCCAGAGTGGTGATTGCCGGTCCTTTTTATATGGGGCTGAAGAGTTGTCCAGCTGGACTGTGGAATCCCTACAGCACCCCCTGGCGGCCACCCCAGCTCCCAATTGAGCTGTTGAGGACTCCTTCTCCCATGGAGCCCTGCGGGAGGTTGAGGCATCACTGCCGGCCAGGAGGCTGCCACCAAGTGTCCCGGGGGAGGTATTGAGCTGCCCATAGTTGCTCCCCTGGAACATATGCAGCAAGGGCGTCCCGGCCAGCCCGCCACAACTTTTATTATCTCAGAGGGAATTCTGATAGTTTGGAAGGCTTATAGGAGAGATTGGTCATTTACTGATCTTACTCTATATGTCAGGCACGTAGTGCCTATAAAAAGTGTTCATTTTCTAAATTAGGAAACTAAATTTGTGTTTTATATTTCTAATTTATACCACATTGCAGAAACTTGTTTTCAATATCACATTAAAGAGTCTTTTTTCAATGTCAGAAAGCCAAATTAAATCCACTGTGATTTAATGTTGTATAACAATACAATATGACAACTCCCAAGAGGGTGAATACCTTTTATAAACACTGTAGGTGCTAAAGAGTACTGAGGCAAGAATACATGCTTAAAGTAAACAAGCTACTGTCAGTGGAAAAAAAATCAGCATGATGCATGACGAGAAAAGATAAACTAACTGACAAGTTAAAAGCATGGAAGCACAGAGAGCAGAACAAACATACTAACCAAAAAATGGACATTCCAAAATAAACAACACAAAGGCTGTTCCATGCTCTAGAATACGATCATAAAAAGATGTCAGCATATCTGCAATCTTCTGCTGCTTTTATTTGAAAAATTATTGGAATAATTTTACTCTCCATTAATAAGTTAATAAGATTAGATGCATGAACACTTGTGTCGTATTATACAGATGGCATCTTTGTTCGGTAGCAAGAATCCCTATTATTAGTATTCTTTCTTAGTGGTTCAGTACCATAGTACATAAATAAAGAAGTTAAATAATATCTATTTATGTATTTTAATACAATCTGGTTTATCATGGCACTGGAGAATGATGGAATGCTGCAAGTTGATAAGACATGCAAGTTAAAAATTTCACCTGTGAGTGCCATGCTCGAAGCTGAAGTGTCCCACCCTGAATGCAGGTTGGTTCCTTGCCAGAAAGAGAGGACAGAGATGGGCTGGCATCCTGAATGTGATGGAAGTTGGTTCTTTACCAGGAAGGGAGATGGGAATGGAAGGACAGAGATGGATTTGCATCCTGAGCGGGACTGGTGCTTGTACCTTTCCCAGAAGAGGGGTCATTCAGAAGTACAGATGGTCTATCCCAGCGCACGTGATGGGAGTATCTCACTGGTGGAATCTCCATATGGATACCCACAGAATGGGAATTGTAATCCAGTGGGACAGCCCTGTCTCTGACGGGCATCCGCCTAACTTGGAAGGGCTTCTGACATGCACTACTGTGGTCCCAGACGTTCTCCCAGGTCTGGCATAAAAGAAGCCGTTTCTGTCTCAGGAGTCAGAGTCAGGAAAGAGAGCTTGTGACTTTGTTATATTTGTTATATTTTCTGAAAAGGAGGAAACTGGACACCTGTGAAGGTACTGGATTACATAAAGCTCCTTGTATTTGAACCCATGACTGTGTTGTGTAGGTGTGTCTGGACACTGCAAAAGACAATCATGTTTGCTTCTTGCCTTACATCCAAGGCTGCTACGATAATCACTGGCTCCCTAGGTGAATTTAATACCTTATAATGCAATAATTATGGAGAAATAACAATTATTTTGCAAAGTAACACAATAATTATTGTGAAATGAAATAATGCATTTGCAAAATAAGGCAATAATTTAGTTGAGTGGCAGGAAAAATCTTCCATAAAATAGAGCATTAAAATACAAAAAATAATTAGTAAAACATATTAAAATAGAACAAATAACACTCAAAAGCCACAAGTTGCTTACAATGCGCAGTGTGGCGTAGTAGCTAAAACACTGGAATTTTATGACAGGGTCTGGGGAGCTGCCTAAAACCAGTTTGGCAAGTAATTATCTGCAGGACTCTCTCAATCAACCCCCTAAGGTGCCCTATTGGTATAAGGATGTAACATTGCCACATAAAAATGTATTTTTTTCTCTTTCTCTCTATGTAAAATCCCGTTGTCATTTAAAAATACGGAAGATAAGATAGGCGGGTTGGATAGAGAGGACCTTTTGGGAGGTACAGGGATGTCATTGTAATTTCCAGTAGTGCCATGGAAACAGATGCACTATTTAAATAGGGGCGCAAAAAGGCAGGAAGAGAAGGAAGAAAAGACAGCCCGAGTTTTTATGGCGAAGGAGGAAAGGACATGACCCATCCGAGTCCAGGAGAAAGATTGTTTTCGGGGAGCTCCACAAGTCCATCACAGTCTGGGGTGGCCACCTCGAAGATTCCGGATATGCTGAGGTTACCGTGAAAGGGATCGAAAGCAAAAGTGAGCCGTAAATCTTTTATTCTGGGATTGGCATGTCAAAGGAAATGAACTCTGGGGAAATAGGAAAATGGAAAAAGACTAAATCGAAAGGACGGAGGGGATAATTCTTGGATATATAATTTTGTGCTTTGTATTCATTGTATATATTGGAAGTGGGGGTGTTGTAAAAATGTATTAATTATAGTATTTTTTTTGTTGTTGCACATTTTCTCTGTGTGGTTTAGTTAATATCGTTATTATTATAAATCATCTTTCGGCGCTGTGGGAAGGGGTTGAAGGCAGTTTGAGGTTGACCTGCAATCATCAGGATAATTTTTCAGTATAAACTTAGTGAAGTGTAACGGAAAAGATCATTACAAGGATTTAGACAAGGATTGTATAAATTTGGTTGCTTTACCTCTCCCTCTCTGTCTTACACCATCATGATGAAGAAGCATCTCAATCACCATGGATGGAAAATACGACCACTCTGAGAAGCACAATGCGGCAACCATATTCTTAAGAAAGCTGACTAAAAATGATGACTTAACTAGTGACATTTTAAATACCTAACAAGTCTGTGTGCCGCCTGAAACTACATATCAGCATTTATCAGGTATGGTTGCCAATATTCAAATGTACTTTGCTTGTTGTTATTATTTTATGCATATTATCAATAATACGTTATTTAAAGTTTAATTTAACTCCTTCTTGTCTTTTACTCTCTATAATTGCCTGAGGTTATAGATGTAGAAGGGAAGGTGGTGAGATGTTATAAAGTACAATACCTTTGAAGCAATGGTAAGTCTATGGGATTTGAGGCATTCTGACAAAATCTACACATTAAAGAATACAAAAGGGTTAAATAGAGTAAAATAGAACTCTGCCAAGACAAAACAGGAACCTTTGAGAAGTCAGTATTTTGCCAGTTAGGTGAAAAAGAATCAATGAGCATGGTTGACCTGAGGGTACTATTCCTATCAATATTTTCTGATGTTCTTACTAAGTTAAACAGACAACATAAATAATGTATGGTATGAAATTACAGTGGACCCTTGACTTACGAACTCAATTCGTTCGCGAGGGCTGGTTGTAACTCAAGTTGGTTGTAAGTCAAGACTATTTTTCCCATAAGAAATAATGGAAATACCCATAATGCGTTCCGAACCTCCCACTGCAACACTTACTTAACCTTTTCATAATAAAAAAGGGTTGTATAATGTGCATAATTTACCAAAACACCAATAATGTTTCTAATGTACTAACCAAAAAGTAATAAAAAGTGCCTAGCCTACCAGAAACAACAATTTCATACTGTACTCACCATTTAATTTGACATCTTTGGGCTGCAGGAAGGGAGGAGGATGATAATGAAACTGAAGGCTTTTTAAAGGCTTTCTTTAATTTGCGCTCAGGCATTTGCAATCATTTCAATAGCTTCTTTTGCGTTAATTTTAATCTCCTCCTGCCTACAAGTTATTCTGACGAGAATTTTTCTCAGCATTTCCTTGCGATGATACAAGGAACTGTTTCTGAACTCTTCTGAGACCCCCAACCCCCCCCCCTCAATGGGAACGACATGCTGAAGTGCGTGCTGAAGCGCGATTGCCGCGACTGTGGAAGCTTGCTTGTCCATTGCCGGGCAGGGATATCACATGCATATCACCCATCGATATCTTTTCTGTTTGCTTTGGCTGAGAGACTCAGCACAGCTTTAAGCTGGCTTTTGCCCCAGCAACAGATAAACAGTCTTCAATACGGAGTTTGGACTTTGGCATGTCTTCTAGTTGGGGGAGGTCCCAAGAGAGTTTACAAACCTGACATTTTATTGAATGAGTGCTGCATTAATAGGAATGTTTCTGTTTGTTTCCAATCGCGCAAGCGGATACACGTGACCGCATTCAGGTCGTAACGCAAGATGTTGGTCGTAAATCAAAATAAAAATTTTGGTCGTAATTCAAGTTGTTTGCATGTCAAGCCGGTCGTATATCAAGGGTCGACTGTAATTGAAACAGAATTTGCAATATTGGCAGCATTTTAGCATGTACCCCCTTATTTGTGAAGAATAATAAAAAGTATAGCTTCATTTGGGTATTTGCATGCATCACGTATTGTTCTGAACTGCTAAACTTAAAAATGTTGTCATGCATGTGTGCATAGGGGACAACTGAAAGGCTCCTGGTGATTGTAATTCTCCGCCACTCCAGGGGTTGGCGTTGAGTCCTTAAGGCCTTTTCTCTTTCTCCTTCTGCAGACTGGATGATTGATAGCTATAACACTTCTAATGTCACTCTGGGGTTTATGTCTGCCTAGACCAATCTCATCCTGCCAACTACACCACTGTAAGGAAACAGACAGACCATGATAAGGAATTGGGGCACCACCTTGGTGACCCCATATAACTAGAATGCAGCAAACAAAAGTAAACACACAATAATTGTGGAAACATCTTTTTAGATGTGAGCTCTCAAATGAGCTGCCTCAAGATGGCTCTGTCGGTCTTAAGTCCTTCCAGCAAGAAGAGGTGGGTCCAGGTGGACAGACCCAGGAAGCGACGTCAGAGGTGTTACAGCTGTCAATCAGCATGCAGAGGAAAGAAGAGAAATGGCCTTAGGACAAAGTGCCAACCCCTAGAATGGCAGGGAATTACACTCACCAGAGCTCTTAAGCTGTCCATTATGCTTATGCACATGACAATATGTAAAGCCAAACAGTGACAAACCCGGAAATGTTCACTTGTGTAACGTAATGTGTAAAAATATACAGTTAATCAAGTAGAATAATGAGAAAAGTGAATATGTGCAATTTTGAAGACATTCAACAGGACTGAATAATTACATCAACTTGTTATGTGTCATTACTTTTACCAGCCGCGTTGAACAATACATTTTTTCATTATTCATATATAGGGGGTTTATAAAAACTCCAAAAAAGGAGTTTAACTTGGAAATAAACAAATTGCAATTATAAATGTAGCTGCAAAGATGAGGTTGATTAGGTAGATGTATTATTGTGAAAGAAGGTCATTTTCTCGATATAACACAAATCAAAGTGTTTCCCCTAAAAGGTCACAACTATTCCAATCAAACAAACAACATACAACGTGCCCTGTGTTGTTTCTGCTTACTAAAATCACAGATGGACTAAATAATGTGCTCGCAAAGCAACTGGAGCTACAGTATTAAGTAACAGATATTGTACTCACAAACCACTCTCCTTTTACTATTGGTGAGACATCAACCAGGATGGCTGTATATTGACATTACTCAGATGCCTCTCTGTTGTGTCTTCTGCCAACCGAAAAAGGAATTGGTCCACGTTAATGCCCTTCTTATTTGACTGGGCTTAATGAATATTATTGCTCGTTTCTCCAAGATCATCACCTGGGTTCATTAATTTGCTCCAATATATGAATATTTAAAGAAAAGGTGGCACTCTCTACCCGACACATGTGGCCAGGCTCATATAAACTGACTAGGGGCAACATATTGTCAAGCTTGGGTCACAAAGTTGCACAGAAGAGTACAGCAGGTTTTCCAAGGAGTAGAAACTTTATTGCTGTTCTAGCGGATACAGATACAAGTCTCTTTCAGAAGCAATCCGACCTTACGAGGAACAGCTATCAAACTTGATATATCGGCCGCGACTCCTGCTCAAAAGAACACAAAGTCTTCTTCATCAAGGGGGTACAGTGGCTTGGTAGCAGCGGCTGGAGCAGAGGGAGTCTGGGGAAAGATAGACAGGAGAGTGAGACCTCAGGATGGCCGCGGCTCAGTCTTTTAAATGTTCGAAGACCCGTGCAACATCAGCAAGCCTGCAGCTGAACCTGCAAAGAGGAGCTGTAAGAGTGCGTTTGTTTTTCCATTGAAAATCTGTTTAAGAGGGGGTTTATGAAGAGTTGTTGCGTCCCCCTGCAGCAGCGGTCGCAATATTTAATGCCCATCCCAAGGCTTGAAGCACTCAGGCTCATTTCATCTAATCTTTTAGCATTTTGGGATCTGTACTCATGGCATCATGAGTGAGGTAGAGGAGGAAAATTGTCCAGGCTTGGAATGTATTTCTCTTTGATACCCCCATATTCACACAGCTGGTTAACCTTGAGTGAAAATATGCTGAGAGTATGCTCTACAATGAAAAATGAGGCAAACTGATATAGCACCTACCATGAACCTTAGACATACAGAGCATATCTGTTAATCCTGTAACATCAGATAAAAAGAAACCAAAATGTACACATACAGTACATCAATAAACAGCAAGCTGGCATGCCATCAATTAGGTCTGTAGTCTATTGCAAAGTTTGTTTA
The DNA here is from genome assembly GCF_900747795.2 of Erpetoichthys calabaricus. Taxonomy (NCBI): domain Eukaryota; kingdom Metazoa; phylum Chordata; class Cladistia; order Polypteriformes; family Polypteridae; genus Erpetoichthys; species Erpetoichthys calabaricus. The sequence continues at coordinate 323,132,826 of NC_041394.2, forward strand.
AAGAATATAAGTTCAGCTCATCTGTGATCATTTACCACACATTTTCATCCTACACCTGATTACCAGCAGCAGAATGTGTCCGCTATAAAAAGGGTCTGGTATTTGATACTTTGGTATGTGAACCTTTTAAATGTTGTGCCAACAGCAGGGTTTAGATGAGGGTAAATAGTTGACTGTCCAAAATGCAGGTAGATCATTCAGAACAATTGCTGAAATAATGGCACCATATATGCCAAAATGGTTAAAATGTACTGCCAAAAAAGACAGCTGTTGCCACACAACAGACCAAGTGTTTCTTAAACTTTTTTTTTTCTCGCAACCAGTCTTGCCCTTCCTAATGTCTTCGAGATCCAGTCCATGAGGATAAACCAGATCAGGGTGATGTCCCCCTGGTTGAATCGCCACCGACAATTATAGCAATTTCAATTGGTTAAACTATCCATCATGAGACACTTCAAAACCATTACTGACCATTTCCCATTTAATGCGTCATGACGCTGCATGATCCAAAAGGCAGCAACCCATAGTTTAAGAAACTATGCAGCAGACAAACACTTCACATGACAGCTAATAAATGACACAAAAGTACACCCTCAGAAATGACCACTGAATTGAATCTGCACATCTATGATCCAGTAGCTTCCCTAAGATGGAATTTATGGCAGGGCTGCCAATGAGAAACCAAATGGCTCAACACAGAGACAAGTAACTTGCTGTAAGGAGCACAAAACCTGCACTCCTGAACATTTATAAAAAGTTATTTGGTCTGACAAGCCATATTTCACCCTATTTCCTAGATCCAGAAGAGTTTACATTTAGAAAATAGCAAAAGAAATCTTCAAAGCAGCCATCTCTTGGGAGCCATAATGTCCAATAATTGCCCTGTATAGTCGTACCACCTTCAAAGAATATGACCCAAGTATTATAGGACCTTTAAAAGGTACAAACACTTTTCCCTGTTGATAATCTACAATACACAGTACTTAAATTATTTGAAGAGTTTTTTCATAAACTCTAGAATGTTTTCAAGAACCTTCCATGATGCAAGTCTAAACATCATTGAATCCATATGTAAAGTACTAGAGCACAGACTGTGAAGTAGATTCCCATCACCATCAGCTCTGGAGTTTTTTCTTCTTGATAAATAATGCAAAAGACCATTACACACATTTCAATATTTGCCTGAAAGCGTTCCAAAAAGGATTGAAGCAGTTCTTAGGGTAAAGAGCAAATAATTGTGTAAAGTGAGGCTTCTGTTTAAAATTGTATATCTATTTCAAGAGCAGTATGATGGTACAGTGTTTAGCGCTGCCACCTAATGTCTACAGCAAGGGTGTCCAACTCCGGTCCTGGTGGGCCACAGTGGCAACATGTTTTCATTCTAATGATTTTCCTAATCAATGAGCAGTTTTCACTGCTAATTATCTCCCTTTCCCTTCAATTTAATAGCCCTGTTTTTAAGGATTCAGTCCCCTGAATTGATTTGTTTCTTCATTAAATGGGAGCCAAACAGAAATGAGATGTGAAACGAGCCAACAGATGACCAGCTAAATTGGAACGTCAAACTCCAGCCAATTTCACTCCAACCAGTTTCATAATGAGAAGCCAATTCTTGCTGTTAATTAAAATTGTTATTGAATATCACAACTTGTTGCTGCTCTCATTCTGCCACAGCAGACTGATCATTTTCTGTTTTTTCTAAGACCCTGTCAAGACATTTTGGTGATCTGAGCAGATTAACATGATCAAGACCTTCACCATTCTTTATTTTCAGGTTAGCTGGTCATTTGGTGGCTTTTTTTGTATCTCATTATTTTTTGGGTGCTGGTTAAGGAAAGGGGTCTGAGTGACGTCAATTAAAACTAAGGCAAAACAAGTTAATCAGCAGGAAAAACAGCTTACTAATTAAGAAGATGGTTAGAATGAAAACCTGCAGCCTCTGCGGCCCACCAGGACCAGAGTTGGACACCCCTGCTTTACAGGGTTTATTGTCCAGCCAGGTCATTGTCTGTGTGTAATATTCATATTCCTAGAGTATTAATGAATATTTTCTTTGAGATCACCAGGCTCCTTGTTTATCACAGTAAATGCATGTTACTGAGAGGGCATCCACTGAGAGCCAATGTGCTGTTCTGCTCAGGGCTTGTTCCCAGTGCTACTGGGTAATCACGTCTTTGCATCACACTATAAAGGTAAAAGTGTTTTTGTAATACAAAGGGTTGTCTATTTGAATGTAGTAGAATTTTGTTTTGTCAGGCATTGAAGAGATGGCTAAACCTGCAGGTTTAATTTCTGAATGACAAGACTTTTCTGTATTAAACAATTATATGAATAATTTAGATAGATGCTTTATTAATCCCAAGGGGAAATTCAATTTAAATAAAGTATATACCATTGAGTCATAAGGTTATGAATAATTAAGAAAAGTTATGATTAAAAATGAAGTATTATGATTTTCAGTAAACAACTATATATTGCAAAACGTGAATGTTTAATTTAAAAGCTACAATGCTCTTCTTGTTTACTCATATCAGTCTCTCAAGTTTTTTACATTTTCTAAGGAAACCCTCACATAAGACCCCTAATAAGGGATAATTAACCCTAATTGGCCACAAATCCAATAAAAGCAATTAAAGCAATTTGCTTCATGGCAGATTTCCCATGATGCTTGACATCTGCATAATAAATTCTCTTCTCCAATGTCTTATTTGTAGCACTGAGCAAAGAAGTGTCACATTTAGACCAAGTCCTCTCCCAATTATGTACTTGCAGACCTGCAAATATATTTTTGTGAATTCTGAGCAGCTGACTCTGAGCTACAGTAGTTGTGAATGAGATGCATTAGAAGATTACACAAGTATATCCTCTCTTAGAAATAAGAGCAAATATTGAAGAATGTAGTGAACATTTGTCTCAAAACAACAACAGAATCATACCCAGTGATTAGGACTTACCTTTGCAACTAGGGCAAACTTTTCCTTTTCTTTTGACCCTAAAAGAAAAACAACATGATAAATCAATGTTGAGAAATATGAACAAAGTAAATACATGTAAGCATAAAAGAATTGAAAAGTTGTGACAAAAAAAAAGTCAATATTTTCTAAACACAATAAAATAATCACTTTCTTCTTACAGATCTAATGAAGGTTATTGTTTTATGAGTAAGAATAACTAATTGTAAATACCTTCTTTTATGTTCAGCATGGCAAGTCCTTTGAAAAGAAGTGAGAATGAGTTACTACTTGATAAAAACAAAAAGTCACATTCAATGGAAAACATCCAAGTGTGTCATATTATGAAATGACAAAGGCAAAGCTCCACATCTGGAGAAAATCAAGACAGGGAGTAAGCTGCCACATGACAATCAAAACAATTTGCAGTTTGGTGGAAACTGTGCCCATACGCACATTACACAGTGATAAAGAAAATAAATTGCCACATGTGGTAGAAACCAAACTTAATGCTGATTACTGTCTCATAATGCAAACAATCTGTTACATATGGTGGAAGCCATGCCAGGGTGTGCATTGCCAGGCTCATTCCCAAGGTGGGCATTGCAAGGCACAAAAAGAAAATTGGCACATGTGGTACACCTCTTGCTTAAGTGCATTGATGACGACGACAAAGAAATGAGCACATCTGGTGGAAACTGTGCTGAAGCATTTCTGTGTGATAAAAGATACAAACAAATGTCTGTTCTAGGGGAATGCATAGTACAGAAATCATTGCTACCAAGGTAAACCATTGCATGAAGGGGAAACCAAGTGGCAGTGTTGCTATGAGATTACAAAAGTAAAAAGTCAGCACCTGCCAACAGCATGAAATTTAAAACATCATGCATTTCAGTAGAATGGAGCATGACATTGTAACTGGAAACTCTTTAACTATTCCATTCATGTGGGTTACAAGAGACATTGGCATAGGTGTTCTCTAGGGGCCCAGGTTTGATGTCATTGGTATACACAGAATTTGACCAGAATGCCTTGCAGGACTGGCTCCTGACTAAGGACTCTGGGGTTCACTTTCTGTAGCTCTGTAACTAACAGCATGGATGCAGAAAATGGTTATTAGGATAAGTGCATTACCCATTGCCTGAGTGTGTTAATCATTTCTTTTCAATTAGAATCTGTAAATATAAATTACTTTTCAAGCTCTAGAAATTTGCTTATACCATTCTCCATACCGGAGCTTCGTTATACAAAATTTATGTACACTTTTTTTTCACTTCTTTGTCTTCATGGTAGTGTTTCTACTCTAACATGTATTTTAAATTGCATGACCATTGGCACATTTATGCATAGTTTCATCCTCACTTTATTGGAATCCATTTAATCTAAAAACCACATCTTAGGTATTGTAATGGATGGCATGCAGGAACTGGCATCCCTACTGGGATGGACCCACTTCCCTTACCCTGGCTGGAATACTCAGTTGGCAAATGTGCAGAATGATGTGGCAGTGTGTTCCCTGCCTTAGCCAGGAGGGTGGCAGACAAAGCTTGCCTAGAGGAGTGGAAGGACAGAGAAGAAGAGAAGGAGAAGAATCATGTTGTGCTTATACAACTGTCAAATCCTTTTGTAAGGAATCTGTGGAAATAAACCTTTCACTGTACTGGGACTTGGATCATGTTGGTTGTTCCTGGAATTTGGAGTGCTGCAAAGGAAATTGCACCCTGATATGGTTAGAAAGTGCGCGATTTGTCAAAAAATTGACGGGGCTGAGATTTCAACTCAGGATTCTGTACCTTTAAGGAAGCACTGTACAATGGGTTGGATCAGGGTCAGATGTAGTTGGAGTCACACTTAGGTAGGATTGGATGACTAAGTGTTACTATATAAGGAAATTACTTATATGGCATGATGTTAGATGTGTATTTATTTATCCATTTTGCTAATAATGACAACTATACTTATTTAGTATGGTAGTAATGGTATTGTTTATTCATTCATCACCATACCTTACTGTACTAGAATGCAGCAGTAGGCCTTGCTATATGCTAACAGTCAGGCTTCAGTCTTCACTCTATCCCACAATTGTCTCTGTGGCTGTGTGGCATCTTGCATGAACTTCAGTCACATCAGCTCACGTCTCCTGCTCCTTGAAATCGATGTGGGTAAGTGACATGATGCTCATATCCGTAAAGTAAAAAATAAAAGCAACTTAACTTATGTTTCTTATGTTGCCTCCCATGCTCTTCAGTTTTTCAAATCACTGGATGATAGAATAAGCTCTTATAAGTGAGGTCTTGTAGGTGTGTGATCCTAATATGTAATCCATTTCTGAAGGGAGCAGCTTTTACATTTTAAGTAGATTTGATCATACATTGTATATTTATTTCAGTATAATTAGGGTCGTCATGGGTGGCATAGTAGCACAGTGGCTAACACTGCTGGGTTCAAATTCAAGCCCAGACCCATCTTTCCATTTCCTAAAGATGAGCAGTTTAGATTAACCAGCATCTATAAATTGTCATGGTGTGAATGTTATGTGTGCCTGGGAATGCACTGTGATGGGCTGGCACTGCATCTAGCACCGATTTCTGCCTTGTCATGATAAGCTCAGGCTCCCCAGCACTTCAGTAGACTATGCATCTTCAGAAAATGTGTAAAACGACTTGAAGAAAGTTGACAATGATCTCTGAAATTCATATACCAATGGCCAAGTTGTACACATGATACAGAATTTCAAGTTCTTTGCACTACCTTCTCCAGCCACCTCCCATGGGAGGTAAAAACATTTGTTATGCTTATGGTAACTCACCAGATATCTTTATGATAGGTTATGATAGCTCACCAGCTTTTTCATGCAATTAAAGAAGATCCATTTTTGACTTATTCAGTTTCTATTGGTGATGTCGTTTCCCAGGACAGAAGCAGCTAATTTGCAAAAATTTTGTCATTTGCAAATTCACCACCTCTTCAATGTGGATTCATCAATTTCTGCATACTGAACCATAACATCACTAAGATTTGCTCAGTACCAGGGTTTCACTGGGGTTCTGTCCCTGGCTTTTGTTTTTTTCACTTGTTTCCTTTTTTGTTGTTTTTTTGTTGTTTTTTTCTCTCATGTTCTTGGCTTAAGTTTTGTAAATTGCTTTCTGTTAGTTCCCTTGTTATTTGTTAATTACCTTTTTCTATCCTCCCTTTCAATTGAACCTACAATCTTAAAAATGCAGATTCTTTAATGGCCCTTCATGATTCTTTACTGGGTTGTGTGGTTCTTTGTAGAGCAATTGCTTGATAAAGCACCATTTCATTGTGGAAAGTTGCTTCTTTATGCTTTAAAATATAGAAAATAAAAACTGAAATCTTTAATGTATGGTAAGCTGCCTAGCAGGACACTATCATATTAAGAAAAACTGGGCGTAGCCTGTTATTGTATACAGCATGACCCACTGGCATTTCACAAATCTGTTATCATCTGTTCATTGTTATTTACTGTATGGAGCCTGTTACAGATCTAAATAAATGATTCTTTCTGGAGCTTTAATGTCTTTTGGGAATCAAAAATGACTACCCTGTGGCATTGCTCTAAAGAAATACTCTGGCACCTTTATTTTTAAGAATATAAACCAGTGTTTCCCAACCTTTTTTCTATGGTGGCACACTTTTGTAACCAAAGACATCCCAAGGCACACTACTTTTTTACTAACCATAAACACATTACATCTCATACACATGCTCAAATGTCTGAATGGGCAGGACTACCAGAGAAGCTGGTAAAAAAAAGCAGCTATTCGATCAGCATGGGCAAACATAACACTTACTGGGCACTTTGCTGGCATCTCCCAGCTGCTTTGTCCCTTTGCCTGCCCTCCTCTGCCTCAGAGTGAACTCGTATGCCCACTATCCACGAGTACTGTGAGACACGCTGGCAACCACACACCCAGGCAGATAGACTCTAGCAACCAGGAGACACATCCAAAATGCTCTGAATGTTGTGTCTGCAACATAGCGATTGCGGAGCTGCTTTTATGACAGCTCCTCCAGGGACCCTGTCCTCCTCAGACAGATCTAGACCACCCGAGGAAGTTGTCCCTCTCAAGTTCACATCAAGGTCCACTGCACTGTTATTTCCATGGCAGACACTGATAGCTCTCATTGTACACCACCATGTCATGCCACACTGGTTGAAAAACACTGGTATAGATGGAACTCCAAATTGCAGTTCCCAATTACTCAGGTTTTTCTTTGGGGCAGCCATCTGATATTTTCATATTTGAAGGTTTCTTGGTCTCAACTTCTTTGCAGGGACATTGAATTGTAATTATGCACTGCTTGTGGCTACCCTTGAGTCGAGTCGTGCTTCTTTTTGAAGGCAAGTTTTTTTTGTTTTGTTTAGCCTTGGGGATTTTCCTTTATAGTAAAAGTTTGATCTTCATAAGAAACAACAACAAGAAAATCATCTAGTCTGCTGTTGGGTTTTAGCCTCTTTGTAAAAGATGTGGCTAGAAAAGACTAATTCTGAATTTCTACCATTAATCTGTTAAGGGCCATTGCTCCTGGATCATGCTTTAGATTTTGGTTACTTTGGATTTATCTTTTAACAACTTTTTAATTTCTTTGGGATGATTAACTTTTCTATTTGTTCTTTGTTCATAATTTTCTTATTTCTCTGAGGTTTTATAGTAATTAGGGGTGTGTGATTATGACAAAATGAATAATTGATGATTATTGCCTTTGATATTATAATTGTGATTATTAATTTCAATAACAGCACTACAGCAAAATACAGTATCTACTTTGTCTTACCAACTGCAAATACTATATTCTGTTTACATATTGTACAATTTACAGTGAACAACTCAACAATTTGTTAATGTAAAATTGTTAAATGGAGGATTAGGTACAATTTTTAAATTGTGTTTAGTATTATTTTTTTCATTTCACATTTGAGATAGCACATGCATTAAAAATATTTGGTCATTTTTTTGCAGTGCAGTAAATCATATACAAATAATCATGAAATTAAAAATAAGTATAACACTAACATTCCATTTTTTTTCAAAACAAATATAAATTCTGAAAAAGTTTGGGAGCAACACCATGAGGCAGCCTTTACAAAAGCTCTCCTTCTCTTTTTTTTATTAATTACTAGCTGTTCATTGTGGCTCTGCCCATGTAGTAGTGAAACAGCACAAACTTTAAAAATCAATAAAAAATTTTTTAAAAACGTAATTTGTATTGAGAAAAATGTATATTAATAACTTTTGTATCCGAGGGCCTTTTGCCATCAGCGGCGAGGACACATAGGTTTCTTGGGGAACTAACCTGGGAGAAAGTGACGTAAAGCTGACCATGTGAGAAGCATGCCAAGCTAAGATCAACCCCCGCCAACGTGAGTGTCTGTCACGGGGCCTTGTTGATTGACATTGCAAAGCAAAGCTTCACTGGGAACTGTAATCTATTGAATTGAAAGGACATGTCCATTAGAGGAATGCGATGGATTAAAACCCTCTCATCAATGCCACATCAGACCGACTTGAACAGAGGCTGGTGCATGAGTGAGGAGGGCCCTTCCCGCTTCCCCTTCCCTTTGGCCAGCAGCCTCTCTCTTTCAGATTCATGCAATTAAATCACTACTGCAAGCGAACTATGATACTTAGCGCAATGAGTGAAGTCCCAAAATCAACTGGAATCCATCCATCCATCCATTATCCAACCCGCTGTATCCTAACTACAGGGTCACGGGGGTCTGCTGGAGCCAATCCCAGTCAACACAGGGTGCAAGGCAGGAAACAAACCCCGGGCGGGGTGCCAGCCCACCGCAGGGCACGCACACAAACACACCAAGCACACACTAGGGACAATTTAGAATCACCAATGCACCTAACCTGCATGTCTTTGGACTGTGGGAGGAAACCGGAGCACTCGGAGGAAACCCACACAGACACGGGGAGAACATGCAAACTCCACACAGGGAGGACCCGGGAAGTGAACCCAGGTCTCCTTACTGCGAGGCAGCAGCGCTACCCACTGCGCCACCGTGTTGCCCTATCACCTGGAATATTCAAGCTAATTATAGAAAAAAACCCAATCTAAATCCATTAAGCAGTTCTCATGTGAAAAGCGGATAGACATACATACAGACAGACAGATGTTGGATTTTATATATATACTGTAGATAGATAGATAGATAGATAGATAGATAGATAGATAGATAGATAGATAGATAGATAGATAGATAGATGTTCAGATTAACACAGACCCGTGCACTTGCCCACCTCAACACTCTCCCAGACAAACTGCAAATTTGAGAAATCTCATACATGACCATAAAAGATCTGATGGCTGTCTAGGTCTATAGAATCTGAGAATATAAGAGACTCTGAGGAATGTAAAGTGGGATATATTAAACATTCCCATATTCACGTGTTAGTAGTGTGATCACCGCCATCTAAACAGCCCTGTTACGCCCTATCGAAAGAGCTGTTCGTCCGATAATGAATAAGGTGAATATCTGGAGCAAGGATAAAAGTTACAAGTTCATCTGGTGATGGAAGAGGAGAATCCAGAAGGAGGATAAAAGTAAGGTGGAAAGGATTCAGACCTGGCCTGACTTCATACAATGAGAAATGTTTTATGTGTTACATATGAACTGTAATATTTCATATTGAGTTACAGCAAGTTCGGGTACTGTAAAACCATAATATAATAATATATTTTATTTATATAACGTAAGTTCTGCGCCATGCAGGTGGCACAGTGTTAGCGCTGCTGCTTTGCAGTAAGGAGATCATGTGTTCACATCCTGGGTCTCTGCCTGTGTGATAGTGCTTTGAGTAGTAAGATAAAATGCAAAGTAGTGATATAAATGTAAAGAATTATTATTATTACTTTGTGTACAGTGGAGAACTGGCTTACACCTCTCATTTCAGACTCTATTTTAATGCTTGACTGGTTTCATCAGAATGAGTGGAAAAAACATGAGGACAACTGGAGATTTTTGTGAATGTAGAATGGTGAAAAAGGGAGCACAGTACAATTAAAACTAAAGTGCCTGATCAAGGCATTAAAATGCGGACTAAATTCATCCATGTCACTGCCCAGGAAAGTAAGTTACATCACCCTGGATGACTCAGCAACAGAAATGATTCACTCTGTACCAACATCTTAATGATGAACCATTCTGAATTCTGGTGACTTCAAACAAGGAATTAAGCATCAATTAAGCAGACTCCAATTGTGGACACTACAAGCTGGACCTGCTCTATCCAAAAATGAATGACTTTAAATATAAACCTGTGGTACATTCTAAGGATGTTTGACCTCATCTTACTGCCGCCTACAAGCTTGTTATTGGCAGCAGGAGCTCTCTGTTGTTTAAGCCAGGTTTTCATGCGTGGTTTGTCAGGATTGTTGTTATCTATCTATATCTGTCTTTCTCTCTCTCTCTCTATATATATATATATATATATAAAGACAAGCAGAAAAAGGTATGGGGATCCACCCCACATATTATGACAACAATTGCTCAAATGTAAATAGTTTCTGGGACAGAGTCCAAAATGGGACTGATTACCAAAGTGAGGTGATTGGACTTTATAGACTGTGAGCAGGAAGAGGTGGGTCCAGGAGGGAGTTTGGCGGAAGTGAGGTCAGTAGGAGGGGCGTGGTCACGAAGCTGGTTGTCATTTATCTGGGATTCCCTTCTGGTGCACTTTAGAAGAGGCAGAAGAGACATTACTGCACTTCATCAACCCCTAGACTTTGTGTGTTACCCTCAGTTAAGCCCTGAGACTGCCTCCCAAGCATATGTGTGTAACTATATATATTTATTTTGGGGGGGGGGTAGCTTCTACAAAATTTTAATTTTCCTTTAGGGGCAAAAATAAAAGTAAAATCTGAACCAGCCATCCCTACCACTCACCATTCACTCAAAAATGTAAAGTGTAGAAAATATGAGAATGTTAAATTGGGGTTCTGCCGTATTAACAAAAATTCATTGCATGTGCATATAAAAATTAAACTACATAAAAAATCTTAAATAGCAGTAATACAAGAATAAGAAGTAAATATAAACACAACCCAATAAGTTCCATGATATGGGCATGTATTAATATATAATAAGCTGGAGAAATACTTTGTCTAATGTTTCATGTTTGTCATACCAACAAATTTTAAAAATAGAAAATGAAAGGAGCGAGTTTCCGACTGAACTAACCATACTTGGAAATCATTTGCACAGGTACTGGGCACTGTCAGGCAGCACATGATTGGCTGTCAAAATGAAGCAAGCTTGCAATACTCTGGTAATGTGAAACCATGCTGAAAAGTCTTTGTAAGGTTGTGTAATTTGTCATTCCCTGCAGTTTCTAGTCATGCAGTCTGAAATTTTCAAGGCGACAAAGTCCAGCAACTCCAGTCATTAAATTTGGCATCCTTTCTAACTATAAGTTGTATAATGTGTTGTTTGGATATCTTGCCTGTTTTCATTAGTATGTTTGTATGAAATTGATTATTTGTGTGATTACCTTTGTCTGCATCATGACCAAATAAAATTCCATATAACTGACATCGCTAATGCATTGCTATATTTAAATATTTAAAGGGTTATTTCCTACTTTATTACTGATGCTACAGAAAGAGGCTTTGGCTTCTTGTGACCCTGAATTTGATTAAATGAGTTTGAAAATGTTATGTTATAATAACAGAGTAGCACACAGCTTTTTAACCATAGAAAACTGGCTTTGAATACAAGTCAATGTCTATGCGGGGTTTCCACATTTTCCCTGTTTCCACATGTCTTCTTCTCCAGGTTCAGCTTAAGGTTTTGTGTGTTATGTTACTTGCAGACGCTATATTGATCCTGTATGAACATTTGTAAGAGTGAAACCTGCAATGTATGGGCAACTTGTTCAGGTTTGTGTTCTTATTTTTTTTTTTTTGTTCTTTATTTCGCCTTATACAATTTCTTGTATTAGGAATTTGTTAGTTTTCGCATACCCCTTGGGGTCAGAGCGCAGGGTCAGCCATTGTACAGCGCCCCTGGAGCAATTACAGGTTAAAGGCCTTGCTCAAGGGCCCAGCAGAGTAGGATCTCTTTTGGCAGTAATGGGGATTCGAACCAGCAACCTTCGAGATACCAGTGCAGATCCTTAGCCTCAGAGCCACCACTCCGCCCCTTGAACCTCCAGCGTATGTTCCTGTCAAGCCCTCACTGGACTGAGTGAGTTCACTAAATGTATTCTGGATTGATATATAATAACATTTTATTATCTATATGCATAATCAATGTCAATTATTTTGAAACCAACAGAACACTCCTCAGTAACCCCATCATTTTTTAACCACATTTTTACTGTTATATTAATAACTCTTCATTCTGATTTTAATTCTTGTTGACTCTCACCTGTTTAAAATTCACAACTCGTGCTTAGCACATTACTTGGCCTACAGGTAAGTAATCTTGTAGACAGGTAGTTGCTTTCTTTATCTTGCACACTAAATTTTTTTTCTACACCCTTCTACAAATCTGTCTGACTATCTTCTCAAGGTTGGACTCATTTACATTTACTTTGAGCTTATCTTCAGTCCTAAAACTAATGAAACGGCTATGACGACTACAATTTTACAAGTTGACTTATTTGAGAATTGCTTAAAGATTTTTTTTAAGTACAGTAATACCAGCTAATTTGTTTCTGTTAATAAATGATTTTGTATGATAGCTATTTAACATGGGGAATTCCTTTTCACTTTTGATTTGTACTTATAATGCGATTTTGGACTTGTTATTTTAATTTACCATTGTATTTTTAAATTTACCTAAACACCATTTTGGTTTCTTATGAGCACCGCTATTCTGTAACATGATTGTTCTGTTTGATGTTTGCTACAGTGCGTCATGTGACATCATTGGCATAATAATATAAAAATGGAAGCTCCAGATAAATCATCATCCAGGATTGTGGATATTCTCAATATCATGCTCACAAGTGCCAACTTGATTTCCTGGCAACACACTTAGAATTATTAGTTTTAGGCTCTGTACTTTTGTTTGACTTATTTTTGGTTTTGAGGCTTCTCTAGTTTACTGGTTAAATTTAAACTCCTGATCTATACTGTTCTCCAGCAGACTGCTCAAAAATATCTAGCTAACGGATCAAAGGTTATTGTTGCCATGCAGATCAGGGGCATACTGTACATGCCTGTCATAGTGAGCCCAATATCAGGGGAGACACAGTGAAAACATAAGTGACTAGAAATTAAGTCAGAAAACATGATGTGGACCACTGGTCTACCAGCCTCCAACCAAAACGACTTCTCAATATTACTGCCAGATAGTCCATTGTCCCACACCACTAACGTTCAAATAAGTCTACGTTAAAGAAAGAGAATTCCCAGATATTTACAGAGTGAAATCTCCTAATCAGGAGATTTTTGTTGTGCTTTAGTACAGTTTGCTGATTTATTTTGCTGCAAATACATTTTTCCTAATATCCAATTATTTTCAGGGAACTCCAGAAATCATAGAATTATAGAATTAGGGTATTTTACATTTTCTATTTAACTACAAGGAGATAAAAATATTGTTATCATTATGTATTAGTTTACTGCATCATTTTTTGCTTGGTGACCTTCACTGTGTTAACAAGACACACTGTAATGTACTACGGGTGTTACTCCCTGAAGACCCACCGTATCTCTGATACTACACTTTATAATCCTGTGCCGCATTCAGCAAAGCAAAATTATGGATTATCTTGAAGAACTCTCTCTCTGAGCTCATAGTGACAGTGCCTTGAGCATGGGAAGGATACTACAGTATATAAATAAAATTTATTATTATTGTTATTACTATTATTATTTGGTCATTGACTCTCTCCTGCCTTTATTTATTAGCTAGGGTCAAGTTAACAAATTGTGACAATCCTTCTTTCGACATTATTTATGGTTAAGCTCTCTGATGTCTGATATCAATCTTCATTATGGTTTCTTTGGCATACATGCATCTCCTGGTCCAATTTACCCTGTCCTAGCATGAGAGTAGAGAAAATACATGAGAAGAAATATGTGGGTCAAAAAGGAATTATTTTAACAGGCAGTTAGAAACTGAACACCCAAAAGCAGAGACTGGTAGACAATCCCAAAACATCCGAAGAAATGTGTCAGGGAAGTATTACGGGCACAACAGACAAATGGAAATAGGCTTCCCAATGCACTGCATACTAATAATTGGGTATTTTAAAGGATGCAGAGATGTTCTTATGTATAGCATTCCACAAGATGGAATGCAGGGATATAAATATTGGATGAAGTCTTGCAGGCACCTTTTGTAAACTTACAATTAAGGCTACCAATTCCGTCAAGTTTGTAGGTAACAGGCAGAAAAAGTTATAAAGGAGGGAGGTAGTGGAGAGGATTAAGAGACGCCATTTGCTTTATGGACTGATCTGAGTTGGAAACAGAAAAACAAGGAAGAAGGAAGGACCGAAAATCAGAACCTCAGTTATTTTAACATTTCAAGTTCAGAGTTTCTTTTAATGTCACCATGTATCATAATACATTGGCCTGCCTTGGGTGGAAAAAAAACATGGGTTTACCACCAATACAAATAGCAGGATTATGGAAGATGGGCATCTATCTGTGCCAAATTGGAGCACAAATGACGTGTTTCTGAACATTTTGTCAGATCTGTAGAAAATAAGGGACTTGAAGCACAGAGACATGACTTCACTTTCAAGGCAGTGAAGGAAAGAACAGAGAGGTATGTGGAATGAGCCAAAAGTTCAATAGTTCAAGATGGGCAGGTTATTACAAGGGTTTATGCAGCAAAATGATATCATTGTAAATCAGGCAGCGACAACCCCAATGACCTAACACAAATCAGAATCAGTGCTTAATAGAAGATCTCTGGTCATTCTAAAGAAATGCAGAAAAAAGAGTTACAGACCAATATTTTATGGGCTGGGAAAGGGGAGCTTAGTATTTACATAATTAAAATTTAGGACAATGTTCATTTTAATAATTGGCTATCTAGAACATGATAGTAGTAGCAAAAATGATCATAAGGAAAGAGTTTCTTTGACAATCCTAAAGACACAACAGTTATTAGATGTTACAAAACCCACCTGAAAAGAAAGTATGTAGATGCCCAAATATTAAAGTATTACAACGAGCTGGCCAAAGGAACCCATTGTGGGAAAACACACTGATTGACGGCAAGAGAAGAGTACATTTTAACCAACTGATTTTATAAAGAGACAGGGTCTCAAAAGAACTAGACAAATTAAGAACGTTAGTAACATCAGAAGAAAATTTACAGGGATATAACAGAATATCATCAGAAAATAAAGACATTTTATGAAAGCAGCCATAAGCTCCTATAATGGCAATAAGTAAGAGTATGAAGAGCAAAAGCTACTGGCCCAAGGAAAAAATTAAAAAGTAAAGGCAATAGAGGACAGCCTTGTCTTGAACCTTTTTGAGTCTGAAATAGTTGAAAAATTGTTGAGCTAGTCAGAATTAATGCCATTTAGGAGGAGTATAATGTCTTGATCATTTTAATTATCTCACACCATGTAGTCAAAAGCCTCCATCACATCAACAAGAAGAGTGCACTATGTAGGCACTGTTTATAAAATGTTGAATACAACAAAATGTTATCAGCTGCTTGTCAGGAAAAAATAAAAACAGTCTGATTCAACTGTAAATGGTATTTGTGGAATTCTTCCAGCAGCTTTGCATCAAAAATTATAAAAGACATTGGGAATGGATGTGGAAGAGACTAATAAATTATAATTTCTAAACAAGAAACAAAAAACATTCTAGTTCAATATGCGCCAAGCACACTATAATTGAATTTTTAACCTGTCACAAATATCTTGTTTAAACTATTTTAAAATGTACACAGGCCGAAATCCAAATTGTGAGCACTGTCATCAAACATCTGCATTTCTAAGACATATGTTTTAGGAATGCCCTGCAGTTATGGTATTTTGTGTAAAAACGTTTTACGTATCTGTTGGATAGTCTTGCATTTAAAATCACTCTTAACATGATTATTTTTATATGGAATAAAAGTGTACTATGAGAAATCATTAGTAATATCCTATACTACCCATTGTCACAGATGGCCAGGGTCATTACCTGGCCGGGACGCCTAAAAGGACCGGAAGGTGGCGGGAATAGCTTCCGGGCCACAAGGGGGCAACCGCCATGGAGCAGGAGAGGACCACGGGAAAAGAGAGCAAAGATTCTGACTCGTTGGGACCCATGGCCACCGCCAGAGGGCGCTTTAAACCTCGTGGGACCCGGATATAGTTACTTCCGCCACACTCGGCAAGATGGCGGAGGAACCTGCCAGGGACACCCGGGGTGCTTCCGGGGCAAAGGGCAGCACTTCCACCACACCAGGAAGTGCTGCCGGATGGACGTCATCAGTCACCTGGAGCACATCCGGGCAGGAATAAAAGGGGCCGCCTCCTTACAGTCAGGGAGCCAGAGTCGGGAGTGGGAGCAGGACGAAGCTCCCAGGAGGAGAACAGAGACGGTCAAAGACTGAGACAGAGAGATATTTGGGGTTATTGCTTTGTGCATTGTGTGTAGTATTGGGAATGTCGTTATTAATGTTTAATAAACGTGTGAAATTGATAAAGAAGTGGTTTCCGACTGGTGGTGTCCGGGCAAATCTCACACCATAGATCTATTTTGCTCAGAATCCCAATCCACCTTCTGAATGAGAAAGCAATGCTATAATACTACAAATTGGAAAAATCAAACTGTTTTAAATGGGGCTCATGATTCATTTTGCTCTTTTGGTTTCTTATAAATTTAGACTGATGTTAAAGCATCCTGATGTATTTTCTATGTTAATTATATTTGATTTAGTTGTATTCTTTTGTAATATTTTGTTTTCAAATAATGGGAAAAAAAAATTGGGATGACTTTTTTAATGAGACAAAATGACTGCTATGTTTTAAGATGAGGATAATTAAGACTGCATGACTTATGGGGGCGGGGGTGTTCAATATGGGGTAGGAACTAGCAGATATGAGCATCTGCATGTATCAGGAAGAAAACCGTCGGGCCCTGGTGATTTTCCAGAGATCAAGAAATCTAGAGCCTCATTAAGTTTTGATGATGTAATTGGGAAATTCAGTTTGGCAGCATCTTCTGCTGAAAGCTTGGGGAGGGACAAGTTGTGTAAAAAAGACTGGAAAGACTTGGAATTTTCAAAAAAACATTTGGAATAAAAGTCAAAAGAAAGAAGTTGTTTGATATCCAAAAGGCTGTTAAGAAGGTTTCCTGATTTATATTTAATATATGTAATAGCCACAAATGTTTCTGCAAATGTGAGAGCAGCAATTTGCTAGGCTCAGCTCTAAGAAAGTAATATCAAACCCTTGTGATGAATTGTAAATTCACCTTTTTGCAGCAGCAAAGAGTTTAATTCCAACCATGTGCATGTGATCAGTAGTTCATATAGTGGTTGTGCCATATGAGGACAGGCCTCCTCTAAAGATGAGAGATGTCATTCAACTTCAAGAATTTTTTGCTGGCACACATGAACCAGAATACTGGTGAACATATAAGAATTATAAATTGAGAAAAAAAAGTCGAGATCTACCTCAACATTTGCCCATTAGCTACCAAAGGTCACAAGGTTTCTCCCAGCTTTTACAAACTTTTGCTATAGACTGTGGTCTAGATTTCTGTGTGTTTGTAGGAGTGAAAAGAGACTTCCTATGCTACAACAACAGCATTTTTGCTCTGTGCATCTATTAAGTAGTTTGTTTTGCCTGCCATAGTATGATTCGACTGTCTCTGTTGTTAATGGTATAATCTTATCTGGGGCTTAGGATTGTGACATTTATACTGTATTAGGCTTTTTGGGATACTGTGTACATTTTTGAGTGAGGGATTAGATGTCTGATGGATTTGCACAAGTTCACCAAAGTTCACTAGTCCAACAGGGGGCATCTGTACCACTGCATATTGAAGAACCATGGTTGCCTATGGTATAAATTAGATTTTTCATTTGTACAATATTTACAAATATATTACATAAAAATAACTGAGAAAAACCTTACAGCATTTATAGTGTCTTCAGGAGGTATTCAGACACCTTTGTACTAAAATTGCTTAATTTAATTTTTCCCTCATTAATCAACACACAATATACTAGAATGATAACGCAAAAATAGGATTTTAGAAATATTTTGAAATATATAAAACAAAATGTAAAAACTAAAATATCACATTCACACAATTGTTCAGTCCCTTTACTCTGTAATTCATTAACCTCTAGCGTTATTCTTTCTCGTTTTATAATTTTTTGGCTTGAAAAATTACATTTTTATTAAATCTCTTTCTACTGTAAAACATGCAAAACACTAAAAGTAGAGTCAGAAGTGTAGAAAATATAATAATGATACAAAAAATAATAATTATAATGTGAATAGCTACTGCACATGGGTGAGTGACGCGAGTGTCATTTTCAGAATCAGCAGAATTAATTTTGGTTCCATTGACTGTTTCACTTTCACTGCCTGTAGCCAGATTTACCTCGTCATTACTGCTGAGAGCTGTTTCTTACAAGACACCACTATTAGACTAGGAGAAGACACATTTACACCAATGTTAGGATAACGCTCGGGCCTAATGCTTACGCAAGACAGACCTATACCATTACCTGAGTAATGCCCGACACTAAATGTTGGCACTTTTACAGCCTGAGTAGTCCTTGGGTCTTATGCAAGATGTGTCTATACCGTTGCCGGAGTGACATTTAGGACTAACGCTTTTAGCACTGTTCTTACAACCCGAGTGATACTTGAGTCTGACGCTAAGGAGTTCAAAGCACCTTTGATAGTGATTCCAGCATGAAGTCTTTTTGGGTTTGATGTGACAAGCTTTACACACCTGGATTTGGGGATTTTCTGCCATTCTTCTCTGCATATCCTCTCAAGCTTGGTTAGGTTGGATGGACGGACAGCTATTTTCAAACTAACTTTAGCATAAGGCTGCAACATAACAAAATATGTTAAAAGTTGAAGGGGACTTAATACTTTCTGCAGACACTGTATATACAGTATGTAACATTACACGTATTATAATGTAGTACTAGGGTGTTGTACTGTGTTAGCCATTATGAATGTAGAGAAAAGCCAAGCAAAATGACACCTTTTATTGGCTAACTAAAAAGATTACAATATGCAAGCTTTCGAGGCAACTCAAGCCCCTTCTTCAGGTTACATCTTGCCTGAAGAAGGGGCCTGAGTTGCCTCGAAAGCTTGCATATTGTAATCTTTTTAGTTAGCCAATAAAAGGTGTCATTTTGCTTGGCTTTTCTCTACATATTATAATGTAATCCTAAAACTACATCCTCCAAAACCCCATATCCAAAACAAAACTTTTAAAATGCATTAATTTCAGTAAAAAAAAAATTTCAAAAGGCATCAATAATCAAAATTTACAAGACACAAAATTAAAAAAAACTCAAATTGCACAAAACTTAATGTGTAAATTCTCAAAGAATACCAAAAAATTTAAAAAAACAACTAAAAATAATGGAGAGACACAAAGTCAGCTGAAGAACACCACTGCAGGATGCCGCAGAAAATGCCACAGCAGTGAAGCTGAGGAAGCAGATGCCTTAAATATCACTTTGGGATAATTTCTGATTGAACACATTAGCCCAAAACAAGTAATTCTGGGCATAGGGAGTTAGGCAATATTGAAAGATAAACAGAAACGTTGATGGAGGACAAACAGTAAGGGTAAATTAGGAAAATGATCAAAAGAAAAAAAAAGGCAGAAGCACAATTTTAACAATTTCAAATTAAAGCAAATATATACAGAAATCATGCAGTTCATCTTATCTACTAGTGTATTTTATTTCCTTTGAGGAGGTTTGTATCAAAATTGCCCCCTGTCTTTTACCACCTTTTTATGGCATGTCATAATCCTGGAAATCCCTTGCCAACTGGGTATCTATCTCACTCCATTAACTGTACATCAGACTCATTATGATGACCTCATGCTAGCCAGGATCAGATGAAATATAATCATGTCTATTACTCTACAATTTGTAAGCCTCCTGCATGCTCAGATAACTTTAAGTTCTGGATTTCTGCCAACTGTCTTCACATGAGTGCTGTATAAACAGCAGCTTAAAAATCACAACCCACTAACTTTGGCTTCTGAAATCTTTTGGAAAGATTCCAGTGGTTTGAAATACCATTGGATCATTTTATTATTGTTTTTTCTCTGATTAACAGATGTGTTAATGAAACATTTTAATGCTAAGGCTGAATAGTTAAAAAAATATAGCCAGGAGAACATATTTGTGCTGTTAGAGTAAGTGGTTACATTTGAATCCTAGTAAACACTAAGATTTTAACACAAAGTTTTAGCATTCACTGAGTAATTAATAGTGGTGGTCTTTTCCATTTACAACCTTTTTTTTCCAAAATGTCAAGCATCCCACCTGGCTAGTTTGTTATTACTGTTGTTTCTAATCACTCTATTGGACAGATGATATCTGTGTGTATCAGTCGTTGGACACATGTAGAGGTTACAGGATTTACCTGTGATGTAAAGAATTATAAAAATGACCAAATCTTGCACAAAAATCAAATCTTTCACGCACCATTGTCAATGAAATAAAATCCACATATTTTATTTTTTCTAGAAATACAGTTTTCTTACATATACATATTTCAAAACTGGTCTTCAATATACACTGTTTAAAAGTGGTAATGGGTAGAATTAGTGTAATGGGGGTACAAAATTGTGCTTTTTTACAATTTGTTACAAACAACTCAAAATATTTCATTTGTGCTTTTAATATACAATTATTTAGATAAGGTAGGAAAACTTGTAAAGCTAAAAATGTATTTAAACAAGGTTTTGACTGAAAGGTGCCTGTTGGACAGAAGGTTTGGTTACCATGACATGACTCTTATAAATGACCCAAGAGACAAAGAATTTGGGGAAGTAAACGGATGGAAGAAGAATGTATAAATATATAAGAATATATGAATGTTAAACCAAATACTAAAAACAGTGTTATTATTTTATCTATATACAGTATATGGTTAAGTTCAGATAAAGTAGCCAACATGCATATGTTTGTAAGAAGATGTGAAATAGGGACTTTGAACTTTGTATTTAACATGTTTGTCATAGTTTGCTGCAAGAAACGTAACAGACAAGTATTCAGTTATGTGGTTCAGGCTGATGTAACTATATTTTACATATGTCAGAGGTGGTTCTGAGAGTACCTGTACTCATTCAGGTTAGACATTTTTGAAGGTAATGACCTGGGAGCCAAGGATTTAGGTAACCCAGAAGGAGCTACTTCACCTGGCCTATAGTAGAGTATTTCTTGAATGAAATTGAAAGGTAGCCAGTCCTTGCTAAGCATACTTTTTAGAAGCCTAAAAACGGTAGTAATCCAAGAGCAGGCTGTGGTCCTTGAGTGTCTCTTGACCTTTGCTGAGATATTTTAAGATATAGTCATTTCAAAGGTAGCAATCCAAGAGCAAGATGTGTTCCACAAGAAATAAGGCTGTTGAGTGGCTCTTGGTGTCTGCTAATATATTTCAAGATTAAACCCTTGCTGTGGGGAAAACAAAGAAGTGAGCTAGATTGTTTGTATGAAAATGTGCTATATAAAAAAATGTTGTTGTTGTTCAGCCATTGTTAAGGTACAAGTCAAAAGAGGATATTTTACAAGACCACGAAAGTTATGCTCAAGCTTTATAGCACAATGGTGAGACCTCTTCTGGAGTACTGTGTACACCGCTTTAGTCTTCAGGCTACAAAAATGACATAGCAGTATTAGAAAAAGTCCAGAGAAGAACAACTATGCTGATTCCAGGACTACAGGGGAGGAGTCATGACAAAAGATTAAAAGAATTGAGCCTTTTCAGTTTAAGTAAAAGAAGATTAAGAGAAGTCGTGAATGAAGTGTTATGAAGGAAATTATTACAATGGTTTGAGACTGTTACTTAAAATGAGTTCAGCAAGAAACATGTTAATGGTGAATTTCTCACAAACACTAGGAAGGTTTTCTTCACACATAGAACCATAGACAGATGGAATAAGTTACTGAGTAGTGTGGTAGACAGTAGGACTTCAGGGAACTTCAAAGCTCGACTTGATATTATTATGGAATAGCATGGACATGTAGTCATGGATGCATGAAAAAAGACAAAATTATGGTGGTCCTGCTCTCAGAAGCAACATGTTGATTTAAGAGTCTGAGAATGACACAAATTGTTTAGATCAACAGTAGGAGAGCCCACAGTTGAATACAGCAGCAGTGCAGAAAAGGACTCTTTGCACCTTGTCACTGAAAACATTTATGGCAATTGACAACCCAAGCAAGTGCTGTGCAGTGTAGTACAAGTTATTGGATTGGAAAATGATGGGGTACGGTGAATCTCATTTCTTAACCAAGGTAATAACCAAAGTCCCAGAAGTCCATAATTTCAACCCGCTGTTACAATTTAACACGTATTTCTTAAACTGTGAGTCACAGACATGTTTGTCACAGTTGCCACATGAAAGGTCCGGTCAAGTCTGGTTGGGGAGCACGCACTGGTACAGCACGTTGATGCACCAACTACATGATAAAACAGCTAGGGATCCTGGTTGGCAACCCCCAGGCAGAAATGTGGTCCAGTCCCACCCTCTGTAAAATGACCATCTATCTGCTGCAGGCAAGTCTTATGTGGGTGTCCCCTTGGCCTGGTTCAGCCACTCGGGTCTTCAGGTAATCATGCCACATGGCTGGAGTGCCATAACTGATGCTCCCTCACAATGCAGGGAATGTGCCTCATTTGGGACTCTGTGAGCAACCGCTCATTCGGCACAAAGTCAAACCAGCGGTATCCAAGGATTCTCTGAAGACACACAGTAGCGAAGGTGTCTAGTTCTTCATCTCAGGCCACTGGATAGCGTCCATGTCTCACAACCACATAACAACACATAAAGCACCATGACTCTAAAGACTTCGACCTTCATCCTTTTGGAGAGATATCAGGAGCACCACACACCCCTTTCCAGTGACTTCATTACCCTCCATGCTCTCCCAGTCCGTCTACTGATTTCATAGGAAGAGTCACCCGAGACATGGATGTCACTGCCATTTTAAGTAAACCTCTCAACAAGGCCGATGCTCTCTCTGCAGACAGACACACAGCTGATGGCTGTGCTTAAGAGGTCATTAAAGGCCTGGATCTTGTTTTTTATCCAGGACACTTGCAAGCCCAGACACTCAGATTCTTCACTCTGTCTCTCAAGTGCCCCACTCTGAGCCTCCATTGAGTCTGCAAAGATCACAGCATTGCCAGCAAAGTCAAGATCAGTGAATCTTTGTTCTCCGACAGATGCCCCACAGCCACTGGTCCCCACGACCTTGCCCAACACCCAGTCCATGCAAGCTTTGAACAGAGTAGGAGTAAGAACACACCCCTGACAAACCACAGAATCAACTGGGAGAAATGCAGAGGTTCTGCCTCCACTCTACACAGCACTCAGTGTACCAGTGTACAAGCGAACATGACATCCATAAACTTTGAGAGGATCCCACAACATCTTGCGATGTCCCACAGGGCAGCTCGATCAACTGAGTTGAAAATCGAGAAAGGCTGCAAAGAAACTCTGCCAAAATGTGCATTTGCACTCCATGAGAACCCTCAGTGCCAGGATGTGGTTGATGGTACACCTCTTAGGCGTAAAATGAGGCAGATTGCCTGCATTGTGATGGAGCATCAGTTATGGCAGTACGGCCATATGGTGCGATTCCCAGTGGGTGATCCGGCTTGCAGAATCCTCATTGTTGAGGACCTGATTGATTGGACCAGGCCAAGGGGACACCCACGTAACACCTGGCTGCAGCAGATAGAGGGTCATTTCTGGAGGGTGGGACTGGACTGCGTGGTAGACTGGGGGGCTGCTGACCAGAACCTCAAACTGTTTTGTTGTGTGGTGGGTGTGGTACACTGTAAACTTTAATGCTGAAGTCTATACTGAGAACTTAGATTAATTTTTTATAATTATATATAAGTGACTGTGATGTCACAAGCAACAAGAAACAATCAGAAAAGAAAAGAAAAGAAAAACAGAAACAAATGGTAAAGGTGCATACTAAAAGAACCAAGGAAACCTTCAAACACATGTCAGCACACCCAGGTCCTATTAAGCCAGATGTCGATAATGACAGTTAGTAGTAGTGGTGCATCATTTGTTGGGTGTATTATGATGACATATGTTGAGCCCTTCTATACAAGAAGGACACTGCTAGATTCCTATTAGATGCAGTATATAATTATCACTGGTGATCAGATGCATCTCTTATTGACACATCTGAGAATGAGATTTTTTGGCAGGTTAAGGCTCTATGTCACCATGCTAAGAAAGCACTGGAATGGTTGATTAGCATCTGTCCTTGTAACAGTGGTGCAAATAAAAGATGATATAGGAGATCAAAGACAGGTCAATCAGCTACAGTGGTGTGAAAAACTATTTGCCCCCTTCCTGATTTCTTATTCTTTTGCATGTTTGTCACACAAAATGTTTCTGATCATCAAACACATTTAACCATTAGTCAAATATAACACAAGTAAACACAAAATGCAGTTTTTAAATGATGGTTTTTATTATTTAGGGAGAAAAAAAATCCAAACCTACATGGCCCTGTGTGAAAAAGTAACTGCCCCCTTGTTAAAAAATAACCTAACTGTGGTGTATCACACCTGAGTTCAATTTCCATAGCCACCCCCAGGCCTGATTACTGCCACACCTGTTTCAATCAAGAAATCACTTAAATAGGAGCTGCCTGACACAGAGAAGTAGACCAAAAGCACCTCAAAAGCTAGACATCATGCCAAGATCCAAAGAAATTCAGGAACAAATGAGAACAGAAGTAATTGAGATCTATCAGTCTGGTAAAGGTTATAAAGCCATTTCTAAAGCTTTGGGACTCCAGCGAACCACAGTGAGAGCCATTATCCACAAATGGCAAAAACATGGAACAGTGGTGAACCTTCCCAGGAGTGGCCGGCCGACCAAAATTACCCCAAGAGCGCAGAGACGACTCATCCGAGAGGTCACAAAAGACCCCAGGACAACGTCTAAAGAACTGCAGGCCTCACTTGCCTCAATTAAGGTCAGTGTTCACGACTCCACCATAAGAAAGAGACTGGGCAAAAACGGCCTGCATGGCAGATTTCCAAGACGCAAACCACTGTTAAGCAAAAAGAACATTAGGGCTCGTCTCAATTTTGCTAAGAAACATCTCAATGATTGCCAAGACTTTTGGGAAAATACCTTGTGGACTGATGAGTCAAAAGTTGAACTTTTTGGAAGGCAAATGTCCCGTTACATCTGGCGTAAAAGGAAAACAGCATTTCAGAAAAAGAACATCATACCAACAGTAAAATATGGTGGTGGTAGTGTGATGGTCTGGGGTTGTTTTGCTGCTTCAGGACCTGGAAGGCTTGCTGTGATAGATGGAACCATGAATTCTACTGTCTACCAAAAAATCCTGAAGGAGAATGTCCGGCCATCTGTTCGTCAACTCAAGCTGAAGCGATCTTGGGTGCTGCAACAGGACAATGACCCAAAACACACCAGCAAATCCACCTCTGAATGGCTGAAGAAAAACAAAATGAAGACTTTGGAGTGGCCTAGTCAAAGTCCTGACCTGAATCCAATTGAGATGCTATGGCATTACCTTAAAAAGGCGGTTCATGCTAGAAAACCCTCAAATAAAGCTGAATTACAACAATTTTGCAAAGATGAGTGGGCCAAAATTCCTCCAGAGCGCTGTAAAAGACACATTGCAAGTTATCGCAAACGCTTGATTGCAGTTATTGCTGCTAAGGGTGGCCCAACCAGTTATTAGGTTCAGGGGGCAATTACTTTTTCACACAGGGCCATGTAGGTTTGGATTTTTTTTTCTCCCTAAATAATAAAAACCACCATTTACAAACTGGATTTTGTGTTTACTTGTGTTATATTTGACTAATGGTTAAATGTGTTTGATGATCAGAAAAATTTTGTGTGACAAACATGCAAAAGAATAAGAAATCAGGAAGGGGGCAAATAGTTTTTCACACCACTGGCTATTAGATTTAGATTACAATGAGCACAACATGTTTTATAAAATCTCTTAGAATAATCAAACATTATGAAAGGCTCAGGTGATAATAGTGTGATTTGTAACATTTTTAGGATCAATGTAAGACAGGTAACAGGCAAAGGTTTTGGTTTAACAAACAAGAACATCCCAAAAATAGAGTGAAATTGTCATCAATAAACATATGATAAGCAAAAGGCTTTATCTCACCCCCTCTTTTCCTCCTGTCATAAGCCATATATACGAGGTGAGAAACAAAAATAACTGGACTGGGCTTGGGGCTTTCCTGGCCGGACGTGAATCATAAAACTATATCCCCTCCTACATGCCCTCTCAAACTGCCGACCGGCTGTTCACCAAGACAGAACTCCCGCGCACAATGCTTTTTCTGTAAAGCAGTTTTTGACTGACAAAAACATTCCTGTCCTTGATAATCCTCCCTATTCGTCCGATTTAGCTCCCTATGATTTTTACTTGTTCCCAAACATAAAAGTGGCCTGAAGGGAACACATTTTTCTTCAGTGGATGAAATGAAGATAGAAACAGCAAGCCTGTTGAAGAGCCTCAAGCAAGAAGACTTCCAGCACCATTTCAATCAATGGAAGATACATATGGAGTGGTATAGTGATCGGAAGGGGGAGTATATAGAGGGTGGCAATGTTTAGAATGCTGTAATTCATTAATAAATATATATTTTTTACCAATCTGGTTATTTTTGTGTCTCACCTCATATTCTTACAAGTAACAAAGTTAAGCTTTGGTTTCATCTCTCCCTTATCTGGACATGTAAATGTAAAAATCTCCACTTGCTGCAGGGACATCGAACTGTTGGCCGTAAGTTTGCGTCCCTATTACTTGCCCAGAGAATTTGGACACGTCATTGTTGTTATTGTATACAGCCCTTCTCGGGCGGACGTGGAGATAGCGGGTGACATCATCCATTCTGATGTTGCTAAACTGCAAACGCAGCACCCCGAGGCGCTTGTGCTAATCGCTGGAGACTTTAACCATGTGACGCTGGACAAAACATTACCTGCCTTCTCCCAGTACGTGGATTGTAACACCTGGGGAAATAGGATTATTGACCTACTGTATGCAAATGTTACAGATGCATACAGCGCCACCCCGCTACCTGCACTTGGGAAAGCAGATCATAACCTGGTTCTGCTTCAGCCTCACTACAAACCAAAAGTGAGGGAGCTACTGTACCTACAACCACACGCTCATTCAGGAAGTGGTCCCCTGAGGAAGAGCAGGCTCTGAGAGACTGCTTTGCAACTACGGACTGAGATATCCTGCAGGGATCATATAGTGAGAACATTGAGGAGGTTGTTGACTGCACTACTGACTACATCAACTTCTGTATGGACATTGTAGTTCCAGTAAGAACAGTACACTGCTATGCTAACAACAAACCATGGATTACAAGTGACATCAAGGGCCTTTTGAACCAGAAGAAAAGGGCTTTTTAAGGTGGTGATCAGCATGAGCTCAAGTGTGCAGAAGGAACTCCGAGTCCAGCTCAGGGCGGTGAAGGAGCAGTACAGGAGAAAGCTGGAGCAAAAGTTGCAGAATAAGAGCATGAAGGAAGTGTGGGATGGGATGAAGATCATCACTGGCTGCAGCTCGAGAGAGATGTGGAGAGAGCAAACCAGATGAACAACTTCTTTAACAGGATTGACCACCCTAACCCACTCTCACCTCGGAGTACTGCACCCTCCACCCATCCTTCTGCTGATGCCAGTATAGGAGAGAGTTTCCCCCCACCCATAATTACAGCAGCCCAGGTAATCAGAGAGCTGAGGAGACTTCGTGCCAGCAAAGCAGTGGGTCCAGAAGGAGTATCACCACGACTGCTGAAGGCCTGTGCGTTGGAGCTGGGGAGTCCTCTACAGCGCATCTTCAACCTGAGCCTGGAACAGGGAAGAGTCCCAAGGCTTTGGAAAACATTTTGCATAACCCCAGTCCCAAATGTATCACGTCCTAGTGAACCGAATGACTTCCGGCCTGTTGCTCTGACGTCACATGTGATGAAGACCATGGAGTGGCTGCTGCTTCACCACCTGAGGCCACATGTCCACCACACCCTTGACCTTCTGCAGTTCACAAACCAGGAGAAGGTGGGAGCGGAGGATGCCATCATCTATATCCTACACCGATCCCTCTCCCACTTGGACAGAGGCAGTGGTGCAGTAAGAATTATGTTTCTGGACTTCTCTAGTGCTTTCAACACCATCCAACCTCTGCTCCTTAGGGACAAGCTGACAGAGATGGGACTAGATTCATACTTGGTGGCATGGATCGTGGACTATCTTACAGACAGACCTTAGTATGTGCGTCTTGGGAACTGCAGGTCTGACATTGTGGTCAGAAACACAGGAGCGCCGCAGGGGACTGTACTTTCTCTGGTCCTGTTCAGCCTATATACATCGGACTTCCAATATAACTCGGAGTCCTGCCACGTGGAAACGTTCGCTGACGACTATTCTATTGTGGGCTGCATCAGGAGTGGGCAGGAGATGGAGTATAGGAACTTAATCAAGGACTTTGTTAAGTGATGCGACTTAAACCACCTACACCTGAACACCAGCAAAACCAAGGAGATGGTGGTGGATTTTAGGAGACCCAGGCCCCTCATGGACCCTGTGATCATCAGAGGTGACTGTGTGCAGAGGGTGCAGACCTATAAATAACTGGGACTGCAGCTGGATGATAAATTGAACTGGACTGCCAAAACTGATGCTCTGTGCAAGAGAGGACAGAGCCGACTATACTTCCTTAGAAGGCTGGTTTCCTTCAACATCTGCAATAAGATGCTGCAGATGATCTATCAGACGGTTGTGGCAAGCGCCCTCTTCTACGCAGTGGTGTGCTTGGGAGGCAGCATAAAGAAGAAGGACGCCTCACGCTTGGACAAACTGGCGAGGAAGGCAGGCTCTATTGTAGGCATGGAGCTGGACAGTTTGACATCTGTGGTAGAGCGACGGGCACTGAGCAGGCTCCTGTCAATCATGGAGAATCGATTGCATCCACTGAACAGTATCATCTCCAGACTGCTGTCACTGTCCTGCTCCACTGACAGACTGAGGAGATCGTTCCTCCCCCACACTATGCGACTCTTCAATACCACCTGGGGGGGTAAACATTAACATTATTCAAAGTTATTGTCTGTCTGTATACCTGCATTGTTATCACTCTTTAATTTAATATTGTCTTTATTAGTATGCTGCTGCTGGAGTATGTGAATTTCCCCTTGGGATTAAGAGAAAAGCCAAGCAAAATGACACCTTTTATTGGCTAACTAAAAAGATTACAATATGCAAGCTTTCGAGGCGATGTAATCTTGCCTGAAGAAGGGGCCTGAGTTGCCTCGAAAGCTTGCATATTGTAATCTTTTTAGTTAGCCAATAAAAGGTGTCATTTTGCTTGGCTTTTCTCTACATTCATAATGGTTAACACGATACAACACCCTAGTACCCTTGGGATTAATAAAGTATCTATCTATCTATCTATCTATCTATCTATCTATCTATCTATCTATCTTATCAAGACTAATCAGTCATGGCTTCGCCGTTCATGAATGAGTGACCAATTGATATCGGTGCACAAATTATAAGAAGAGAATTTCATATAGAGAGGGTTTCGCATGATCGGCAATATCCTTTATTACTCCTGGAGGAAATTCTTTTCAAAAGATACCACTTTAGCCGAGGGGGAATATTGTACCTCAAAGATTTATTAGCACCTTATATTCGAAGTCAAACTCGGCGAAGTCAGGCTCTCACAACCACACAGACAGTATGCATTGCTTTGAGGTTTTTTGCAAACGGCACTTTTTTATATACTGTAGGCGATGCGGAAAATCTATCAAAAAGTGCAGTTTGCCAGGCAATTCGTAAAAGTCTGTTTGGCTCTGAAATATTTCCTTCGGGTTTTCATAGTGTTTCCTGGACACCTGCATGTGCAGACAATAAAAGAGGCGTTTCATGCCATTGCAGGTAGGTAATACACAGGCAAAAACACCCTCAGTTCCATAAAGAATCTCTCAATCAGCCTAACA
This sequence comes from Erpetoichthys calabaricus, assembly GCF_900747795.2. Taxonomy (NCBI): domain Eukaryota; kingdom Metazoa; phylum Chordata; class Cladistia; order Polypteriformes; family Polypteridae; genus Erpetoichthys; species Erpetoichthys calabaricus. The sequence goes on from NC_041394.2 coordinate 323,162,977, forward strand.
TTCTCATTACCCAGGATTTCCAAATGTGATTGGGGCACTGGATTGTACGCAGATCCGAATAAAGGCCCCATCAGGTCCAAATGAGCCATAATAATGATTAAGTTTATGACTACATAAACAGAAAAGGGGCGGCACGGTGGCGCAGTGGGTAGCGCTGCTGCCTTGCAGTTGGGAGACCTGGGTTCGCTTCCCGGGTCCTCCCTGCGTGGAGTTTGCATGCTCTCCCCGTGTCTGCGTGGGTGTCCTCCGGGCGCTCCGGTTTCCTCCCACAGTCCAAAGATATGCAGGTTAGGTGGATTGGTGATTCTAAATTGACCCTAGTGTGTGCTTGATGTGTGGGTGTGTTTGTGTGTGTCCTGCGGTGGGTTGGCACCCTGCCCGAGATTGGTTCCTGCCTTGTGCCCTGTGTTGGGTGGGATTGGCTCCAGCAGACCCCCGTGACCCTGTGTTTGGATTCAGCGGGTTGGAAAATGGTTGGATGGATGGATAAACAGAAAAGGCTTCCACAGTATTAACGTGCAGGTAATGTAACTTTTTGTAAGAGTTGAAAATAGCCAATATACAGTAAAATTGTTTGACCTACATGCTATAAATTCTCAGATGATCTGTGATGCATCCTACCTTGTATCAAATGTGGAGGCTAAATGGCCAGGGTCTGTTCATGACTCACCTGTATCAGACATTTGAACAAGGTAATAATCTAATTATATATCATGGTGATGTGTGTATTGTATTCACAATTTTTACATATTCCACAGGTCATCATGATGGAATACTGCTTTGGGACGGGATATGCCTATAGGCATTTTCTAATGACCCCGTTTCCTAACCCCAACCTTGGGCCACAAACTCGATATAATGCAGCTCTGTCTAGGACAAGGGCACAAACTGAAATGACCTTTGGCCACCTGAAGGAGAGATTTCAATGTCTAAAAAGGCTGAGGGTTGCACCTGACAGAGCATGTGACATAATTGTTGCATTCTCTGTCTTACACAACATAGCAGCCATCAGAAAAGAGAGAGTCCCTGAGGTTTTGGTGCAGCCTGATGATGACCTTGACCCAGTGCACCTTGAGCAAATCAGTGGCAGAGCTGCTAGAGACAGAATTGTGGCCCAATATTTTCAATGAAAAAGACAACAGTGGTTTCACACAAAAGTTATTTATTGTATATTATGGCCCTTCAGCCTGTAAGGTGGAGAACATAATTAAGGATACACTCACGCATGCACATATACATATGGGAAAGAGATAAGAGAATTTTGTTACCACTTGTTTTTCTAGCATTTGTAACTGCAACTTCATTTTGGTTGTCCTCAGTTCATGAAGTTCCATGTCCTGCTGTATTTTTCTTATTTTTAGTTTTTGTATAGAGCCCTCACATTTTTCTGAAAATAAATACGCAATTACAAATGCCTTTTTTCCTCTATATTGTATACACAGTATATCATTTTAAATAATTTTGTATAAAGTACAACAAATGGCTCAACCAACCTCACCATATCCTTTTTTTGATGTGGAGGACATGTGTGCTGGCTACAGGCCCCTGCAAAACAGTTATATCACGATTAGCAGATGGGACTGATCAGAGTGGAGTTTGTTCAAACATTATTTGGAAAATGTACCTCTCCTGCTGATGAATAATCAGACAAAGTGTCTTCATCAAATATTTGACCTTCGTCAATATCTTGTTGGTCAGACACGGGTTCTAGGGATATGAAATTCCCTGCAACTGACCCAACAAAAAAAGAGGGCTATATGGAACATATCTGTGGCACACATTGAGGACAAACATATGCAATGACCATCCTTTACCTGAAATGAAGTGACCACTGCATCCTGCCACTGGTTCTGAGGAGGAGCTTCCCCCTGGAATGCCCTCAGAAACAGGGCGATGGGCATTTTGCTGGAGAGCCAACTCTTCTGCAGGGGTTAGTTCTGGACCGCGTGGACCTCCAACTGTTTTATGCTTTTCTGCCTTCTTTTTATTAGCTTTAAAATTAATGTTTTTTATATTATATATGATTCTTTATGTCAACAATTCTTTAAATAGTTATATACCAATATTTACCAGTTTGAAGGATATTCTTGTACTTCACTTTAACCTGTTCCGATGTTCTCCTTGTGCTCACGTTTGATCTGGAATTATGACATATTAAATAATAATTAATCTGACATATAGGAAATGAAACACTACATTCAGTAAGTACAATGCACACTACTTACGCGTTTAATTTGTCGGCCACTTTTTGCCAGCCGTCTTTTCTGGTTTGGGCTGCTTTTGCAGTGTTACCCCTTGTGCATATTAAATCTTGAAATTCTTCATATCCCTCGAGTAAAAGGTCCTGCTCCGCTTGTTTGAAAAAATGTGCCCGTTCTTTCGTCATTTTGTTGCAGCCTATTAAAGACTTGTTGATCATGTTTTCTAGACTCAATATATATGGGCTTTTCAATCAGCGTGGGCGCGCGCAATCATCTCGGTTGATTGGATCCAGCTAGACTAATCTACTACACAGCTGTGTTTGAAAAACCGACTTATCCCGGATGAGTTTCACCGGCATTAACTCATCCAAGATGAGGCATCTGATCTCGGATGATTTAAGTGACATACGGAAAATACCCCCCAAGTCTAGATTTAAAGCACAATTAAAGTCTCTAGCTATTATAATTTTATGAGTGCTCATATTGGAAATGGAAGCAAATATGTTTTGGATAGAATCTCTATCATCCACATTAGGTGCATAAATATTTATCAAAATGACTTTAGATCTGAATAAATTAGCCATCACCATGACAAATAGCCCTTCTGGATCAGATACTACGTGTGGTATTACAAATGGGTTTGCTTTATATATTAAGATTTCCACACATTTAGAAATTGGTCCTTACTTGTTAAGTTACTGTCCTGTAAAAATACTGTTTTAGCATGTAGACCTGTTAGTTAGGAGAATACTGTTTTTCTCTTTAGATCGTAATTGAGGCCTTTGACATTCCAGCTTACAAAGTTCACTGTTTGATCAATGAGGCACTGCTTCATTTTGTAATCTTAAGTAAAAGTAGTGTGTTGTTTCATAAATTAACTTTAACCTTAATTTCACTTTACTGTGAGGTATTATGGCTAAGGAGCTTATGATTATGTTGGCAGTTACAATTGCAAGGTAAAAAGAAAAGATAAGAAGTAACTTGCTCTCTGCCAAAGTTTTCATGTTTTTAAATATCACACATTATTTTTGTACCATTATTTTGCTATTGTGTGCCAATATATTTATTTAATACCATTTACAGAAATGCCATTTTGTTAGGAGTTCTACTTTTAGGATGGAGCATTCAGCACCGGATTTGGCACTGGAAATCAGACTTCATAACATCACTAACATGACATAGAAAATTATCCAAGATTGTGGATATCCTAAAAGGTTTTGTGCATATTGTTATAGGGATCTCTGGTACTGAAAAACTTTATTCCCTTTGAATGGCAACTATGGTTAGAGATTTGGTTTAGGCAAACTTTTTATGACCTGGTTTACAGCTTTTTTCTGGTTAATACATTTCCTGGTCCATTTCAAATAAAACCTCTGCACTTGCACAACACCTGAGACCCAACATAATTCATAAGTCAATTTTAGAACCCCAAACAGTTCTTCTATCTTCCTGAATACAAAATCCTTCACAGTCACCACTGCTCTCATTAATACAACTTTAAGTGAATTCAAGCATGAAAATGTGTGAACACCAAGAAAACAGGAAAATACATATGGGAAAAAAGATTCAGATTTATAAAATCTGACACATGCACATTGCTACACAGTTTACTCTTTATAAATCTCAAAAATCATGCATGTAAATATGCATACGGAAATGTGTGTCAAATGCTGCCTTGAAATATCCATATATGGAATATGCTACTTGACTTTATACATATGCAATCATGATGTCACAAAAACTTAAGTGCTGGTAGAGCTGCCTTGTTCCTGACGCATCAAGACCCCACAACCTGAATTCAAGAGTAATTGGCAATGCTCCACAACTGAGAGCAGACGATCATGCATAGCATTATAGCACTCTCCTCTACATTCTGGGGGACAGGGAAAGGTGTAAGGCACCAGTGTCTGAGCAAGTAGCCACTATCACCTGGCACATGTAATTACATTATTACTGTTACAATGAATAGTACAGGCCATATGAAAAACTAAGGGTTCAGTCAGTTATGTTACCACCAAGCCAGTCACCATGTAGCAGCACCATCACATCTATTTTGCCTCAAAATAAATTAATTACGGGATAAGTCAGGCCTTAGGGAAAGAACATTTCTCAGCCACCTCATGGCGTCACAGTGACTTTTACATTAATGAAATGTAACAGCTTATGGTTAACAGTTTGAGGAGTAATATGTTTGTCACATCAATGCACATAATAGTAATTGATTGGTGATAGGAATTATTGTGTGTACGAGTTTCACTTAGCTGGTTTGGCTGCATTTCCCTACTTGATCAAAGGTGTTGTCATTTCCCAGTTTCTCCGAAATATTCCATACGCAGTTTTCTTTTATAAATCCTGACTTATGCATGGGAAGATGTGTATGTACATTTCAAGTGTGTTTGTGTACTTACGCTAGCCTTTTAAATGAGGCCTCTGATGGCAGTCCAATCAAGCATTTGTAGGATGGGATGGAAGAAGCCATTTGCATTAAACCAGTGTTTTGTCTTGGTAGATGTGACAATACTTTTCCCTTTTGTACTCTTTATTATGTAGACTTTATCATAATTCCTCAAATAATAATAATAATAATAATACATTTTATTTATATAGCACCTTTCCTATTCTCAATCCCATAGATTTACCATTGTAAATAAGATATTGCACTTTAGCACTTCTTCCCACCTTCCCTTCTACATCTATAACCTCAGGCAATTAGATAGAACTGGCCTATTCAAATGGCTGCCCACTGGCCACATGCGGCCCAAAAGCAATCTCTAAGTGGCCAAGCCAGAAACACAGAGAAAACCCAAGAAAAACACATTTCGCAAATCTTCAGAAATTCCTACATAAATTCCTACAGTAGTACAGACCATGAATGCAACACTCTGCTTAACCTAGCAACATTCAACCCATATTGCAGTGTGTTGTTGTGTGTCTAGAAGTGGTGGTAGCAGTCTATGATACAGTATTTTTTTTGTGACAGTACACTCTGGTGTATTGGCAACTCAGCCTTGACACCTGGGGCCTCATGTATAAACCGCTTAGATTGTGATGTACAAAAACTAAACTTGGCGTAAACCCATGCACATTTTCACGCCAACTAAATCCTTGGTGTAAGCAAGTTCTCCGCTTGGTTTTGCAAACTGGTGACGTCCAGCATCAAAGCAGTGCTTTTGTTCCAGTATGGTTTCCCTTTCTTTTTTAGATCCACATCCCTGATGCGGCTTTATCAAATACACTGAAATTAACCGCATATTGTTTATTAGTTTAAGGCATCTGATTGTAATTAATCTGTAACAATATAATGGCCAAACTATTCCAAATACCATAGCTGCTTTAGCGTTGTTCCTCTCAATGCACCACTCAGAGTATTAATCCCACTGTATCTGAGTGTGGAATCACAGCTCTCAAGCAGCTGATCGAAAAGAGAATTATCGGTATACAGCATCTAGCACACGCTGCCTCAGCCATGTGCTATTTGAACTGCTCTCATACAGCAAACGCTTCAAAGCCTTTTTTGTAGGGACCTCATGGTTTAGAAACAGTTTCATCCCAAGAACTCTAAACGCACACAATCAGTCCATCAGTTGCTCCTTGTAGAACTGTTTGTACCTATAAGTACAATTACCTCACTGTAAAATTGCAGTACAGTTATAATATTGCACAACCTGAGCCACTTTATCAAGCACGTATTTACCTATGATGACAATATAATATTTAAGATGAAATGCAGCAAAATGTTTTTTACATTAAACAGATAAAATTTTAACATCATTTAAATAATCTATATTATTCATAATTAAACATGTGAGTACATGGTGTCGCAGCGCAAGCGACGAGCTGGCACTCCATTCAGGGAGCTATCACTGTGCCAAAGTGTTCCCATGTTTAATAACATGCTTTAATTCTTATCATTATGAAAATGAAATCAATTGTACATCTTAGTTTTTAATTATTCAGAGAGCTGTAATATCATGAATGTAATGGATTCTGTGTCCTGTCCGAGAAAGACAAAGTTCGTTTAAGAAGCACGTAGTGATTCACACACACAGAGCACATAGAAGAACACATACAAAACAAAGCATTTAACATGCTTTGAGAAACTAGTAAATTAAACAATTTTAAGATGAAGTTTATGATGTTCTACTTTAATGACAAAATAAACTACGTGATTAAAGTGTAAATTTTGAGATTAAAGTTGGCATTTCAAGCTTGTTTTGCCACTGTGTGCCTATTTTTTGTCTTTTCTCTGTACCCTAATAAACTTCCATATGACTCTCAGATGGTGGGCTACGACTCACCTTTTCACGTTGACTTTGATATCTGACAACTTCTTTTTTATTTTGGGCACTGTGCGACTTTGTGAACTTGAACTTTCGAGTTTCTCTGACACTCTATGTCACTTGATCAACTTCCTTTTGTTGTTTATACCACTGTTTAAACCAACAAATAGTACGTTTTTCCTTGCCTCCACTTGGTATTCGCTGAAATTCTTCTATTTTCCCCCGTGCTTTTGCCATTGTCTTTTCAAAGAACACTGAGCTTAAGGTCTATTTATATTGATTTGCATATTCAAAGAGGCGTAATTCTGGGAGGAGCTGGGGAGTGGCAGCAGGCACGTGCACGTGCGTTACTTCTCACACTGACCGGGATTTATGTAGCGGAAGAACGTGGAAGTTGGCATACGCATAGATTCCTGCATCTGGATTTTTTTTGTGCGTACGCACATTTCCGCTTTTGTCCATATACCATGTTTTAGCGTTACTTCTACGCACGCCGTTATGCATGAGGCCCTTGGTAATGGCATTAACCATATTAAATGATTCTATAATCAATGGTGTGCTGAGTCTTAAATGTATTCCAGTTTCGTCAAGTTATTGCAAATGTAGGTTTGCACAAATGAATCTAATTGTTACTCCAATGAGAGCCTCGTTACTGACAATCACTGTCTCCACACTTCTCTTTATAAGATTGGTTGGCCCTCCACTCACATGCTTCAAACACTCAAAGCAAAGAAGGAATTAGAAACTATCTTAAAATTAGGTCAAATTAAGCACTGATTGTTTTGTGGGACTACATAACATCTTTTTGTAGAATGTAGAGCTCCTATTGACCTGCGGTTAATATTCTTCGATTTTAGAAATTTTGTGTAATTTTAAACTATCAAGCACAATATTGTGCAGTACAGTACACCTAAGCAGGTAGTGTAATGGTAATGCTGCTGCCTCGCAATAAAGAGATGTTGCTTCAATGTGCAGTAGAAGTTGTACTCATGTGTGTTAGTTACTGTTATCACTTGTTATGGGTTTGTGCACTAATAGCTTTGATAGTTCTTTTTTATTTTGCTAAATGCACTTTGTGATATGCCTGGGTCATATATGACCAAAATATTTTATTTCAAAAGGAAAACAAAATTTATTGCTAATACTGTGCAGTATATATTTTTTTGTACTTTGAGATGTGCATAGGTCAGATATGATCAAAATATTCATTTTTTTATTTCAAAATAGTAAAAAAGTACCTCTGATTCTGTTTAGTTATAGCCTTTTTATTGTTTTTGTATGCACCTTTTGATGTGCCTGTGTCAGATGTGACCAAATTTAAAAGGGAAACAATGAATAAGCATTACTTGTTTTTCAATATATTAATTTGTGTTGGTTTAAAAATGTGTTACTACCTTGTAGTTACTCAAATGTCTCTAGTCAAGTCATCATTTATTTATTCATTTATCAGCTTTCTTCAGGACAGCATGCCACATGCCTATCTCAATATGGCTGCCAAGTTGTGCTTCTTATTGTGTTCTCTCCATGGCCATGGTGTGAGAGAGAGAGAGAGAGTGAGCGAGGGGTGAAGTGACGAACTTTATACATTCCTGTCCAAATTTTTAGTCAAAAGAGCATCATGGTACAGAAGGTCCTCTGATTGAAAACAAATCCCAAACAGCCATACTTCAGCCCAATGGATGCCCACACAGCGTTTTCACACCTGCCCTCAGGTAGTGGATACCATTTATTTAGCTGAAGCTTTCCAGCTAGATAGTTTTATGGCCTTCCTGCAGGAGTTGGCTTATAAGAATATCCTCACTCTTGAGGAACCGTTTTGATGAACCCTGCAATACTGAGTCACTCCTAAAGACTTATGGATTGGTTAGTTATACATGAAAGTTCATCAAGCCTAATGAATCACTAATATGTCTAGCTTACAAACATAGACATACAAAATTTTTATCAACTTATATAAAAAATATCACTGCACCTCAACCAGTTAATTTCCAAACATGATTGTATGCAATGGAATCAACATTGGACATTGACATTGTGCTGCAGTTTAAGACTCATTGACTCCATAGCATGATGAATTCAGACAATTCTTAGGAGAAAGAAGGACCAATACACTTTCAGGTAGGTGCGTATAATCAAGTGGCCAGTGAGGGTATTTTAGCTGTTTTGTATAATATAGTTAATACAAATACATTGGGATACAGTGTTGTGTGTGAAAAATAGTGTTGTCTGTTAATAATACCTGCAAATGCACAGTGTTCCATAAGACCAAAATAACTGGGGAAAAAATAAAAAAATGACAGCTCTTTCTCTTTGTCTGAATGCAGCCTGTTAAATTCTGTCAGTGACCTCTATCTAAATGCAATTTCCTATGAGAAGAATATTTAGAACTCATTCTTTACTCAAAGACATCTTCAGTCTGCAAAGATAAAAACATATGAATTAGATATTTTTTTCTTTTTGAAACACTGGGTTTCTAAGTCTATGACTGAAATATAAATAGCTTGTCTTCATACAGATAAATTTAATATTGTATGCATCTATGTCTAAATTTAGTTTAGAACCCCCTTTAAAAGCACTATAAAATAATATAAAAAATACATGATAAAGTCATTTTAACCAGTGGCTCTGTCTCTGCTTGTTTTCTTTTACAACCCCATCGGTTGGGCACCACCCAAAAAATCCCTGCAGCAGTGGGAGTTTCATGGGCTGTGACATCGATATAACATTTTCATGTGAAATTTTTAAAAGAAGTGCGGCAGTAAAGCAGGTTGAGCCTACATGTAAAAATGGTATTAAAAAGACAGTGTCATCACCTTCAACACACTGGAAACAAATGATGCAAATATTTATTTTAGTTTTTAAAATGAACTCTTGAACTAAATTATTGACATTCTGTCACTTGACATTTGGCAGTTGAAGAATTATTATAAACGGTTGCCAAAACTGCAATCAGTCTTAAGAGATAAATTTGATATGACAGCACCTATGAGAAAAAATGTAGGGATGACATGAAGTCAATACACGAGCAGAAGGCAAACAAAGTAGAAAAAGCTGAGCATCATACTTTTACAACCAGGTATGTGCAGTTTAAAAATGTTGGCATCTATGCCTTTTTTCTGTCACCTTGTCAGAACACCCTTTCATGTGTATGTAGACAAGAGCAGGATAGATCAGGCTATAGTAACGGAAACCTGGCTGCTTTTAACAGACTGGGCACTTTAATTCTATATTATCTTTTTATACCTTATATACCAGATTTATGTCATATTACCTTATATTAACATTTTGCTCACCTTTGCATTATGGAAACTAATAAACGTCAAGGATGTCAATGAAACTACAAGTAAAACAAACCAGTATTACATTTTTAAACCTCTGCATGTGGTAAGGCAAAAAAGAAAACAGACACGCCATATTCCTCATCAGTTGACAGCAAGTTCTGGTTACATTCACCCTTTTTACATTTCTTCTGCCATATGATTGGCTGGCAGCTTCTGATTTGGGACCTAAAAATGGAGAGACCAATAGAAGAGATTGGTTAAATATAGCATGGTAGGCCTCATGACTGGTTGGAAGTTTGCAGTATGGAATGCCCTAACCATTCTTCCAAATTTCAGCCCTGCTATTGTAGGCCTTTTTAGCCTACCATTCATTTGTGTATTTATTAATTGAGTTTATGTTTGTTATTTCAATTGTTTATTTCACCAGCTTTAAACGGTTGTCACAACTCTTAACCAATGATGGAATAAGGGTGCAGATCTTTTAATCTGACTCCAATTTATTATTATTTTTTAAAGATTATTTTTATTTCCAGTGATGAATTGATTATATGTTACTGCAGTATTTCAGTTAGCAATCTTTTGCAAATCTGTAGGTTATATACCCTTAGAAAGAAATTCCACTATAGCAAATAGTCTCCTTTTAAATGTAAACACTGTTTAACTAGCATGTGCTTCATAATAAACCCTCATTGGCTACGTACAGTATCTTTCTTACCACACAGTATGTTACATGAATAATACGTCACATGCAACCTTAGAGGCTAAGCATGATTCTTTAGTGTGTATTTCAGAATAAAACCTCTGAGGCTAGGAAGCTTAACCTAACGTGCATTACATTTTTAGGAGGACCAGGCCCCTCATGGACCCCATGATCATCAGAGGTGACTGTGTGCAGAGGGTGCAGACCTATAAATACCTGGGAGTGCAGCTGGATGATAAATTGGACTGGACTGACAATACTGATGCTCTGTGTAAGAAAGGACAGAGCCGACTATACTTCCTTAGAAGGCTGGCGTCCTTCAACATCTGCAATAAGATGCTGCAGATGTTCTATCAGACAGTTGTGGCAAGCGCCCTCTTGTACGCAGTGGTGTGCTTGGGAGGCAGCATAAAGAAGAAGGACGCCTCACGCTTGGACAAACTGGTGAGGAAGGCAGGCTCTATTGTAGGCATGGAGGTGGACAGTTTGACATCTGTGGCAGAGCGACGGGAAACTGAGCAGGCTCCTGTCAATCATAGAGAATCCACTGCATCCACTGAACAGTATCATCTCCAGACAGAGGAGCAGCTTCAGCGACTGTCACAGTCCTGCTCCACTGACAGACTGAGGAGATCGTTCTTTCCCCACACTATGCGACTCTTCAATACCACCTGGGGGTGTAAACGTTAACATTATTCAAAGTTATTGTCTGTCTGTATACCTGCATTGTTATCACTCTTTAATATTGTCTTTATTAGTATGCTGCTGCTGAAGTATGTGAATTTCCCCTTGGGATTATCTATCTATCTATCTATCTATCTATCTATCTATCTATCTATCTATCTATCTATCTATCTATCTATCTATCTATCTATTAAATTCAAAGTTCAACTATTAAAGAATACTCACCAATTATGAATATTCAGATTGTGAACCTCAGCTGATTTTCCAGCATGCATCAACAGAGAAAAGTAGCTATATCTTTTCAGCATTAATACTTGCAATAGCAGAGTAAAACATCAGAAGCAGTTTACAAAAAATAACAATTTATTAACTGGCAAACTGAAAATTATATACAGCAACAAAATCATTGTGGAAGAAAATAATGAATACAGACACCCCCCCCCCCCCACACACACACACACCCACACACTGGAATGCCCCACTTTAAACAATAAAACACAGGTAGGAGAAAGTGTCAATCATTATTCTTTATCTAAGTCTTGCAAGAGGCAACAAGTACAAATCTTATTAGCCACATCTTACAAAGAAAAAAGTGTCCTGTCCTCTATATTTATACAATTTATTGATTAGGTCACTACTTAAAAAAGAAATTCATTAAATAATCAGAAAACTTTTAACATGATTGGTTACACCCAGTTGCTAACGGGACATGGCAAATGTTGATACCTTAAATGTCCCCTTCCACTAGGTTGATTGATAGTCCTGTTAGCTTAGGGTGTACGTGACTTTGTAAATGTAATATTTTTATTCTTATTTTACAAGACATGTGAGTTCCCCTACAGGTTTATCCTGTTTTAAATGAAGAGGACAAAGATCTAATTTTTTTTGATACAGCTGGGTACAAAAACAGGAAACAGTACTAAGCGAAAAATGTAGAAAAATGATTATGCCACAAAATATAACATTTTCTCTAAGGGGTTATATAAAACTAACTGTATAAGCCCATGCTCCTAGAAACTGTGGATTATGATACTTCAATCAATCAATCGCATCAGTTGTGTATAAGCAGCTCTTCGTTGGTTTCAGCTGTTGTCTATCAGTGGCTAAGTGAGTTTTTCTCTCCTCTGAGGTTTCGTTTTGCCAATGTGCTCTACTCACTTCTGTATCAGCGGCGGCGGTTTCACTTTGGCGACAGAGTCTCCTTTTTTCGGCTTCACACTATACCCTCACACTTCCAGGCTGCCCTGCACTTCCCGGGCCGGACAGATAGACAGACATACACACTTCCATATGTAGATGTTTATATATAATAAGAAATGCATTTATCTTAGTGAATAATAAAATAACAGCATCAGCTTTTAAGCATAAGCTCAGAAGGATATGAGACTCAGGAACATGCTAGGTGCACATTGGACCAGGATTCAAATTCACCTCTTACATCATGTAACAACAAATATATGGTGGTTGATGGCTAAGAACACAAACATGTTTTGGGAGTTTACACTAGAATCTTCCAAATTGGTCATTATGTTTAGTCTCCTTATACTCTGTCGTACATCCAAAGGCTGGTTACTTGACCAGCTTAGGTCACCAACTGAAAACAAAGACTGTGATATGATTACGTAAACCTTCACAGATCAAACGTTACCAGATGGAAAGAGGCTTAATGCTCTGGCTCCTGGTAATGTGTAGCTGACATAATAATCTTGACACTTATGTCCAATAACATATTGAAAAGGGATTATGCAGGTGTGTTGTGTAATCAAAACACTTCTTCTCCCAGAGATGGGCCTAAGGCTAAACTGAACTTTAGCCTATTTTTTGGGAAAGAGTCTGCTTTCTTAAGAGTCTTTTCAATGGGCAAATTATTTAATTTTTCAATCTCCTGCCATGGTTATCTGAGGTCAGCAACAGTTAATAACCTATCAGACGAAACCCATTCTCTCACTTTTTCTTGTGTAGACAAGGGTTACTGATGATACACCTGTAATCAGGGGCCTCATGTATAACGCCGTGCATAGAACTCACACTATAACATGGCGTAAGCACAAAAGCAGGAATGTGCGTACACACAGAAAAATCCAGATGCAGGAATCTGTGCGTACGCAAACTTTCACGTTCTTCCACTACATAAATCCAGATCAGCGTGAAAAGTAACGCACGTGCACGCACCTTCTGTCCCGCTCTAACTCCTCCCAGAATTATGCCTCTTTGAACATGCAAATCAATATAAATAGCCTTCTGTGAAAAGACAATGGGAAAAGCACGGGGGAAAATATAAGAATTTCAGCGAATACCAAGTGGAGGCAAAGGAAAAACGTACTATTTGTTGGTTTAAGCAGTGGTATAATTAACAAAAGAAAGTTGATCGAGTGACATAGTGTCGGAGAAACTCGAAAGCTCAAGTTCACAAAGTCACACAGTGCCCGAAATAAAACAGAAGTTGTCACATATCAAAGTTGGCGTGAAAAGGCAAGTCGTAGTGGACTGTCTGAGTGTCATATGAAAGCTTATTAGGGTACAGAGAAAAAAAATAGGCACACAGTGGGAAAAAAGCACGAAATGTCAACTTTAATCTCAAAATTTCCACTTTAATCACGTAGTTTATTTTGTCATTAAAGTAGAACATCATAAACTTCATCTTAAAATCGTTTATTTTACTAGTTTCTCAAGTAGCACGTCAAATGCTTTGTTCTGTATTTGATCTTCTTTGTGCTCTATGTGTGTGAATCACTATGTGCTTCCGTTCTTTCTCTTTCTCAGACAGGACACAGAATCCATTACATTCGTGATATTACAGCTCTCTGAATAATTAAAATACTGAGATGTATACGTGATATGTTTTTCATGATGATAGGAATGAAAGCATGTTATTAAACATGGGAACACAGTGACGCAGTGATTGTTCATATCTCACGCAAGAGGCTTGCTGCGCCATGTGCGACCTTCGATGAAATAATTTATTACAGAAGTACTGTCTCTTTCAAACGTACTAACCTCCAATTCCTGTCCTTACTTTTCTTTCTCCAAATACCCAATCGCCACACGATCAGCTCTGTAATAGACGTTAAGCCATCTGTAAGCTTAGAACGCCGATTCTTCAAAACTTTTAAGAAACATTGAAATATCTTTGTAGTACATGTTTAATTATTCTATTCGTTTATCCTTCCAGTGTCGCGTCAGCACCAGCAATAATACAGCGCAAGGCAGGAGCTATCCATGAACTAGCTAGCGCTGCGGCACCGTGTCCTCACATGTTTAATTATTAACAATACAGATTATTTAAATGAAGATAAAGTTTTATCTGTATACTATAAGCAACATATTTTGCTGCATTTCATCTTAAAAATGATATCGTCATCATACGCGCTTTATAAAGTGGCGCAGGTTGTGCAATATTATAACTGTAGTGCAAGTTTACAGTGGGGTAATTGTACTTATAAGTACAAACAGTTCTACAAGGAGCACTTGATGGACCGATTGAGTGCGTTTATAGTTCTTGGGATGAAACTGTTTCTGAAACGCGAGGTCCGTACAGGAAAGGCTTTGACGCGTTTTGCCGTGGCTGAGGTAGTGTGTGCTTGAAACTGTATACCGATAATTCTCTTTCCGATCAGCTGCTGATGTGATTCCCCACTCAGATACAGTAATATAAATACTCTGAGATGATCTGCTGTTGCAACCCTTAATGGGAGCAGCTGAAAGAAGAAGAAGATGCAGTGAGCATAATAACACTAAAGCAGTTATGGTATTTGGAATACTATTGCTATTCCCTGGACCATTATATTGCTACAGGTTAATTACAATCAGATGCATTACACTAATAAACAATATGCAGTTAATTTCAATGTATTTATAAAGCCGCTTCAGGACTGTGGGTCTAAGAAAGAAAGGGTGACCACACAGGAACAGTAGCACTGCTTTGACGCTGGATGCCGCCAGTCTGCAAAACCGAGCGGAGAAATTGTGTACGCCAGGGTATGAGGTACCGTGGAAATGTGTGTGGCTTTACGCCAAGTTTAGGTTTTATACATCGCGATTTCAGCGTGGAAACGTTTGTACGCAACATTTCTGTGCGTATGCACCGTTTATACATGAGGCCCCAGGTCATTTATTCTGGATCGATTATTAAAAATATTCTACTGCCCATACTTGCTCCTACACTATGTACCTTAACACTTTATAATACTTTTTTTGTAAACTTGGTTCATTTGGTTTCATCTTTTAAATAATATCCCTTCCCAAATAAAATACCGTGGACATTGCCAGAGTCATACAGCACTTCTAGGCATTTGCATCTCTTAATGGCTACAGATCATTGTGATACCCTGTGACCATCCTCATCTGACAAAATACAGCAATATCATTTGAAATGTTAAGTAGACTGAGACCTTCAGAATCATCTGACACACTGGAAAATCCATTGTCGATGAACTGCCTAAATTCAAACAGCAACACCTCAAGTTTAGAATCTAATGGTTTTAGGTTGAAAAAGTATAAGCCAAAATAAGAGACAGAATATTCAGACTATAGTTCGGAAATGGCATATGGATACATATTTAGGGGGTTTTAAGAAATCAGAATATTTATTTTCTGAAGAAAAACAAAAAAATAAACTGTAAGAAGGGAAACAAGGGTAAACAAAAACACAAATGACAGTTTGCCTTGTGGTGACTAAATAAAAAAATGGGATTTGTGAGCTTTTCTGGGCTAAATGGCCTGTTCTAATCAAAATTTTTCTAATATCTTAGTGTTCTATACACGCGGCATGACTCGGAACACAAGAGTCGATATCACAGCGAGCTATTATGTGGTCAGATGTTTGCTGGACAGTGCAAGGCTGACAGAAACAGTTGAGAAAAATGATTTCCTACATACATACCTGCCACCTCTTCCTGGCCCAGGACTCTGCTTTCATACAGTGACGTCATACTGCTGAATTCTTTGCTACTACGTAGAAGGAGCACAGTTCTCATTTTAATGATGAGAAGAGGTGCTAGCTTTCAAATTTGAAAGGGTCACACACATCAAAGGATAAACATAGAACACAGAAGGACCAATACTGCTGGCTCCATTACCTTTAAATAGGCTTACAGCATTCGGCACAAAGGCAATTTGACACACTGCAAGATGCAGTTTTCTTTCTGGATAAGAAATTACATTAAACATATTTTATTTGTTTGATATAGTATATTAATCCCTGAGAATCACATGGGCCATAATGCAGGGTCTGTCACTGCACAGCACCCCTACAGCAATTTTCAGGTTAAGGGCCTTTTTCAACATGATGGAAAATTGGAAAAATGTGTTTAAGAAAACAATTTTGAGGTTTGTTATAAAAATTTTAATAATAAGTTCAATGACTATAAGGATGATTACGAGTTATTTTATAAAACATCTAATGGTTCTTTGCCCCACTGACCCTAAATTTAGAAATGCTACTGAAAGTAATTCATATTAAGAAATCATGGAAGTGTTTGGATTCAATTTTCAATACAGAACTTTTTATGTGTTATCCCTCAAATGTTTACAAAAATACTCAATCTTTGAGCTTTGGGGTAACTAGCCAGCAATGCCTGAAGTGGTAGTACACTTTTGTAGATTTTATGTAATTACTTTTATTTTCCAGATTGTCCTAATATTTGCTGTACACCCTTACATAATTTGTTTCTTCCAACCACCAACGCCAGATCCCCACAGCTCTGGCCATGAAAGGGAGGGTATTTGTAGTTTTGAGCTATACCTCTGTGCTTTATTAGAAAAAGCAAATAAAAATAAGAATAAAATATAGCATCTCATGGTATTGTATCCCTTTTTTATTTATTTTTAATGACGAGTGAGGGTAAGCCAGTGCATTGTGTACGCAGGTACATGCTGTATGCTTACTTTATAGTGGCCTGATTACAATGCAGTGCTAGTGCTCTAGCTTTCCCAGCTTGAACTGACTTTGAAGTGGACTGAAGAATTCTGTCTTCAACTTCTCAAAGAATATTGATTTTTCTGTACTTTCTCCATATCAAAAATGGGTTTGAAGGAAATTAGGATGTAAACCCAGATGGTCTAATTTCACCTGTACAGAAAGTAAATGACTATACATTCATATACAAAACAATAAATCTTTAAATTGAAATGTAGCATGGGGCTTCAAGGGTTACTATTGTTAATGTTATGTTCATAATATACAGCATACTGTAAAATTTGAATGTTACAAATAGATATGCAGTGTACGTCTATGAGGCATTGCATTTACTTGACTGGGGCTCTCTTTATGGCACAAGCCCATTGGGCTCCCAAGACACAAATTCAGGCTTGTGAACTATTTGACTTGCAGAAAACAGCCATCTTAGCAAGAGGAGGCAAAGGAAAACTCCCTTTATGAGGATGTCTCTTCTTTGTGAAATTTGTATAGCTAAAAGCATTACATAAAACTTGACTTAATTTATTCATTTCCTAAACCCACATAATCCAATTTAAGTGTGCAGGGACATTCAGCCTGTTTAGTCAATGCTATGAGGAAGTGAGGAATCAACCCCCACATGGAAATCTAGTCACACTGACTGACAGATATGTTTTCTTTGCGTTGTGGAACGAAGCTGAGATAAACTGAGAAACGTGACACTGACGAAAGCAAACTCAATACAGAATGTGCCTAGAACAAGAGAAATGAGTACTAGCTTGTACCAAGTAGCGCTGCTGCCTCGCAGTTAGGAGACCCGGGTTCACTTCCCGGGTCCTCCCTGCGTGGAGTTTGCATGTTCTCCCCGTGTCTGCGTGGGTTTCCTCCGGGCGCTCCGGTTTCCTCCCACAGTCCAAAGACATGCAGGTTAGGTGGATTGGCGATTCTCAATTGGCCCTAGTGTGTGCTTGGTGTGTGGGTGTGTTTGTGTGTGTCCTGCGGTGGGTTGGCACCCTGCCCGGGATTGGTTCCCTGCCTTGTGCCCTGTGTTGGCTGGGATTGGCTCCAGCAGACCCCCGTGACCCTGTGTTCGGATTCAGCGGGTTGGACAATGGATGGATGGACAACATTAGTTTTACCTCCCATTTGTGGTGGCTTCCTGCCCATCAAAAACTGAAATAAGCAAGTTGAGTAGATTGATAAACACAATTCATCAACATGTTATCCAAATAAATGTAAATTTTATGGATGCTATACAATATGGCAATAGCTGTGCAGAGAAGTCCTATAAAAAGCCCATGAAGAAGGAACCGATGTCCATAATCAATATGGCCACAGCGGTGCATAGAAGTCCTAAAAGAAGCCAATGAAGAAATAACCAATGACCATAAACAATATGGCTGCAGCCGAGCAGAGACAACCTAAAAGTAACCCGTGAAGAAAGAACCAACGACCATAAACAATATGGCTGCAGCCAAGCAGAAACGTCCTAAAAGAAGCGCAAGAAGACAGAACCATTCAAAAGAGCGTCAAATGATCAGTGTTACAATGAAAAAAATACACCATACTAAAAATGCTTTGAAAAATTCCACAAATATCGTGGATATATACTTAAATGTTCATTAATCTGACAATGCAGATGAGTCTGGTGTTGTACCCTGCAAAGGTTCCTCACTTGTACAGATTTCTGTACGACTAATAATCTCTGGCTCCTCAAAACTTTGATCAGAAAATATTAACTGTAAAGAGTACACAGCTGGTTACATATTACTGAAAAAGTAAGCATTTTAGACATTTCTAATGTACAACCTATCAGATTCAACAATCTGCACCATTTGAATTAATTTTAATGATTGATTTATACTCTATGATTTAACACAATTCTTTTTAAGTATGCAAAACATGTTTATAAATAAATATTTCTCTTTGCTGGTATTTCCCTGTGTTGTCTGGTTTCTGTTCAAGATGACATTTCAATTACGATTTTGTATTCTCTGCTGCTATGAGCACTTTGACAAATTAGTACTCCTTTCAAAAATGATTTAGCTGGCAATCTTGAAATATGCTACTGCACCAAATCTGCTCTTCTTATGTTGTATGTAATGTTTTGATGCCAGGGAGACAGCTGCTCTAATAAGCCATATTTATTTACATTGTCTGGAAACTGACATCATTTTTTTTCTTAAAAAGAGCAGCAGAAAATTTACAACGAAATACATGATACTGCTGTCACTGCTAGCTTTAGTGAAAGTTAATGAACATTAAAATACAGAAATGTTTTACTTGTTTACATATAAGAGTAAATGACAGGGCAAGTCAACATACTGTTTTTTTAATAAAGAGTATAATTTTTAAAAATTATGGTTTTTATCATCATTATTTTTAATTTTGACTGTTCTCTAAGCTACTATTGCAAAGTTTCAAACATGTGACACAATTGCTTAAGGAAAAAATAGTTTATTTCTAATCCTTACTCTCAATATGTATGCTCCTTTTCCATTAAGTTCTGTTTTGGGCCAAAATTCTTCTTGGCTCTGATGATACCGCTTTTTTCACTACTGTCATTGACATGATGTGATTGTCACACTTCTTCCTTCTTGGCTGGTGTCATCATTGCTTCTCTGGCATATGTGGAGCCCCCACAGTGGAAATGAGGTTCCAAATGCCCTAGGCAGTCAAAGTGGCAGACCATGTACATTAAAGAAAAATTGGTGGATTGTGATTTTAGCTACAGTACAAATGCAAGCAGCCATTGAGATCCAGAGTTAAATAAGAACACATATTTTAATTCACAATAGTGTAGTTAGTTAGTACTCAAGGACAAACTCGAGCACACATCATTGACACACACCAATTCAATGTCATGAGGGCATTAGGCATGATTAAAGAGTGGCAAAAGTTTAAAAAACAAAAAAAGATGAAGGACTCTTCAAGAGCAGAAAAATTAGCAGATGTGGTGCACATAGTGAGTGGGTCTGTCTGCTATATTATACTTGTGCCTTCCAGTATCACATGACCCCTGATGATTAGAGCAAAATACATACAAAATACATAAATATTAAATACCACTGCATGTCATTAATGATCCATCTCTGTGTGTATATATTATTAAATATATATATAATATAAATATTAAATATATCTTATACAAGGGCGCTGTAACAGGGGGAAAATAGATATTTCAATGGCCCGTGACTACAGGGGTCCTCAAAAATATATTGAATTTTATCAATTTTTAGTCAGTCATTGAAAATAAATTTTAAAAAATTCTTATGATTTTAAACTAATTTTTTTTGATTCAAAAGTAGCAATCCAGGTAGTCTCTACATCGTATCCCAGCATTTGGCGGAATGGTTCAGTTTAGTCCTCACGCACTTGAATTCATAAAGCGGAATCCACACACTTGATAGCCAAAGATAAACACATTTTTTGTTTGCTTAAATTGAAAGCCAAATTCCAGATTCCAGAAAGAAAGGCAAGAAAAGCTTGAACAGGAGAAGAGCTAGTGATAGTTGGTCAAAGATTACCATCTGTGCTTTTATCTTCAATTTTATTTTTTTATGGACATTTTTGTTAAATAAGTAATTGCAAATGGAAGTGTTCCAATATTATCTGTTAGATTATTCACTTACTAGCAATAAAATAAGAACACAGTCTTTGTTAGTTGAAATACTGTATGTTGAAAAATGAACATATGTAGCATTTTCATGAAACACGCACACAAGCAGAAATATTAACTTGCTCCAGCAGTATGCCAAAATATAAAACAGTGAAAAAACTGAAGAGAATTTAAATTACCTATTGCAGACTGATGATGTGAGTTTTATGGGGCCAGAGAAGCATTTGGAGATTGCATTGCAGTTCAATGATTTGCCTGTTGTTCAACAGTCACAAAGACAATGACCAAGAAGGGCTCCCCTCGGCTCATCTCAAATTCACTGACAACTCCTCTCTTGTCAGGTCTCTGAGACAATTAACTCTAAAGATCCATTAAGTTGGCATCAGCTGAAACCAGCAATTGTACACAGCGCACTAGTGTAACTGATGCAGGAACACTAATCTACACACTTGTTTTATTTTTTTTCCTTTGCTGCCTGACATGAAATAGAGAATTGACCTGAACATGCACATGCCATATTTAGGAATGTATTTAAAATGAACATTGATAATAGCACTTTTTAAAATAGTGTGTGAAAACTTTTATAATACCAAAAGGAAAATCAGATATATGCCATTTATTTTCTGTTGCCATCTTTTCCTTCATTTTGATGGATGCTTAACAGATTTAGCATAAAGCAGGACTAACTCAGAGATCTCAGGTTAAGAATCAAAAGCCTGTCATTTTAACTAATGTAAGAGGTGACCGGACAAGCTGACAACTTGGAGAAGCCAAGAAAGTTTGGGGTGCCACGCTGGTAACCCTGTTTCATTATAAACTTAAAAGACAGCTGAAAACGACTCAACCAAAAATATACTCATTCAGTGGCAAACATGGTTGGCAGTGGGGGGGTGGCTCTCTGCTCTGGATTAGTCAATTTAGCATTTGGTGCCATCTTCTGAGAACAGGCTGGTTTATATGCTAGAGACCAGAAGTTGCAGAGTTTTTCTTGGGCAGTGGAGGAGGAAGAAGAAGATAATGTTAGCCTCAGCGTCCCCTCTTGTTCCTGAGTGGTATTGCTTACCTGATTAGAGTCCATAAGGTGGTGTCCAGATCCCCAGATGACACAAGCTAACCAGAAATTCTAAACATTTACTTATCCTTGCACTCTCTTACCTTTCTTGAAAGTTGCTTTTGATTGGTAGTATGGCATGTCCTTTTTTTTTTCCACTCGTTTTCTTGTATTATTTTTGTCTTTCTTTTAGAAGTTTTTGTGTCTGGATTTGATTTCTGCCTTACACCTTATGCTATCGGATTAGGTTCTGGAGGATTAGATAGATTCGATCATTGTGTATAGATGGATGGACAGAACATATTTCTTCCTGAAAAATAAAACACATTTCTTATAATTTTTGCAAGTCCATAATGTGATGAGGGAAAATTACTCTGCTTTTAGACGCTTAACCAATATAAAATTGTGATTTGTGACAACTTTAAATCAACCTTGAACCATTTTTTAAAATTCTAGTTGCATCTAATGTACAGGTTAATTGATCAAGTGGCCTGTGCAATTTATTTTTACCTTCTGATCATCCGTAACATAAAACATATCATCATAAATGAATAAATAAACGTATGTGTGCTTGAATAGTTTAAATAAGCATGTCACTTTAATAAATACTATATAGGTGCCTCTTCACCTAATGACTACAGACCATTAGTAATTACATCTCACATCATGAAGATCTTTGAGAGACTGGTCCTGGACTTTATGAGACCTCTTGTAGTAGACCACCTGGACCCACTGCAGTTTGCATATCGGACAAAGATTGGAGTGGACGATGCAATTATCTCTCTGCTCCACAAGGCTTATTCTCACCTGGACAAAGCTGGCAGCACTGTGAGGATTATGTTTTTTGATTTTTCCAGTGCCTTAAATGCAATCCAGCTATCCCTGTTAAGGGAAAAACATAAAGTTATGCAGATGGATGAGCCTATGGTGTACTGGATAATGGACTATCTGTCAGGCAGACTGCAGTTTATGAGACTCAAGGACTGTGTTTCTGATGTGGATGTGAGCAACACTGGAGCAACACAAGGAACAGTCCTGTCTGCTTTTCTCTTCACTTTATATACATCTGACTACAGATATAACACCAGGTTACATCACTTGCAGAAATTCTCAGATAATTCTGCACTTATAAGTTGTATTGTTAAGGGGATGAGATAGAATAAGAAGTCAGGTGGAGACTGTTGTTTCTTGGTGCAAAGAGAATTGTCTGTATCTTAAAATCAGCAAAACCAAGAAGCTGTTTATTGATTTTCACAGCACCTAAGAGCCTCCTTCTCTAGTAAATATTCAAGAAGTGGAAGTAAAGGTGGTCCACTCCTGCATGTGCTTGGAGGTCCATATCAATGACAGGTTGGACTGGTCTCATAGCACAGAGGAACTATATAAGAAAGGGCAGAGCAGGCTATTTTTCCTTAGTACTATAGACTGCGTTCCTTTCAATGTAGGATATGACATCGTTCACATGTTCACAACTCTGTGATGGCCTCTGTGATTTTCACTGTGGTGTGCTGGGATGGTGACATCACTTTAGGAGAGGCCCACCAATTCAACAAGCTAATTAAAAGGACAGGCTCATTTATGGGACACACTCTGGACCCCCTGAAGGTCGTAGCAGAGGAAAGAATTACATTTTTTAAAATTTTAACAACATCCTCTCTCTGACACACTAACACTGAGGACTTTCAGCCAATGAATTATTTAGCAGAAATGTATCAAGAAATGCTACGGGGGGCTTCTTTTTGCAATATGTCTGCATAATGCCTCACTGTGCCTGGGACTGCCAAGACAAACCTTTTTTTCTATATATATACATATATCTATCTATTTATGTGTTTTTTATTTAGAGCTTCTATAAAAAGACAAATTTCCCACTGGTGACAAATGAAGTTCTATCTATCTATCTATCTATCTATCTATCTATCTATCTATCTATCTATCTATCTATCTATCTATCTATCTATCTATCTATCTATCTATCTATCTGTTTTCAAGTGTGAACTTCAAAGCATAAACAAATGTACACATGAAGAAATAATTATATTGCATAACTTAAAATGGTATTAACAGGGTAATGTAACCTCATAGACCCCGTGATCATCAAAGGTGACTGTGTGCAGATGGTGCAGACCTATAAATATCTGGGAGTGCAGCTGGATGATAAATTAGACTGGACTGCCAATACTGATGCTTTGTACAAGAAAGGACAGAGCCGACTATACTTCTTTAGAAGGCTGGCGTCCTTCAACATCTGCAATAAGATGCTGCAGATGTTCTATCAGACAGTCGTGGCGAGCGCCCTCTTCTATGCGGTGGTGTGCTGGGGAGGCAGCATTAAGAGGAAAGACGCCTCACGTCTGGAAAAACTGGTGAGGAAGGCAGGCTCTATTGTTGGCATGGAG
Organism: Erpetoichthys calabaricus; assembly: GCF_900747795.2. Lineage (NCBI taxonomy): Eukaryota > Metazoa > Chordata > Cladistia > Polypteriformes > Polypteridae > Erpetoichthys > Erpetoichthys calabaricus. Next base: position 323,187,088 of record NC_041394.2, read on the forward strand.
CTGGACAGTTTAACATCTGTGGCAGAGTGAAGGCCGCTCAGCAGGCTCCTATCAATTATGGAGAATCCACTGCATCCACTAAATAGTATCATCTCCAGACAGAAGAGCAGCTTCAGCGACAGACTGCTGTCACTGTCCTGCTCCACTGACAGAATGAGGAGATCGTTCCTCCCCCAAACTATGCGACTCTTCAATTCCACCCGGGGGGTAAACGTTAACATTTAACATTATACAAAGTTATTGTCTGTTTTTCACCTGCATTATTATCATTCTTTAATTTAATATTATTTATTGTATCAGTATGCTGCTGCTGGAGAATGTGAATTTCCCATTAGGATTAATAAAGTATCTATCTATCTATCTATCTATCTATCTATCTATCTATCTATCTATCTATCTATCTATCTATCTATCTATCTATCTATCTATCTATCTATCTATCTATCTATCTATCTATCTTTCAAAGAGAAATTTTAGTTCACACCAACCTTTGAGGATAGGACACAGCACACCCCAATATATTTGATACCATAAGGAAGAACAAGGAGGCATGATAGTAATTCTGAAGAGACTTTGACTCCACACACTTTGATGAAAATCCATGGTAGATCAAATCTGTCAGGACAAAAAAAGAAAGATTTATGTCACCAGCTGGGTTCCCTACATATTGTTCATACTTGTGCACCCAAGGAGAACATGGAAGTATACTGTCAGCAAACACCTGGAAGCTCCTTCTGTATGATTGGCAGTGTGACCCTCATCTCACTCATTCTTTCCGGCTTACAGATCCCTGTCCTCCTATCCCCCAAGTTATCAGTCTACCGTTGGGAGAAGTCAGTGGAGGGGGCAGACAGATGTGTCATTTATCCTCTTCCTATTCCAGTACTCCATTGATATGGTGAGAGCAGATAACCCAACAGCAGTAGACAAAGCCTCTTCCTATATTGTTCTTTAAAAATTTTTTCCAGTAAAGTCAATTAGGTGATTGCAGTCTTGATAATATAAACACAGCATAGTAGAAGTCGGTCAATGTGAAATAAATAAAAGAACTAACTAAATTGATGAGATATGTGTGAAAACATAGTAATAATAAAATAGTAGACAGATTATGATAAAAATTGAGTAAAAATGCCTCAACTGATATAAATTTGTTGACAACCTGAAAAGATTTTTAATGCAGTCAAAACAATAGCAGACAGATTTGATACTTATTAACAGACTTAAACCGTAGATTATATTAGCGTGACAAGGGAAATCTGTAACAAAGATGGCATGGTTGAGATACTGTGATTAATGGCATTCTTACAGATTACTTTAAGTATGAAAAGAGATTAAATGAGACTGGAAGGCAGCTTTTATTGTCTTTTGCTGTCGTTCTTTATTTTATCAGACACATATTCCTCCAAGATTTGAGTACTTTATTCTTTGATAAAGAGCTGCTTTTCCTCTTCATACTATGAAGCAATATTAATTGCTTATTTTCTTGGAATGAATTGTTGTGGTTGATGTGTGAGAAAAACCCAAAACTCTAATGAAGTCTGAGAGGAAACCTGGGAGAAGCATGGTATGTTATAAAGCTTATCAATTAACTTACTTCAGCATCCGAGTTTAAAGTCATTTAGTAAATGACGAAGCAGGTGGTGCTAGGGAAAGATGGTTAGGAATAAATTAAAAATAAATATTTTAACATAAAATCAAGTTTGCTTGTTTTTTTTTTCCATCAAAGAGGACTTTGAGTTAGGGTTGCCTTCTTTAATGCGGAAGTAAGCAACATGCACCTATCCCAAACAACAATGGAATGATGCTTTAATATATATGGCTTTAATGGCAAACAGTAAATGAGCATCAGGGGGTTGAGGTTTTTCTCTCAGGTTATTTAAGGTGAAATGTGTATAATAATACAGAACAAATCACATTTCCTATCAGTTCAATGTAGAATGCGTCTTTTACTTTCCAATTACAGGACGATTCCATATTTTCCGGGATGGTTGGCAGCTCTACATTGAGCTGATTGGTTAGCTTTTGGCTGCATCTCCATAAAGCTATTTTATCTCTGCTTCATTTACAAAATACTGCTTCACCAATTGGAAATTCTGCAAGATTAAGTCTATCATTACCTTTAAGAATTTTGAAAACCTGGCTTGGATCTTCATTATTAAGAATGTTAAAGTCAGGTCAGGTTGGGGAGCATGCACTGGTACAGTATGTTGCCGTACCCACCACAGGATGAAACAGCTTGGGATCCTGGTTGGCAACCCCCCAGGCAGACATGCAGTCTAGTCCCACTCTCCAGAAATGAAAATCTATCTGCCGCAGCCAGGTTTTATGTGGATGTCCCCTTAGCCTGACCCAGCCGCTAAAGTCCTCAACAATGAGGATCCTGCGAGCTTGATGACCCTCTGGGAATTGTGCCACATGGCTGTAGTGCTGTAACTGTTAAAGTGAATAGCTGAAATTTGTTAGAAGGCTAATTGTACCTCTATTCTTTAATTCCCATTTAAGATAATTTTTTGTGAGAATTGTGTATTTCTTCTTAATGACTACATCATTTTTCTGTTAACTACCATGTAATCCTTCTCTTACAAACACAAATTCAGATTTTCTATGTATTGAAGTCTTTCTGAGGATTGATGAACTCTTCTTAATTAATGCCTATAACACTCTTTATAAAAAGTACTGGAAGTGGAAGTTTTCACATTTTATAGTTATACGTCATTAAACTGAAATGCATTTAATTGAGATTTTTTAAAACTGGTCAACAGAAAAAGACTCTTCATTGTCAAAGTGAAAACAGGTCTCTGCAAAATGATGTAAATGAATTACAAATGCAAAACATAAAATTAATGATTACATAAGTATTCACCCCCTTACATGCTATACTCCAATAATCACTGATGACGCCAATTTGTCCCATCATTAGTTCAATGACAAGCACCTTTATGGGGTTTTAGTTGATTGTTGACTGTATGTGGTGACTTGTGCTGAGTCAGTATGGTGGCCTAACCTACACAATGAAAGACAAAAGAACACCACAAGCATCTTCATGGAAAGGGAATTAGGAAATCACAAGTCGGGGAATAGAGTCAAGAAAATATCACTGAATGTTAAGTTAAGTGAATCATTAAGACATGGGAAAATTGTGGCAAAGCTGTAAATCTATCTAGGGCAGGCCATCCATGAAAACTGAGTGATCATGCAAGAAGATGACAAGTGAGTGAGGCCACCAAGAGACTTATGAGACATCTGAAGGAGTTATAAGCTAAAATGAATGAGACTGAAGAGACTGTCTAGACAGAAACTGTTGTCTGAATGCTTCACCAGTCACAGCTTTATGCAATAGTGGCAAAGAGGAAATATCTTGGCAGAAAGCTCATGGGAGCCTCTGAAGGTGTTATGCTACAATGCAACCAAAATTTGAACACTATTTGACCATATCTAATTGCTGCACATTATCAAAAACACACCAAAGTGAAGCATGATGATGACAGCATCACGCTGTTGGAAGGCTGCATGCTGCAGCAGACCCTGGAAGGCTTGTGAGAGTAGAGGGTAAAATGAATGAAGCAAACTCTGCAGTCTTCATAAAACATGCAAATTGGGAGAAGATTTGTTTTCAAGCAAGACAACATCCTAAAGCATAAAGCTGACTTCAAGACAACAATGTTGACCTGTGCACACAGGCTCAACGCTGTAATGGCTGACAAAGGTGCATTTACCAAATACTGACTTGAAGCGAGTGAAAGTGAGAAGTCTGTTTTCACTTTGTAATTAACACTAGAATTACCAGAGTCTACGAAAAAACTCGTAGATCTGGCCCACCTTAAAACCGTTCTCACCTCTCTTTTGTCTTCTAAATGTGCCGATTAAGAGGAGCAGCGAGCAGCCGGCTATTCCACCCCCCACCGTCGCCGAACGTTCACTACGTTTTCCCAGCTCATGGCTTGTTTGATTATCTGGGAGTGACTGAACTGCTGGAGTTTTAGAATGAAAATAATAGATCGCTATTTGGAATACATGCATTTCATGCGTGTTCCGTTTCTACAGTAATCTGTGTAAACACATTGCTAAAACAGAAAGTTTTTCATATTTTAGTAATAAATGTTACAAAATATAGGCATAAACTATAGAATCTGTGAAGCCTGAAGTCCAAACATCAAATAAACATTTTCACAAAAGGTTCAAGGATGATACAACAGCTTCCGTGGCTTAATGCTACGGTTTGCTGACTTGGGGCACAACAACCCTGTCGTGCTATAGAGACACGAGTTCGATTCTCAGCTTTGAAGGAAGTGTTTTTTTTTTTTTTCCTCAAACGGACATTGAATTTATAAATTGGTATGCACTGTAAATCGTTATCTTTAAAATGTCAATCGCGGTTATTTCTGTTGATTAATTCATGCTTTTTTACTTAGAGTCAGAACAGGAGCTTTTTCTGCTTATTCAGCTTCTGATCTGACTCAAACAGCGCCAGTATAACTTCACACCCAATCTGACGCTGTTCGTTTTCAAATAATATTGCATTACTTCGACGATGTTTTCTGATTGGTACTATTTGCGTCATAAAATGATTTCTTCAAAACGTCACATATATTTGTCTCTTTCTTTTTTTAAAATGTGCGTTGTAGCACGCAGCAACTGGCCACCTGCATGTTCTCGCGCACACTGAATAAGACAGCGCTATATGCAATCATCAGATTCAAATGTTAACAGTTATATAGCACAGAATGGAAATCAGCAGTTCTTAGCATTGCACCACGCAAGCTGTCATATCAACCGCCTACTGTAACTTGCTTTCTTTTTTCTTTGGTTATAGTCTTGAATAAAAGTGCACTTGTTTTGTTATACTTTTACATCAACATATGTTCCTGTGTTTGAGCTACATGGGCATGCTCAAAAAATATATGTGTAATGCCACGAAAAGTGCATGCAGACACTTCAGTTCGCAAGCATTGGTACGACAATGCAGTCACAAGTACACTGCAGAGCTTTAGCGCGTCTTTATGTGAAAACAGCAGTATCAGATGGGGAGTGTCTGATGATTGCATATAGCGCTGAAGTTACTGCTCTTTACTATGCTTTCCTCTGCATGTCCGGGAGTACAAAAGAAACAGCATACAGCAACACGTGGGGACTGGCAATATTGGGGGAAAAAAACACGTGGTCGTATGTATCGTGATACACTGCAGAACTATAGAGCGTCTTTATGTGAAAACAGCAGTGTCAGGTGGGGGGCAGTAGGGAAGTATCCTGAACGCGACTGAGACAATGAAAAGTGAATTTAAAAAAAAAATAAAGCTAACCTTTACAAATATCATAAATTACACCGGCTGTTACAGACTGAAATCAAATGTATCTTTTTATTCTAAAATAGTGAAAATAAGAACACTTCTCAAAATGGAGTTGTGCAGGATCGAACTCACAACCTTTGGATTTTCAGTCAGCAACTGATACTGTTGCTCCACGGAAGCAGTGATAGCTAATGTGTGTCAATGTCGCACACTAAGGCGGCTTTTTTTGGTGGTGGCTTGTTTTTTTTTGTACCTTTTGTGAAAGTGTTTCTTTGATATTTGGACTTCAGGCTTCATACATTATATAGTTTATGCCTACATTTTGTCATTTGCTACTAGAATATATAAAACGTTTCTGTTTTAACAATGTGTTTACACAGATTACTGTAGAAATGCAACACATATGAAATGCGTGTGTTGCAAATAACAATCTATTATTTCTACTCTAAAACTCCACTTCACTCCCAGATAATCAATCAAGGCATGAGCTGGGAAAAGCCTGTTTACGTTCTAAGTCGTTGGGGGGATGGAATAGCCGGCTGCTGCAAGCTTGTCTTTATCAGTACATTTAGATGACAAAAGACGCTGGCGGAGAGGTGAGAAAGGTTTTAAGAAGTGATTTAAGGTGGGCCGGATATACGAGTTTTTTTCGTAGGCTCTGGTAATTCTAGTGTTAAAGAATCTTTTTCTGTTGATCGTTATAAAAGCCATAATTAAATTTACTGTGATTCAATGTTGTATAACAATAAAACGTAAATACGTATATGATTACCATACAATGAGAAGGGAGCTCAAATAAAATCAATGTTCTTTCTTTCAAATCTGGCCTCAATAAGGAACCAGATATCATGTGCCTGTAGTCATTTGCTCAACAATCAAACCATCAAAGCAGCAAGATTTTGACAATTCCCTGGGACAAAGTGTCCTTCAGTTTTGCAAGAAAATGGTCAATTGGACAACATAAGACATTATAAAAAGATACTCAGGGACAACCAGTAGGGTCAGCTTCCTACTGTACAATATAACATAAAGTAAACTGTGTCTTATTGACTGATCAAAAATCTATATTGTGGCTATTTGTGTTACCAAAAATACTAAAGTGAGGATTTTTGAATTAACAGCTCTTGCTTATGATATACATTGAAAAATTGTATAGAAATATATATAGAATTACAGTTATTTAGCCCTGCTAATGTGCTTGTGCCATGATGTCTTTTTCATTCAATTCATCAGATGTTAACTGAGTTTGAGTTCTAAAGTAAAGATAGATAATATTGTCAAAGATGCATTAAAATGATGGTGCTTACATTAAATCCAAAAGCAAATGGAAATTTATTTTACATTGATATGAATAGAAAACATCACTGGTTTCATATCTGCATAAAGAGCTGCATACTATTTGGAAAACTGAAAAGCAAAGCCAATCCATATTAAAATATTCTTGCACAAAATCAGATTGGACACTGTGTATGCTGCATGTTTCAGTTACTTCATTCCACCATTTAATTGAGAAAGCAGGGATGGAGATATTGAGATGGCTGAGTATAATATACAAGCAGTATGTTTATGCATTCAGAAAGGAACAGTTTATTAGGCTTTATCTTTACATTTAGAAAGAAAGTTTGATGGGCAAATTTGACAATTTTTTCAGATACTTTTTCATAACATTGTAAATATATTATGGAGGAAAAAGTGAAAAATATAACGTAAAGGCAATATGTGTACTGTATGTAAGTATTTAGTTATATGACTGGCAGATGGTGTGACCCTCTAGTAGTTAAGTTATTAGACTGCAAAAGGCAAGGTGAAAATCCCAACCATTGATTCACTGTGTGACTTTCAGCAAGTCATACAGTCTGTCAGAGTTGCAGTTTAGCAAAACCATAAAATATTTTTATTGCATGGAGTAAAGGAGAATAATATTTAGCATATAGGTTATAAATATTTAAATGTATAGTGCTATAAAGCTTGATAAGCTAGTCATTGTTCTGGGACATACAACTTACAAGATCAGGTAAGACCTTTTGTTAGGGGTAGGATCAACAGAGTTAAAAAGGTGTGCAGGGCACTTTACACTCTATGAGCCATCCTCTTCCAAAGAAGAAAGATTAGAGGATGAGACACAAGTTTTAGGTTTATTACCCCAGAAAATGTGACTGGAACAGGCCACTAAAAAAGGAAGTTTTATAAAATCAGACAATAAGCTAGCTAAGAAGAAAGAAAATCAGATGATGTCCTAAAAAGAGCTGAGCAGATAGAATCAGCTGTAAATACAAGTTTATGTGCTGCCTGAAAATAAACGTCTAGCACTATAAGGTTGTATGGTTTGTATAGCTATATTGTATTTGCCTTTGTTTATGGCAATAGCTAAATCATTTAAAACTCACTACCTAAAATACATAAATAAATGTGTATGTTTTTCTTCTGCCTGTTCTGATATTCTGTCTAATTGCCAGCATGGAAAAAATATGGAATTTGAGGAAATATATTTGGGGCTTAGGATATAGCGGGTTGGAAAATGGATGGATATTTGGGTCTAAATAATAAAGAGTTAAAAATATATGGCAAAACGCGTGACAGCTAAAATGAACATTTTGTACGATTAAGTTTGGAAAGATTTCAACATTCTTTCAATGCCATTTTTGTAATGGAAATTCTGGTGGGGCTACATGGACCTGGCATAGAGAAAGAGAGAGAGAGAAAGATACTGTCAGAAGGGGCAAAACCATCTTAGAATCCATGCAAAGGGTGTGTGACCAAGAGAGACCGTAAAGAGACGCACTTATGAGAACTGCTACTCTGCTTAAATCCATTGTTTTGGGTACATGGCCGCCAGCAAGTCTTGGGAACAATTTGTGTTTGAATTGGTTCATAGATTAGGGAAAGTGAGTGCAGAAGGATTTTACCTGACACCAAAAGTGAGAGGTGTGAGGTGGAGCTTGTAATGTGAATGTGAAAGGTGTGAACGTGGCAGAAAAAAGATCATTGGTGATGCTTGGAAGGAGTTGTGGAAGATCTATGAAAATCCGTACTTTTCACAGGAAAAAATTATCAGGATAAATATATAAGAAAATGGATAGAATTCACCTGTCCACACATAACAGGATGATCTTGCCTTTTGCACACATCAGAAGTGTTTACATATAAACCTCTTGTCCCCAGTGAAGGACTGGGAACCCTAAAATGTGTGCAAAGATTTAAAGCCACTGATTAGAGTTTTCTATTTTAGTCTTGTCTGAAAGAAAATGTCTTGTTCATCAATAATAGTGAGTCATTTTTATTGTATATTATTTTATTGCATTATTTATTTATCCATCCATGCATTTATTATTTTGTATTGTGTGCTTTAATTACTTAGGCTTATTCAAGAAACAAATAATGATATTGATGAGAAAATGAAAAACAGCAGAGTCATATACAAAGTAGTAAGTATATGAAGACATGTTACTACATTTTTATGCTCTACAAAGTTGCACTAAACTGAGATTCCGTAAGGCATGGCACGGCACCAACACCACTTACAGTACATTCATCTTCACAGCCAATGCAGCACACTCTTTCCTTAATATGGGCCATTCGTTAACAAAACATTAAATGCTATATTAGTAAATGAGGTTAAGAATATTGCATGTAATGTATTGTATAGCATACTGTATAAGAGAAACTCCCCTACTTCAGAATACACCCAATTTTCAGACACTTTAAAAAAATTACCCTAAGATAATAAAATTCTACTAAATGATTTTCATTGATCATCACCAAGTAATTGTAAGTTTGACTAGGTCACTCGTAATATTTTGATTGCCGTTTTGCTGTGACAATGACAGTGTTATTTCAATGTAACCCCCTAAATATTTTATTTTCCTTATAAGTATATATTATATTTGTACATATAATTAATGTCCCTTTTGCCTGCACATAGATTTTTGCATTTCTCTATATTAAACAGAATTCTCCAAGTGTTTGCCTAGTTGTGAAGACTGTCCATTTTTTAATTTCTTATACCTCCTTAGCGTTTTTTATCTACTCATATTTGATATCATCTGCAAATATTACAAGTTTACTTATTAGATCTGAATCAATGTCAGTAACATAAATTAGAAAGGCTACCGGTCTAAACCATGAGGGATTAATTCTCTGCTTATCTGTACTCTTTATCTGTAGCTGATAACCCAACTTGATATTCAGTTTTATAAGTTACCTCTGATGCCAATATCTCCTAATCAATTATCCTCTGGAGTATCACTATATCAAAGGATTTATAACATCTAAGTAAATTATCACAGAAAATTTGGTTTTGTCTACCACTAGAGACCTCTGACTCAAAAAAGTTTAACTGATTAATTTAAAAGTATCTTTCTCTCATAAAACCATTCTGGCTGTTTCTTACACTATCATTTCCATGCAAGTAGTCTTCAAATTTTTTTCCAATCATTATTTTAATAATCTTTCATGGAGAGAGGTAAGGCTATATGAACTGGAATTCATTTTTGTTCCATTTCTTGGAGTCGCAGTCACGGGCAGAGATTGAAATTTAGGCTTTTGGGCAGATGAACCATAAAAGATAATTGCATATTTTAGATTTACAACTGTACTGCTACATATTCATATTACATCCCATGTCAAATATCATAAATTGCTTTTAATATAAAGTTGCAACGTGAAATAAGCCACATTTACAATAATACATTTAAAACTTCAAAATAACAACTAAAGTTTGCAATAAACAACATTTAAACAACAGAAACATTGCTTGATTAAGATTTTTGTCTACTTATTGTAACTGTGGCAAAACAGGCTGTTTCTTTTTTTAACAAGTTACAAAATGTATGCATGGAGTTACATTTTGATGCATTTAAAGACTTAGCTGATTTGAAAGTTTGGAGCATTTTCAATTATATACTGCTTCATCAAAGAGACAAGTATCACATTTTGTTTTTTTAAATATTTTGTCACAGGGTTTTGTGTGACATGCTGTAGAGATTTGCTCAGACTGCCACACCGCTGCTTTTACAGGCAGGCAGAAGCGCCTGGCATGAGTGCACGATTTTAATTACTTGTGCTGACTACTGAGGATCTGCTTGCCTGAAATTAGCAGTTATTAGATGTGTAAAAGAGGAAAATACTGAAAACAAAATATACAAATTGACATAACCTCTCTTAACCTAAATCTGAACAGTAAATGTTTCTCTGTCTGTTTCAAGGATAGGCAACATGTAAAAGACAAAGCTGCTTGGGACTGTGAAACAGCAGGTCAGTGGCATGTGTATCTTATATTTAAACATCTACTCGTGGAAGTGTGTCTGTTTGTCTGGCCAGGAAGTGAAAGGTGGAGTCGGGGTAAGGGCTCCACCTCCAAGGAAACAGAAACTCGCTTAGCCGCTAATACACAAGCAAGGTGAGCAAAATGGTATCCCTTTTACTTCTCCTACCGCTAATGCACAAATGATGCAAGCATGTCGGCAAGAGGAGAGAGACACACAGAGTAGTCCCTTTTAATTGCCTGACATCTCTACATTTCTATTTTTTTTTTCTGATGATTTCAATAGTTCTGAGCCATAAGGCAAAGCTCTCAATTTACCAGTCGATCTATGTTCCTACCCTCACCTATGGTCATGAGCTATGGGTAGTGACCAAAAGAACGAGATCGCGAATACAAGCGGCTGAAATGAGTTTTCTCCGCAGGGTGTCCGGGCTCTCCCTTAAAGATAGGGTGAGAAGCTCAGTCATCCGGGAGGGGCTCAGAGTAGAGCCGCTGCTCCTCTGCATCGAGAGGAGCCAGATGAGGTGGCTCGGGCATCTGATCAGGATGCCTCCTGGACTCCTCCCTGGTGAGGTGTTCCGGGCACGTCCAACTGGGAGGAGGCCCCGGGGAAGACCCAGGACATGCTGGAGGAACTATGTCTCCCGGCTGGCGTTCCCAGGCCAGCCGGGAGACATAGTTCCTCCAGCATGTCCTGGGTCTTCCCCGGGGCCTCCTCCCAGAGACATACTTGGAAGAAGCGCTTCTTCTTCCAAGTGCCATTTGCTCTCTGGAATCAACTGAAGCAGAGTTGGACAGAATGGAAAAGCTGAATGTAATAAAGAAGATAGATGAACCAACTGAATGGGTGAATTCTTTAGTTATTGTAGACAAAAAGAATGGAAACCTGAGGATATGCCTAGACCCAAGAGACTTGAATCGAGCAATAAAAAGGGAGCACTTCAAGTTACCAACACGAGAAGAAATAATGTCACAGTTCGCAAATGCTAAATACTTCAGCAAGCTGGATGCATCCTCTGGATTCTGGCAGTTGAAATTGGATGAACCAAGTTCAAAATTGTGTACATTTAACACCTACTATGGCAGATACAGATTCCTTAGATTGCCATTTGGCATTGCCTCAGCACCTGAAGTGTACCATAAAACAGTACACATGATTTATGAGCACCTGAGTGGTGTAGACACATCTATGGATGACATAATTATATGGGGAAAATCAAAGAAAGAACATGATTGCAGACTGAGAAAGGTTTTAGAAGCAACAAGAAAATCAAATTTGAAATTGAACAAAGAGAAATGCCAAATTGGAGTAAGTGAATTAACTTTTGTTGGAGACATCATTACCAGTGAAGGCATTAAGCGTGACCCAAAAAAGATTTCAGCTATAGTAAATATGCCCAGGCCACACTGTAAGAAAGATGTTCAGAGGTTTAATGGAATGGTAAATTATGTGGGCAAGTTCATACCTAACCTGTCAGAGAAGATAGCTCCACTCCGAAGATTAATAGAAAAGAACACAGAATGGGAACGGAATCATGAACAAGAGAATGCGTGGAATCAACTAAAAAGCAACTAACAGAAGAACCAGTACTTAAGTTTTATGATCCCTTAAGACAAATTAAGATCTCGTCAGATGCATCACAGAGTGGATTTGGGGCAGTTCTTTTGCAAAAACATGGTGATTATTGGCAACCGGTGGCATATGTGTCTAGATCCATGACAGACCCTGAAACACATTATGCACAAATTGAAAAAGAGTTGCTCAGCATATCCTATGCATGTGACAGATTTCATCAGTTTTTGTCAGGACAGGAAATTGTTGTAGAGACAGATCATAAACCTTTACTTTCATTATTCCAAAAGCCACTCTAAGACTGTTCTCTGAGAATTCAAAGAATGATGATTAAGCTGCAATGCTATACTCTGAAGGTGACATATACACCAGGGAAAATGATGTATACAGCCAACACTCTTTCCCGAGCAGCTGACCCAATAGTACCTGTGTAGCTCTAAAACAGAAGTAGATGTTAAAGCATATATTGATATGATAACAGAATCAGTACCAGTTTCAGATGCAAAGATGGACATCATACGAACTGAGACAGATAAAGATGTAACCTTAAACAAATTGAAACAGATAATACTGAATGGATAGCCATATAAGAAATATATCTGGTGAACAGTTCTAACAGAGTATTGGGGCTACAGAGCTGAATTAACAGTAGTTGATGATATAATCTTTAAAGGAAGTAAAACAGTTATACCAAAGAGCTTGAGAAAAGAAATGTTGAAAAAGATTCACACGAAGGACATCTGGGTACTGAGAAATGTAAAAAGAGAGCACACAAAGTGATGTATTGGCCCAGAATTAATCATGATGTGACGGAAGAGGTATCCACTTGTGACACATGTCAGAAGTATTAAGTACATAACCCTGCAGAATCACTGAAATCACATGGTACACCAGTAAGACCATATCAAAAAGTAGGAGTTGATCTTTTTACATGAAATGGAGCAGATTATCTAATTGTGTCAGACTATTATTCTCTTTACCCTGAAAAATGCAAACTGAGCAGTACCACTGCAGATACTGTGATAACATGCATGAAGTCCATATTCTCAAGACATGGCATACCAAATGAGGTGTTTAGTGATAATGGACCACAGTTTGCTAATAAGAAGTTTAAAACATTCTGCAAAGTTTGGGATATTATTCATAATACTTCAAGCCCACATTTCCCTCAGTCAAATGGACTGGTTGAGAAGTCAGTGCAAATAGTGAAGCAGCTTATGCAGAAGGCCAAAGATAGTGGATGTGATTTCTACAAGAGTCTTCTTGCATATCGTGCAACACCCCTAGATTGTGGTTATTCTCCAGCACAGCTACTCATGGACAGGAGATTAAGAACAAATTTACCCATTGATGAGAACCTGCTAAGAACAAAAGAAGGGGAGAAAGTAAGAAGTACAAGGAACAACAGAAAGAAAAACAAAAGTTCTACTTTGACAGAGGTACTCATGAATTACCTGAACTCCAACCCGATGATATTGTAAAGTGCAAGGATAAATACAGCACATGGACACAAACAGGAACAGTATTAGAACAGACACGGTCTCAATCATACAACATACAGACAGATGAAGGAGCTGTTCTAAGGAGAAACCGCCGAGACATCAAAGGACCAATAACTTCTAATCAGAACACTAACACCAGCGAAACAAATATTAACGAGAAGACAAATATAAATCAGGAAACACAATTAACCAGAAGATCAACACGTCAAGTAAAACTACCAGAATGACTCATTGAGACATGTTGAGGATTAAAGGAACATTATCAATTAAGAAAAGCTGAATTCCTTTAACAGTTGTGCTCTTTATACATAGTTTGAATGTTGGGAGTATGCCTGAAATGTTCTGGATAGTTCAGTTGTTTGAAGTGATTAAGTTTATCAAAGTAGCATTTGAAATGTATAACATTACTAAGCTTAAAAGTAATGCCTTACTTCTCTTTAAGAAAGGAAGATGTAATGATAGTTGATTAGTAAGGTCTATTAAGGAATACTTACAATATGATTAGTAATGCCTGTGAATGCAGATGCAAGATAGAGAATGGGCATGGACTAAATAACCTGTAGTAAAAGTATTGTCTTTAAAGTCTGTCTATTAAAAAGTTATTATATCTTTCAATCCTCTGTAATGATTAACCTACGAACATAACAAGATCACCACAGTGAGAAAAATGTAAAGAGTCACGAAACAAGAGATGAAGAACCGTGAGTGAGCACAGTATTGTGTGCCTGAGCCAGCCAGCCACAGAGAGAAAGAGAAAAAAAGCAGAGCAGATGGTAGCCTTGTGGTGGAGCGAATGATGAGTGTTCCGCCAGATGGATTAATATTCGCTGATTTATTGGAGGAGCAAGAACGATGGTGGTGGAGTCCTCCTTAGGAATCTGAGGGATGCCGGGGTAACGAGAAGGAAGCCCAGAGAACATCTGACTCCGAGCAGTCTGGGAGTCGTTGACATAGGCAGCCAAGATGGGGTTTTAGAATGGTGAACCGCAGCTGTTGTAGCAAGCCATTGGATAAGCTGGGGAGACAGGAGAGAGGAAATTTTTCTGGGCTCAGTGAGAAGAAAGAGTCCTCAATACTGTGTTTTATTCTGATTTTATCATTGGATAACTTATTTGAATTTTAAACTCACAGCCTTTCACTTGGACTTTATTGACCTATTTATTTATTTATGGATGATCTTTTTTGCATTGGCCTTTGGACAATTTTGTTTTGTTTTTATTAAAAGCACTGGACAATTTTCATCAACCTCTTGCTGACTGTGTGTGTCTTCATTTGCTCAGTTCATCTTTGGGTGCGTTAACGACAATTCCGGGTTCAAAAGACTAATGGTCAAAGATTGGAGTGGGTGATACAATTATCTATCAACTTCACAAGGCTTATTATCACCTGGACAAAGCCGGCACCATTGTGAGGATTATGCTTTTTGATTTCTCCATTGCCTTCAGTACTATCCAGCCATTCCTGTTAAGGAGTACATTCAGAGATATGCAGGTGGATGAGCCTATGGTGTCCTGGATAATGGACTATCTGTTGGGGAGACCGCAGTTTGTGAAACTCAAGGACTTTGTTTCTGAAATGGATGTGAGCAACAGTGTCTCCTTCTCTTTTCATGCTGTATACCTCTGACTATAAATATAACACCAAGTCATGTCACTGGCAGAAATTGTCAATTTATTCTTTGCTTATAAGGTGTATTGATAAATTGGATGAGACAGAGAATAGGAGTCAGATGGGAAACTGTGTTTCTTGGTGCAAAGAGAAATGTCTGCATCTTAACATCAGCAAAACCAAGGAATTGGTTATTGGCTTTCACTGCACCAAAGACATCTGTGCTCAGTCAGTATTCAAGGAATGGATATAGTAGTGGTGCACTTCTACAAGTATTTGAGGGTCCACATCAATGACAGGTTGGACTGGTCTTAGAACACAGATTTACTATACAAGAAAGGGCAGAGCAGGCTTGTCACCCTTAGGATAATGCATTCTTTTAATGTGGGAACATTGCAACATCCCCCACATCTTCTACAATTCTGTCAGTGTAATTTTCCACACTGTGGTGTGGTGGGCTGGTAACAGCACTTCAAGAGAGGCCCGACAAATCAACAAGATAATTAAAAGGGCAAGCTCAGTTATGGGACACACTCTGGACCCTCTGGAGGTCGTAGCAAAGTAGAGGATTTAAACAAAACTGAGATCAATTATGAACAATGCGGCATATCCTCTCTCTGACACAACAACACTGAGGACTTCCAACCAAAAAATTATTCAGCAGAATTGTGTCAAGGAACATTACTGGGGTTCCTTTATACCAACAGCAATACACCTTTATAATGCCTCACTGGGACTGGTACTGCAAAATCAGAAGTTTTCCTTCCTTTCTTTAAATTTGTCTTCCTTTTTAGTCATTCTGGTGTGTGTTTAGACCACCAGAATGTGGACTGTGTTTGTGTGTGTATGTGTATATCTCTCTATATATATAAAATCCAACATCTGTCTGTCTGTCTGTTTGTACTGTATGTCTGTCTGCTTTTCACGAGAGAACTACTTAATGGATTTAGATTGGGTTTTTTTCTATAATTCTAAAACATTCTGGTTGATTTTGTGACCTCTCTCATCGCGGTTAGTATCATAGTTTGCTTGCGGTACCGATTTATTTGCATGAAACCAAGAGAGATGCAGCAGGGAGGGGGACGGGGCTCTTCTAACTCACACACCAGCCTCGGGGCGTATCTTACATCCACTTAGCTAGTGAACGAGAGAACTGCTTAATGGATTTAGATTGGCTTTTTTCTGGAATTTGCTTGAACATTCCAGTTGATTTTGCGACTTCTTTCAGTATCATAGTTTGCTTGCAGGAGCGATATATTCGTGGTAATCCGCGACAGAGGCTGCAGGCCATGGGGAGGTGGAAGCGTGATGTCATGAGTAAGGAGTCAGTCTACCTCTTCGTTTTGGAGTGTAACTTGCCTCTGCTTAGCTAGCAATACCTTTTTGATTATTGAAGTTTGTCCTGTTTCACTACTAAGCAGGCAAAGCTGTGTGGGACGGCTAGTATATATACTGTACAGTATATCTATCAATCTATCTATCTAGTAAATGCATAAAGAGAAAAATAATTTATTTATCTCTTTATGCACTTACTTATTTAAAGAGCTTTTGTAAAAAACAAAATTTACCCCTGAACACAAATAAAGTTCTGTCTATTAAAAATGGATTCCATGGAGAGATAGCTGCCTCATGTCTTGAACACTTTTAATTCTTGTTTATTGTCACATGGTTTGTATAATTTTGTGTGTGAAATGATTCTTCCATCCATCCATCCATTTTCCAACCCGCTGAATCCGAACACAGGGTCACGGGGGTCTGCCGGAGCCAATCCCAGCCAACACAGGGCACAAGGCAGGGAACCAATCCTGGGCAGGGTGCCAACCTACCGCAGGACACACACAAACACACCCACACACCAAGCACACACTAGGGCCAATTTAGAATCACCAATCCACCTAACCTGCATGTCTTTGGACTGTGGGAGGAAACCGGAGCGCCCGGAGGAAACCCACGCAGACACGGGGAGAACATGCAAACTCCACGCAGGGAGGACCCGGGAAGCGAACCCAGGTCCCCAGATCTCCCAACTGTGAGGCAGCAGCGCTACCCACCGCGCCACCATGCCGCCGAAATGATTCTTCATTCACCTTAATCCATTACAGTATGACGACCATGCTATACAAGACGACTATATGGATTAGATATCATCCGAATTAATATTTTTCTTGAGCAATATGAACAATTCAAAAAGAATTTTGGTTGTGATTTTGATTTTGTTTCCACTTTAACCTAGACTCTGTTTTGGTACCAAATTTTGCTCTTGCATTTTAACTATTCTTTTGAAAAATCCCTTTACTTTTGTATGTCTTTTCTTATCTCTACCACTCAGTTACCTTCATTCTGTTTGTAATACCTTACTGCTTAAGTAGCCTGCTTGTTTGTGTATTGCCACAGAGAAAAAGAGATAGATTTTCAGGGAGAAAGGATCAGGAAATCCTAGCAGGGTTTGTTACCCAGAAAAAATCAAAACTGATCTCAAAACACATAGCAATATAAAATCAAAATGATAAATGTTTTAAGTCATAATTAGAAAGTTTTATAAAAAAATGTTTACACCACTGTTAACGTTTTAAACCACAAACTCAGATAAACAAAAAGTCTCTGTGCTGACCTTTATACTTACTGACTATTGATTAAGTGCGCAAATCACTACCTGTTATCCAAGCCTAGCAGCAATGTAGTTACAGACACAAAATGGTGGTGCCCATAATGAAACAAAATGACGTGAATACAGGCTTAAGTGGAAATATGTTATTAAAATAACATTCTACTCAAATCAAAGCAAGAACATTGAGGAACAATTGTGACATTTTGATATAAAGCTGCAAAAATTTTAAACAAAACCAGATAATAACAGTTTGGCTTTTGTACCCTCACCCTAAGGCCATTTAATTTTCTCCTGATTTACTGATTTCCTCCCACATCTCCAAACCTACACAGGACAGATATGAATGAATGTGTGGATTTGAGTAAAAGGACTGATGCACCATTCTACATTAGTTCCTGACTTGTATTAATGCTACTAGGATAGTCTGTAGATCTGAATAACCCTGAATAATGGTAAAATTGTTATGGACAGACTGAAAGCCTGCAGTTAATTATTGTGAGAAAACAGGACCAGGATAAGAAACAGGGTTTGTAAAGGGTTAGGCAATCTCGGAGTCAAAGAAACAGCTGAGGTCAGGAACTGAAAAGCAAAAAGACTCAGAAGTCAAATAACTTTGCAGGCAAGACAGAAAATCAGAAGTCAAATAACAAGAGCAGAGCTCTAACAAAAAAAACTCTAAGATGAGCAGCAAAGCTTAATTCTTTTAAATTGTTATTCAAAAACTAAGATGATAAGTATCCTGCATTGCCGTCCTAAATAGTCGATTGGTGATGATGTCAGAAGTTGCACCAGTGACTGTCACATGATGGCAAGAGATGACCATTATTTAAGAAAACAACAATGTAAATAGCAAAACAGATTCTCAAAACAGCAACTGACTGACTCACTGTCATAGTGTAAAAGCAATTATAAATGATGCACAAACAAAAAATAATCATGTTGATGAAAAAAATGGATTGAAAAAATCAATATGCAAAAAGAAGACAAAGATGACAATGCTATGAACCTTTGAGACACACTCCAAGCAACACATTTCAGTGCATGCAATTTCTGTGCATAAAAATAAAATGCACTTTAGTGTGTGCACTTTGTATGATGGTCACCTTCAGGGCCTAGCACAACTGAATATGGAAGGTATGCCATTACATCACAGCCAATAATCTTGAAAACAGTCATTTCAATGCACTTGCAATTGCTAACACAGTAGAAAAGTGGTTTGCATAAAGGAGACAGTAGCACCTGGTAGGGATGGTGCCAAGAAAAGGTCATAGATATAAAAAAGATGGAAACTCTTACAGGCAATTGTCCATCCAGTACAGAAAAAAAGAGCACCCCAGGAAGCCTTCACCCATTCATGTTTTGAATTCCTGTCATGGCCTATAAGTATAGGTTCATAGGAAAGAGTGAAATACACCTTGGGAGAAAACTGGCAATGTTCTCAGAGGATGCAAGCAGAAGGGGGGCATATCAGGCACTAGATGAACCAAATCCTCCTCATAGAAAAGCTATGGTAGACGTGAAGGAAGATAAATGACACCTGCGATAGTAGACACTATCCTGTGGTCTCAGGTTAGGAGAGCAGAGACCTTTAAGAGGTCAGCTAGTGGGAGTTGCCCTTCTGAAGGAAGTAATGACCCAGGGGTGGAGGAAACTTTAAGGCTCTCCAGAAGTAATTTTGTCTCAGTATCCTTATATATCAAAAGTGACGTTTGCCACAAGACCAGAGGTGACTGTAGGATGGTGAATAAAGTCAACTTAAGCTGACCAGAGTTAGGGTGATAGATTAACACTTACACTTTGGAGAGACCAATCTCCTAGGCAGGGACTGTCACCTCTGCTAATATTGTATCTTCCCTTTCTCAATGTGTTCCCTAGGTTTCGTTATTTAATGAACAAATAATTTTGTATGTTTTTTCCTTCTTTGAATCACAGTTGAAAAAGTTGCTGAAGAGCACCATCCGTAACACAAATTATAAATTCCAACAGTGTAACAATAGTTAATCAAGGGAGTGTGGAATACTTTCCAAGGTAAATAAATGTGCAAAAAATATTCATATTTTCTTTGCCTCTAGTGCTAATGTGTATGCTTTCTAATAACAGCACAACATTCTACCTCTCATGGCCACTTTTGCCTTCACTGGGTTGCTCTTAGGCTAATTACCTCAGCAGGAAACACTGAGCGTGTGCCTGAACCACTAAATGGACGAAATGAATTTAGGCTTAAGGCTTGTTCAATTTTATTGAAAAACAAAACGCACTTGCAGCCCCATGGCAATGCTTTTATAAGCTAAAATCTGTCAATATTAAGTTAAAGTGACAAATTATTTAGGGTTCTGAGATGAAAAAACAGACTTAAACATTTTCATTGCGTACACATTCTGCCTCATACATTACTGGTAATTTTCAAGAGAGATTTTATTATTTGTATTATCTTTTTCTGTTCAGAGTATTATATTTAATGCTAGCTAATGTTTATTTAATAACCCTATAAAGTGTGACCTCAAATAATAGAAGATCTGAGGGAACAGGGAGAAAAAAAATTCAGTGTCACGGAGACCAGACTTTTCTCTTATGGTCATATGATGCCATTTGGAATAAAATAGCCTCTCAGTGATACACCTTACAGACGCTAATGTGTGTGATGCTCCTTGCTAGGAAATGTAACAGTTTTAAATTGGATTTTAATTACCTCAACATGGTAATGTAGAGGTTATAGCTTATTCCTCCCAGCTCCAGGGACTTAGGTTTAATATTTACTGTTAATTGCCTCTTTATTAGATTCCTCTGCTAGTTAACTCAAATGGTCTACTCCTACGAACAGCAACTTTTTTGACCTCAGCAAAGTGTATTGAGTGTACAGACATTGTCAAGAGGTGTAATTGCTCATCGACCAAATATTAGAATGGGCAAGACATGAGCACTTTGACTGTGGCATAATTGTAGGTGCGGAATTTTAAACAGCTCCCTCTCCATGAATGTTCACATTGCAGTCACTAGAGTCTGCAGAAAAAAAGAACTTCACACTTCTCCACCAGCGTCTTTTGTCCTATAAATGTGTCGATAAGCAGCAAGCAGCCTACTATCACATCCCCCCACCGCCACACAGTTTTCTCAGCTCAAGTCTGTTTACCTGTGTGTCAGTTGCTTAGAGTTGTATAGAGTGAGAAGTCAAAATGACACCTTTTATAAATACTATATGGTTATTTGGAGGGCGGCACGGTGGCGCAGTGGTAGCGCTGCTGCCTCGCAGTTGGGAGACCTGGGTTCACTTCCCAGGTCTTCCCTGCGTGGAGTTTGCATGTTCTCCCCGTGTCTGCGTGGGTTTCCTCCGGGCGCTCTGGTTTCCTCCCACAGTCCAAAGACATGCAGGTTAGGTGAATTGGCGATTATAAATTGGCCCTAGTGTGTGGGTGGTGTGTGGTTGTGTTTGTGTGTGTCCTGCGGTGGGTTGGCACCCTGCCCGGGATTGGTTCCTGCCTTCTGCCCTGTGTTGGCTGGGATTGGCTCCAGCAGACCCCCGTGACCCTGTGTTCGGATTCAGCGGGTTGGATAATGGATGGATGGATGGAGGGTTATTTGGAACACATGCATTTCATGTGTGTTCCGTGTCTACAACAATCTATGTAAACACATCATTAAAACAGAAATGTTTTTCATGTTTTAGTAATAATTAACAAAATGTAGACATGAAGTGTTTAATGTGTGAAGCCTGAAGTCCAAATATCAAATAAACACTTTTTTTACTTTTTAATTCTAATGTTAAACCAATGTGGACAACCAGGGGGTGCACTGCCGCCCAGAACCCGACACAGACAGGTGTGGGACACAAGTTCAAGGCTCGTACGTTTTTTATTTTCTTCCCACGAGCACAACACAGTCACAAACCACAAATCTTTTCTTCTTTCTTTTTCTCTTTCTCTTTTCCTCCACTCTTCCGGACAAGCTTTGTCTTCTCCTACCCGACTCTGGCTCCTGGAGTAGTGGCTGCTGGCTTCTTTTATAATGCACCCGGAAGTGCTTCAGGTGGTCGTTGAACCAGTTCTGGCAGCATTTCCAAGTGTGGCAGAAGTGCTGCAATTACAGGTTCAGCAGCTGTCTGGGCCCCATTGTCTCCGGTAGGATTGAGCTTCCATGCTCCAAATCTGTGTCATTGTTGCATGCCAGGAGTGCTGCTCTCTAGAGCTCTGGGAGAGGTAATGTTCTGGATAGGCTGTCTCCTCCGGACCTTTTATTAAAAGGATCGTCTTGGTCGGGCCATCCGCCACACTGCCCCTCCCTCAGCTGAACCTTACAGGGCACAGCGTCCTGTCCCGTGAGGGCTGTCCTTCCTCAGGATGGGGAGTCGAAATAATCCAGTCTACAGCTGTTCCCTTTAATGACAACACAAGAAACGGATGGACAGGCGTTTTACTGACACCATCTCCTGGCATCTACCGGGGTCCTGAATGGGCAGTACCTCCAACCGCGGCCAAGATGATGGCCTTCATAGCAGCATCGCTCCCCTTCTGCGGGAATGGAAGCAGGACAGGAAGTCCTGCTTCGTTTTGCGCACAAGCTGAGGTCGGTGTGTCTCTACACCCCCACATAAACAAGCTTTCCACTGCACATGAGCGGATGGGCTCTCGTTCTGCATTGTTTGGAGACCTGGTCTTCCTTTTCTGAGTCTCCCTATGGGAAGAAGAGAGACCCTGCACCATCTTGACCTCTTTAGATTTGCGTGAAACTGCTGCTGGCAATTGGGGTGGGGCGCTCTGGCTGCCAGCACCTACAAGTCAGTGCCTCGCACGCACCTCAGCCATTTCTGCCCCGATGGCGCAATTGGTCATCACACCTATGTCTGATGTAGGCGTTGAGGCTACTTGGCATCCTGTACTGATTACTACCAGAGCCCTTTCGCACTGCACTGCTCTTTCCTGTATGGTACTGCATCAATTCGGCTGGAGAGTCCTCACCCACTCATGCGCTGACTTCAGGGGCGCCTCAGCCGTCCTGTCCAGCCCCTCGATCGCAGACCAAGGACCTGTAAAAGAGACTGTACAGGCTGAAGCATCCTCTCCAGCTCGTGTAGAGCTGACACCAGGTTAATATTTTTAGCCGGTGGCGGACTCGGACTTCGATCGTCCATGTTCGCCGGCTGAGAGCCATTGAGGCCTTGTGCTTCCTGCGCAGGCCTTGTCGGGTGTCCTCCGGGATTGGAGTGGAGGTTCGCCATCCCTGCCTCTACCCCTTTAGCGGCAGGATCCCAGCACACAGCCTTCACCCTTTTACCTGATACATGGAGGGCCTCCTAGCCATCCACTGCCCCCTCCTCTGTCAGATCAGTGCCATCTAGGGTGAGACTCCAAGCGCCCCTTCTCCACCCACTGTCTTTCAGTGAGCAGTGGGCCCATATCAAAATCGCTCTTGCTTGTCCCACAAACCCAGAATTTCACCATCTATGAGTTAGGCACACAGTACAGACGTAAAACATTCCCTGGGCAGATTATCCCTGCTGCCGGCACTTACCTCCTAGGGGATCCCATCCTCCAGAGCTTGTTTCTTCCGGATGGCCTTTCTCCGCTGCATGCCAATCTGGGCCTCTTTGGCGACAGTATGCGTGTTGCCTCTGGCTGTGTTAGGAGCTCGCCTGGATCTTTTCTTCCTCATCAGCACAGGAGCGGTGCTTCAATGAGCCTCTTTTTTCAAGTGTGGCTTCAGCACATGCTGCTAAGCAGTGTGTGCACGACCCTCGCTTGTGTCAGGTCGCCACATGAAAAAAAATTGCAGGTCCCTGCCTTGCAGATGGCCAGGTATCCTGCTAACTATGC
The DNA here is from genome assembly GCF_900747795.2 of Erpetoichthys calabaricus. Lineage (NCBI taxonomy): Eukaryota > Metazoa > Chordata > Cladistia > Polypteriformes > Polypteridae > Erpetoichthys > Erpetoichthys calabaricus. The sequence continues at coordinate 323,210,737 of NC_041394.2, forward strand.
CACTTGTGCCGACACAGATGGGCGCAGAGGCACAAGTGCAAGCACACACATTTTTTATTTTCTTTTTCCCTCATAGGAAACGCCTTCCCCGTTTCCCACAAGCACAACACCGTCACAAAGCACAAATCTCTTCTTCTTTCTTTTTCTCTTTTCCTCCTCCACTCCTCTGGACAAGCTTCATCTTCTCCCACCCGACTCTGCCTCCAAGAATAGTGGCTGCTGGCTCCTTTTATAAGGCACCCGGAAGTACTCCTGGTGCTCGTTGACCCAGTTCCGGCAGCACTTCTGGGTGTGGCAGAAGTGCTACAATTAAGGGCTCAGCAGCTCTCCAGGAGCCCCCTTGCAGTGGCCATGGGCCCCAGCAGGGTTGAGCTTCCATGCTTCAAACCTGTGGCACTGTTGCACGCCAGGGGGGCTGCCCTCTAGTGTCTGGGGTTGGTAATGTTCTGGATAGGCTCTCTCCCCTGAGCCTTCCATTAAAGAAGTGTCCGCCACACCAGCAATATTAAGTAACCACAGTCCTGTGGATAAAAACATGTTATTATTGAGAAAATGGGAGTATGGCCAGACTAGTACCAACTAAAAGAAAGAATACAAATACATAAGTAACAGCTCACTACTACATCTCTGAACACAAACAGGTCAAATTAAATGGGCTAAAGCAGCAGAAGATCACACAAGAGCCAATTCTTATCAGCTGAGAATGGCACAAAAGGCTACATGTGATCACCAAACTGGATGTTATGTTTCAGCAAGGGTTGTTTATTTTATTCATTTGATATTGCGATTTCTTTGATATTGTGTAATTATGTTGATATTTTGTGTTATCAAAATCACTATATATATTTTATATATCTGTTTCCTGTATGTGGAGTCCAAGAAGGCGGGGCCACCTAGCAATGTAAATGAAGAAAAGCTGCAATTCACTTTTGATACTGATTCCTGCTGTTTCTGCGATTATGTGATTCTCCTAAGGCTTTGATATTTGCTTTCCTTCTACAGTACTGTTTCTGGTTTTAGTGAGTGTTTGGCTTTGCTTGCTAGGCATAACCTTTTTTCCTCCTTTCTTTTGCCCTGCCTTTTTGTATTCTTTAATAAATAAGAAAATGTAAAGGAACTTGGCCTGCAGCAGCATGTAAATTGAATAATTTCTTTTTCGTTGGTTATATTCTTAAATAAAAGCACACTTGTTTTATTGTACCTTTTGTGAAAGTGTTTATTTGATATTTGGTCTTCATCCATTATACACTGCACTTCATGTTAGCATTTTTTCATTATTACTATAACATGAAAAAAGTTTTTGTTTTAGTTATGTGTTCAACATTTCCTGCCTCGCATTTCCTGTCATCCGACATTTGCACAGATCATTGTAGACACGGAACACACATGAAATGCATGTATTTCAAATAACGATATATTATTTACCCTATACAGTTCAAGGCACCTAACTCCCATAAACTTCAGCTTTGAGAATTTTGTGTCTGACTTAACTTCAGCTGCCTCAGTGGGAGATGGGAATAGCAGGCTGTCTGCTGCTTGTGCTGATTGACACATTTGCAAAATAAAGACGCTGCTGAGGAGGTGCAAGGGAATTTAATGTGGCCATGCATTACAAATATTTCTGTAGGCTTCAGGAATTCTAGTGTTAAAGAGTTTTCCTTTCCTCCTTCCTGGGCACTTTAAACATTTAATATTTAAAAGCATTAACCTCACTTTTGGGCCTTTGTAGGTTGGAACCTTACATTTTGAGACTGGGATTAAACTGCCTGGGCAGATGCCTTTTTAATGAATTCAGACCTATGAAAAAGGTACCTTTTCCTATTTTGTAAGAGGCCTCCATTTTTAAGCATAGTGTGATTGGTAGGAATCAAAACGCTGGATTTCCAAACGGATGCTTGCTGCTCATTAACATACAGTACCATGTCACTACAGTCCCTGGGTGCCAGAGTGCATGCTATCACTGTACACAATCTAGGAACGTGTCCATTTTAGGCTCACTTGGTCACTTTCCAAAACAAAGCCCATGAATCAACACATACTTCATTAGGGTTGTGGGATGAAACTGGAGCACCAATAGAAAAAACATACAGACATAAGGAGAATATGCAAAACTCACACTGCCAATGGCCATTCATATTATTCAGGTAGCAGTATACTAAATAGTGTGCCACCATGCCACTCTTCAAAAATTATGATAAATATACTATAAATGTAAAACTAAAAATTTCTCAATATGTAGCATCTACATTCTGCACTTACAATTAATGCAATACTAAACCCCGATTTAACAGAAATTGCTGGTTAAGCAAAATATGAGAGCAGTGTCATTGATTGTCAGCCGAGATAAGAAATCCACTAATAGAAAGCTTGTGAGAGGCATGGAAATTTGCTGACTTATTCTTTTGCATGCAGTCCTGCTGCATTTATTATGTGTACAAGTACTGTATATCCACAGAGCCATACATTGTGTGTGTGTGTGTTTCATGTGAAATTATGAAATTGTATGTAATGCATTATTCAGGCTACATGTACCCTAAGTTCTTGTCAATAAGCCACGGCTTATCTAAGGAAAAAAGTTGTGAAAATGAAAAAATAGAATATCGGCTTATACATAAGTCCGGCTTATACATCCATCGCGGGGGTTGCGTTCCAGAGCCACCCGCGAAATAAGAATATCCGCGAAGTAGAAACCATATGTTTATATGGTTATTTTTATATTGTCATGCTTGGGTCACAGATTTGCGCAGAAACATAGGAGGTTGTAGAGAGACAGGAACGTTATTCAAACACTGCAAACAAACATTTGTCTCTTTCAAAAGTTTAAACTGTGCTCCATGACAAGACAGAGATGACAGTTCAGTCTCACAATTAAAAGAATGCAAACATATCTTCCTCTTCAAAGGAAGAAACAAATCAATATGTCTGTTTGGCTTTTAAGTATGCGAAGCACCGCGGCACAAAGCTGTTGAAGGCGGCAGCTCACACCCCCTCCGTCAGGAGCAGACAAAGAGAGGGAGAGGGAGAGTTTGTTTTTCAGTCAAAAATCAATACGTGCCCTTCGAGCTTTTAAGTATGCGAAGCACTGTGCAGCATGTCTTTTCAGGAATCAGCTTTACAAAAGATAGCAACGTGAAGATAATCTTTCAGCATTTTTAGACGAGCGTCTGTATCGTCTAGGTGTGCAAACAGCCCCCCTGCTCAATCCCCATACGTCAGGATCACAGATAGTCAGCGCAAGATTGACAGAAAAGTAAGCAATCTAGCTTCTCAGCCATCTGCCAATAGCGTCCCTTGTATGAAATCAACTGGGCAAACCAACTGAGGAAGCATGTACCAGAAATTAAAAGACCTATTGTCCGCAGAAATCCGCGATATATATTTAAATATGCTTACATATAAAATCACAATTTAAATGACCGCTACGCGCTCGTGTTGACTCGGCGACGCCCAGAGCAGAAAGAACGCGCTCCGGCCGCTCCAACCGCGCCATGCGGGGAGTGAGAGAGACGGCAATATCTCACACTCTCTCCCCCCTTAAAGAAATTAAATGGGCGCGAGTGAGACCACTGACCTCCCTCCCTTCTATTAGTTATAGGTTATAGTATGTTCGGCTTATCCATGAGTCCGGCTTATCTATGATACGATTTTATTTTAAAAATTCGTATGATTTTTGGTCTCCGGCTAATACATGAGTCCGGCTTATAGACAAGAACTTAGGGTACTAATTTCAAATGTGTACAATTTAAAGAATAATTTAATTAAGACAATAGGCAATAGTGATATTTAAAAATAATGTATTCTTTTTAAGAAAAAAACAATATATATTTTATATATATATATATATATATATATATATATATATATATATATATATATATATATATATATATATATAATTTTCTCCATTCATCTATCTGCTGTATTGAATTAAACAGTTCCTAAGCATAAAATCCCAAACAATGATTCAAAATTTCCATTACAGGGGGAAATACTGTCAGACCCCAGCTAGTCAGGTAAAGTGCTATGCAGTGTTTTTTTTTTTTATAAATACAATTTTTATTTCAAAAATCTCTGTTAAACTGTGAAGCTCTAAAGAGGCACAGTACAGGATGTCTGAAAATGCAGAGGCAATCCAAGACAAACAAATCACAAACGCAAAGAGTAGTCAAAAAGCAGAGGACAGGTTAAAAAGTCCAGAAAATTACCAATGTTCAGAAAAAACACAAGAGACAGTAACCACACCACAAGTGCACTCATCATGAACTGCTAGGAACTGTGGGCTTACCTCAGCCTTTATAGGGCTGACTGCAGTCCTTTATGGTGATGGGCATGTGGGGCACCACTCACAAAATACAAGAACATGGTAGAATACCCATTGACATATAGAAACTAAATAACTGACTTTAATAACATAAAAATAAACAATGACGTTTGAACCCCAGCCAACCCCAGAGAAACCCTGACTTAAATAAAACACATACTTATGCTGATATAATGCTGTAGAGATATGCAGCCTATCTTGTCAGCATCAAGTGGAAGCCAGAAATCAGCCCTGGAGCGGTCACTGGTCTATCACAGCATCCAATGCTAAAAAAACTTTAAATGAAAGAGAAAAGTAATGCTTCAAGTTATACACAGATGGGCTACAACTTAATATAAAGCTGCTGTGGAAGAATATGCTCAATTTGTATTATATTTATGTGGATATATTTCTCTAGTCAGCATTTGTATTCTGCTCTGTTAACTTTAAATCCTATCGCTAGCAAAATACATTTTGTCGTTTAACAATAAGTAATGGACTGGGCTTCATGTATGTTAAACAGTAAAAACAACTTTCTTTTCTTTTTCTTTAATTTTAACCAAATAGGTACTTATTAAGTACTGTATATCATATCCATAAAATATTTCCACAGGCTCTCATAAGTGTTATGTGAAGGTGACGTGACTTATGTCCTGTTTTGGTTAAAGGAGTTTCAGTTTAAAGGTAGAATGTTACTGATAAGACAATTAATGATCTCTGTAAGCAATAAAGCTAATAGTATGTTTTCTAACTAAAGGTCACCAAAAACGGCACTAGACATTGCCTAACTCTTGACTGGTATAAGCTAAGTTTGAGATTGATTTATGACGTTGCTAAGAGAAGGATGGGGACAGATTTTCAAGCAATACAGAGTTCACACTATGTTAACAGAGTAATTAAGGACTTTAATGTCAACATTCTGGATCAGTGTTAATGCTAATAAAGACCTCCATTTGCTAAATTAAATATTGTGGCTTATTTTTCTTCCACACTGGAGCTGTGCATCACTAACCACTTTGCCACTGATCAACTTTGAAAAGAATATTCTGGGGTAAAATTAGTAACAGTTACTGTGTTATAGTGAATAAAAAAAACATAAAGTGATTTGAGTGTTGATGGTGTGAAGAGGAAAATAAATTACCTTTCTCCAGATATTATGCAATGCTTACTGATAATTGGTATGCTATACAGGAAGAACATATGCAAATAAATCTTTAAATGTATTTTAGCTGAGGTTAGGACCATTAAAAATAAGGAATTTAGTAAGTTTTGCATAGCCGACATCTATTTTCCATTAGTGGCACATCTGCTTTTAGTGTGCCATACTGTGGTAACAGTATAAGCTTGTTTTTTCAGAAACCCTGACAAAATTCTTCAAAACAGAGTGTTTTAGGGTAAAGATAGTTAGACAGGGAATAGGGAATACTGCAGGTAAATTAGATAGTTGTTAGATAGATGGAAAAGATAGATGCTATATAATCGATAGAAAGATAAATCACTTTCTGTACCATAGATTGGTTCATTGACACTAGAATCCCTGAAGCCTATGAAAAAACTTGTAATCCCGGGCCACCTTAAATTCCTTCGAACCTCTCCATCAACACCTTTTGTTTTGTAAATGTGTCGATCAGCACAAGCAGCAAGCAGACTACTGTCCCTTCCCCCTCTACCTTGTTTATCTCGGTGTGAGATGCCTGGAGTTGTAGAGGGTAAACAATATATCGCAATTTGGGACACATGCATTTCATGTGTGTTCCGTGTTTACAACGATCTATATAAGTGTAGGATGACAGGAAATACAAGAAATGCAAGAAATGTTGAACACATACCTAAAAGACAAACTTTTTTCATGTTTTAGTACTAATGACAAAATTTTGACATGAAGTGTATAATGAAGTGTATAATGTGTGAAGACTGAAGTCCAAATATCATATAAACACTTTCAAAAAAGGCACAAGATGATTGACTAATTTATTGATTAGGACACAAACACCTAACTACCTCTGTTGGTCTATGCTCTCTCTACATGTGTTATTCTAACTCCTTTCTTGAACAGTTTGTTTCATGCTTTAAACTGTTAAAGTGTGGAAGGAGTGCCACTAACATTACCATTAATATAAATTCCTACCCTCAGAGTTGAAGTTACCATATAATACAATGAACAGAAATGGTGAGTCTTTTACTGTGACCTTTTTACAGGTACGCTAGTGGCGTACTAAAAGCATTGAGTGTTTGTTCTCACTGTCTCCGTTTCTTTCCCTAGAATGGAGGAACACTAACCAGAACAAGCATGGCATCACTTCTACACCCCATCTTGGAACGGCTGGTCCATCTAATAATGACATTAGTCTTCATCTAATTTCTTGGGCAGTAGTAACTACTTTCACTCCAGTCTGTCTTCTTCCTCCCGATTCTGGCTCCCCAAGTGGAGTGAGACAGCTTCTTTTATACTGCAAACCGGAAGTGCTCCAGGTGCTCCTCAATCTAGTTCCAGCAGCACTTCTGAATGTGGCAGAAGTGCTGCAGACCATGGCTCCGGAACTGTCCAGGTGCCCCATGATGGTGGCCACGGACCCTGATGTAAACCAGGAGGGCTGCCCTTTCGTGTCTCGGGGGAGGTACTGCTGGTGATACGTCTACTCCCCCGTCCTCTCCTCAATAGGGCGTCCAACCGGGCAAGGTCCCCGGCCATCTATCACAAGTAGTTAAGGCTTTGAACTTCAAACCTTGAGGTTGTGGGTTCAAATCCCACTTCTGACACTGTGTGACCCTGAGCAAGTCACTTGACCTGCCTTTACTCCAGTTGGAAAACCAAAAAGAAATGTAATAATAAATGTATCATACGTGTTGTAAGTCACCTTGGATAAAGGTGTGAGTCAAATAAGTAAATGTATTCTTAGGATTTTCAATTTCTAATCCTTGAAAAAACTTCAAAACACATTTTTTCCACTTTGACAACAGTTAACTGGCAGAGCACCAAGCCAGCCATGAAAAGCGGCATGTAAATGCTTAGACATGCAATTTTGGGATGTGTGCTATTCATTAAATAAGTGTTCATTAATATTTCTTAATTTATGGTATGGTATAATCTCATCTATGTCTTCTCTTTTTAATCATTAACATCCATCCATCCATTTTCCAACCCGCTGAATCGGAGCACAGGGTCACGGGGGTCTGCTGGAGCCAATCCCAGCCAACACAGGGCACAAGGCAGGAACCAATCCCGGGCAGGGTGCCAACCCACCGCAGTTTATCATTAACATTCCATCCCTAAACATTGATATATTTTTTATTTTTATATTACTCCTACATGTTTTCAACTGTGAGACATTTGTATCATTTTAAAGTGATGAAATTAGTGGATTTCCATAAAAAATAAATAAACAGAAAACAGCTATCCCAGTAACATTGAGAGCCAATGCCAGACAGAAGGCCAGTATTTCACAGGACACACTCACATCCGCAGCCACACACTGAGCCAATTTAGAGATGTCAATCAATCTAACACGCGCATCTTAGAAATAAGAAAGCAATTCAGAGTCCCAAGGAGTAAATCCATGTGAACAGCAGTAAGTTGATCCAAACACCTACAATAAGCCAATTTAGAGATGTCAATCAACTAAACACACATGGCTTTAGGATATAAGGGAAAAACAAATCACCCTAAAAAGCCCTTGTAGATATGGAAGTATCATGCAATTTCTATGCAAACAGGTCCAGTGCGGGAAACTGAACCTGGGCCTCTGGAGGCGTTAGCAGCATGAAATACTGCACCACTGTTTCACCAAATACCAAAAGATAATGTACTGTATCAAAATGAATTGGGAATTGTAATACACCAAGAATCACAAGAAAATCTAATTAAAACTTCTGCTATAGATAATAATTGAAGTTAACATAATAACCCCTTGAAATGCTCACACCTAGTGTAAACCATCTTTTTCCATACAGATAACAGCTGAGCCTTTAGTACTGATGTTAGTTTATCTGTGCTAAGCAATCTGATTTCGTTGGTACAGGTGATGGCTACTGAGTTTATATTTAGAATCTTCTAAAAGCTTAGTCATTGTGTACTGAACCTTTTATAAACATTATATATTTTACAGTATTGATTATGGATAATTGTTTTCTTGAACTATTGTGCTTTCTCTTTTGATTGTATAGCACTACTTCTTGCTTGTCTCAGTCAGGATGTCGATTGATTACAAGTTTTTATCTTGTAATTTAGTTCTTTTTCAGGGTTTATATTATAGCAATCTCAAGTGTTTGATTAGTTGCCTTGTGTTTGTTGTCAAAGCTGCTAGACAGATAGATAGATAGATAGATAGATAGATAGATAGATAGATAGATAGATAGATAGATAGATAGATAGATAGATAGATAGATAGATAGATAGATAGATAGATAGATAGATAGATAGATAGATAGATAGATAGATAGATATTTGCAGGGGGAAATTTGGCTTTTTACAGAAGCTCTTAAAATAAATCATTCAAAATAAAATTTAAAAAGAAATAATAAAAACTTCTGACTTGGCAGTCACAGTCACAGTGAGGCATTATGCAGATATATTGCTTTTGGTAAAAAAGAAGCCCCTGCTGACACATTTCTTGACACATTTCTGCTGAATGTTGGCTGAAGGTCCTCAGGGTTAGTATGTCAGGGAGAGGATGTGCAGCATTGTTCATAATGGCACTCAGTTATGTTTCAAATTTTTTCCTTCACTACAACTGCCAGGGTGTCCAGAGTGTGTTCCATAACTGAACCTGCCTTTTTAATTAGCACACCAAGTCAAGTCAAGTCAAGACAAGTTGAGGAGCATGTACTGGTACAGCGCGTTGCTGCACCCACCAGACGATAAAACAACTCAGGATCCAGCCTGGCAACCCCTCAGGCAGACACGTGGTCCAGTCCCACCCTCCGGAAATGACCCTCTATCTGCCGCAGCCAGGTGTTATGTGGGCGACCCCTTGTTCTGGTCCAGCCACTCGGGTCCCCAACAATTAGGATCCTACAAGCTGGATCACCCTTGGGGAAATGCACCACATGGCCGTAGTTCCGTAACTGACGATCCCTCACAATGCAGGTAATGTGCCTCATTGGGGACTCCATGAGCAACCGCTCATTCGACACAAAGTCAAACCAACGGTACCCAAGGATTTTCCGGAGAGACACAGTACCAAAGGAGTCCAGTCTTCGTCTCAGGTCACTAGATAGCATCCATGTCTCACAACCATATAGCAAGACAGGAAGCACCAGGACTCTAAAGACTTAGACTGTCATCCTTTTGCATAGATATCGGGAGCGCCACACACCCCTTTCCAGCGACCTCATGACCCCCCATGCTCTCCCAATCCGTCTACTGACTTCATAGGAAGAGTCACCAGAGACATGAATGTCACTGCCAAGGTAAGTAAACCTCTCAACAAGGTTGACACTCTCTCCGCAAACAGACACACTGCTGATGGCTGTGCCCAAGAGTTCATTAAAGGCCTGGATCATGGTTTTTATCCAGGACACTCGCAAGCCCAGACACTCAGACTCCTCACTCAGTCTCTCGAGCACCCCAATCGGAGCCTCCATTGCCTCTGCGAAGATCACAGCATCGTCAGCAAAGTCAAGATCAGTGAATCTTTCTTCACCAACAGATGTCCCACAGCCACTGGACCCCACGACCTTGCCCAACACCCAGTCCATACAAGCATTGAACAGAGCAGGAGCAAGAACACACCCCTGATGAACCTCAGAATCAACTGGGAAAAACACAGAGGCTCTGCCTTCACTCTGCAACGCACCCACAGTAGCAGTGTACAGGCCGGCCATGATATCCAGCAACCTCGAGGGGATCCCGCGAACCCTCAGGATGTCCCACAGGGCAGCTCAATCAACTGAGTCGAACGCTTTACGAAAATCGACAAAGGCTGCAAAGAAACTCTGCCGATATTTGTGTTTGCGCTCCATGAGAACCCTCAGTGCCATGATGCAGTCGATGGTAGACTTCTTAGGTGTAAAACCAAACTGTTCTGTTCGCTGGTAGGTGAGCAAGTGATCATGGATCCTATTGAGGACGACCCTAGCAAGGAACTTACCCGGCACTGAGAGCAGTGTTATCCCACTGTAGTTGCTGCAACCCAGGTGATCACCCTTCTCTTTCCAGATAGGGATGACAAATCCCATTTTCCAGTGAGTTGGGATGATGCCAGTCTCCCAAATGGAAGCAAAGATTGCTTGCAATGCCAGGAGAACAGCCTTACCACCAGCCTGGAGAAGTTGTGAACTTCTCTTCTCAAACACACCACAGCATAGAAAATCACACTGACCATCACAGAGTTACAGAAGGCGGGAACGATGTCACTTCCAACATTAAAAGAATTCAGTCTCCTAAAGAAGAAGAGTCTTCTCTGCCCTTTCTTATTTAGTTCCTCTGTGTTCTGAGACCTGTTCAACCTGTCATTAATTTGGACCCCCAAGTACTTGTGGTACTGCACAACCTATACATCTAATCCCTGATTAGTTACTGGACATACAGGCTCTTCTGTGCGGCAAAAGTCAATAACCAGTACCTTAGCTTTGCTCATGTTAAGGTGCAGACAATTCTCTTTGCACCAAGGAACAAAGTTCTCCACCAGACTCTGTCTTATCCCCCTTATCAATACACTTTGTAAGTGCAGAATCACCCGAGAATGTCTGCAAGTGACATGATCCAGTGTTATAATTATAGTCTGAGGTATACAGAGTGAAGGGAGAAGGAGACAAGACTGTTCCTTGTGGTGCTCCAGTGTCACATCTGTATCAGAGTCACAGTCCTTGAGTCTCACAAACTGCTGTCTGCCTGACAGATAGTCCCTTGCCCAGGACACCACAGGGTCATCCACCTGCATATCTCTGAGTTTACCCCTTAACAAGGAAGACTGGATGGTATTGAAGGCACTGGAGAAATCGAAAAACAGAATCCTCACAGTGCTGGCAGCTTTGCCCACATGGGAATAAGCCTTGTGGAGCCGATATGTGTTTTTCGTCAGTTTTATGTGGTTCCCCTTTAAAGTCCACAGATGCAAATGTATATGTACACAATTTTAGAGAGCAGGGATGAGGTGGGGCATCCCTGTTCAAAATAAGCAGAGACTAATGTAAATGTGTACAGTTTCGAGATTGGGGGGTGAAGGTCACCTTTCAAAGTCTGCAGATGCAAATAAGTGTTACAATGGAGTAGCTCATGGGGGATCTGTTAAGTTTAAACTGACACTCATTGTGCTGCTCCGTTGTTTTCCCCATAATTATAATGTCATCCAAGTAGCACTGGACTCCTGATAAGCCTTTTAATATACTATTCATTAGCCTCTGGAAACAACTTGTCCCAAATGCAAGTCATAAGGGACTCTTTAAAATCTGATTAAACCTTCATGATGTACGATTGTGATTGTTTTTTTGGTAATGTAAGCACCACTTTGAGCAGCTGTCCCTCTCTGACCCGATGTGAGTTAGCTCGTCTCTTGTCATTTCTTCCTCAAACGTCTTAAAATCGTAGGCAGCCACTAATTCATGTAATTTAGTGATGTATTGAATCAGCAACTTTCCTTGCTGCTGTCTTCTTTGGTGGAACTTATATTTTTCAGCAACAATGTTCACAATAGACACAAAACATTTCTTGAGAGCCACTGCCACTTATTCACAGATGTCTTCTTCCAAAGGTAGACTGTAAAATATTGTTTGACACTCCATTCCAAGGCTGTTAGTCAATAGTGCATGTATTCTGCTTTCTGATATGTTTTCCGCAGTAGCTTGAACATATTTTTCAAAATTATGAAACCACACCATAAATAGCATAGCAGCTCACTAAGTGTCATGGAAAAAGCAGCAAGCGGGTTCATATTCGCCAACATGTTGATATGCAATTAAACACATAACTAGAGAATAATACAAGAATCTTTTATTTCTTTTTCTTTCTTCTGGAATTTACTGAAATAATCAACCATTGTTATGGCAAAAAGACAATATGGGAAGCATGTTTGAAAGGCCTTACTCTACGTTTTCCAAAGTAGCAGTCATCACAGGATCAGGATTAAGAGGCATAGTATATGTGATAGCCATTTTAAAATGCTACTGGACAATAAAAGAGGACTTGATTTCATTTTCAACTTGTGTGTCCATACTGCGCCACCAGTTCAAGTCTCTGAGTCTTTAGTTGGTCCTTACAATATCTTAGTGTGTTTCATGTGCGAATTTTATTTGGTGGGACTGCAAATCAAAGCGATGCTGACCCCAATTTACTCAACTATCAGCAACAGAAAGTTCCATCCATATATTATAGTAAAGCATTAATGACTAATGGCCTTTGCTAGATTTAAGTCACAATGTGACTATTAGGTCACATAGCTGAGTTTTTACATGACATGCTGCCTTAAAGTCAATTGAAGAGATGGTGGATATACCTGTTATAAGAGCTACTGCCTCCATATCCTCCTCCAGTATGCACTGGAAGCCTTGATAGGCTATCAGCAGTAATATTTCCAGATCCAGGATTGTATTTATTCACACAGTTAAATGACAACAACCTTGCTGACCATCGGGCGACTCGCATTCCTAATCTGTCCAACCCTTTTGATGACAGCAAGTGGTGAAAGAGATGTGATCAGCAATGTAAATTTTTGGCTCCACAAGAAAGTTCTCCATTTCATCTTAACTTTATCAAAACTCCTTTGCACATCCTCAGTCCTGTTAAATGTCAAGTCCTCCTCTCCAAATTCTATTCCACACTTCCGGACCCTTATTCTCCTTCCCACACTTTCACCCATTCATAACAGCTTTAAAGGCTAATAGGCTAATTGGTTATTACAGAAACAATTGTAATTGTAATTGAGTTAGCAGAACTGAAACCTGTTAATTTGTTCAATAAAGCAAAAAAAGGATCTTTTCTTATATTGGAAGGTACCAGGGTTTCTAAAGTTCAAAAATGTCCGAAATGAAACAGCTCTTTTAAGAAACATGTTTGCCTATTGTTCATCTATGAGATAAAGGATATTCCATGTGACAGATTGACAAGAAAATGAAGATTCTGTGCAAAGTTGTCCACTGCTGTCTTGAGAGAAGTGGGCAAACTGGATCTAAATAGGACAGAAACTGAAGAGGGTGACCTTGATTATCTCAGGGCACAATGTGAGCTACCACAGCTATGCTGATGACACACAGCTGTATTTATCATTTAGCACCTGATGACCCCGATTCTCTTGATTCACTAACACAATGTCTGATTTGTATTTCAGAATGGATGAATAGTAACTTTCTCAAGCTAAATAAAGAGAAAACTGAAATCTTAGTGATTGGCAAAAATGGACAAAATGAGGCTATTAGAAATAAACTGGATGCATTAGGATTAAAAGTCAAGACGGAGGTAAAAAGCTTAGGGGTAACTGTTGACTGTAATCTGAATTTTAAATCGCATATTAATCAGATCACTAGGACAGCATTTTTTCACTTAAGAAACATAGCAAAAGTTAGACCACTTATATCATTGAAAGATGCTGAGAAATTAGCTCACGCATTTGTTTTCAGTCGGCTTGATTACTGTAACGCAATCCTCTCAGGACTACCCAAAAAAGACAAATCATTTGCAACTAGTGCAGAATGCAGCTGCTAGAATCCTAACCAGGAAAAGAAAATCCGAGCACATTTCTCCAGTTTTGATGTCACTATACTGGTTACCTGTGCCATTCAGAATTGACTTTAAAATTCTGCTTATGGTTTATAAAGCCTTAAATAATCTCTCCCCATCTTATATATCGGAATGTCTGACATCTTATATTCCAAATCGTAACCTCAGATCCTCAAATGAGTGTCTCCTTAGAATTCCAAGAGCAAAACTTAAAAGAAGTGGTGAGGTGGCCTTCTGCTGTTATGCACCTAAAATCTGGAATAGCCTGCCAATAGGAATTCGCCAGGCTAATACAGTGGAGCACTTTAAAAAACTGCTGAAAACACATTATTTTAACATGGCCTTCTCATAACTTCACTGTAATTTAATCCTGATACTCTGTATATCCAATTCATTATAATAACTATTTATGGTGGCTCTAAAATCTGTACTAACCCCTACTCTCTCTTCTGTTTCCTTTTCCGGTGTCCTTTTGGTGGTGGCTTGTGCCACCACCATCTACTCAAAGCACCGTGATGTTCCAACAGTGATGGATTAAAAGCCAGAAGTCTGCATGACCATCATCATCAAGTCCTTCCGTGAGAACCCTAAAAACAAAGAGGACTGTTCATTTATGTTAGGTAGAATGCCCAGAGGGGACTGGGCGGTCTCGTGGCCTGGAACCCCTGCAGATTTTATTTTTTTTCTCCAGCCGTCTGGAGTTTTTTTTTTTGTTTTTTCTGTCCCCCCTGGCCATTGGACCTTACTCTTTTCTATGTTAATTAATGTTGTCTTATTTTAATTTCTTATTTTGTCTTTTCTTTTTCTTTTCTTCATTATGTAAAGCACTTTGAGCTACTTTTTGAATGAAAATGTGCTATATAAATAAATGTTGTTGTTGTTGTTGATGCACAACGACTGAAGAGGATAAGGACATCAGTGTGTAGTATGAGAAGCAGGTTCTCAGATGGTTTCTTCTTTAAATAGTTAAGGTCAAATACCAGTTTTAATCTGCAACATAGAAAAGGTTAAAATGGGCAAAAGAACAGAGGCATTGGATGGTGGATTTTTGGGTGAATCCAAATATTTGCTTATTTTAACTTTTGATTTTTATTTACTAATTTCAGATACAACTTTTATTTTGTGACTCTGTTTATAAGATCAGCATGTCGGAGTCGTAATTTCACCTGCCAAGTGGTCCAGTTCAGTCCAGGAGAAGGTCTATATGCAAAGAATTCAGCTGCAGGTTGTTTTACAGGCAGGGGAATAGACTATTATTCTGACTTGCCAGGGTAAGCCAGCTTTCCCACCAAGTTTTTTTTATTTTGGATAGGGAGAGAGAAAGCAGACTAAGCATTTTTATTACTTAAGGGCCGAACGACCTCATTAAAAAGAAACGTTTCTGTTCTGAACGATCTTTTATAAGGTATGTACCATGTGTTAAATGTTTTTTTTTAATGAACATTTTTTCTTTGTTTTTCATCTTAATTAATTATTGCAGTATTTGTGTGCATTTACTATTATATTTTCTCTAAGGAATATTTTTAAAAAAAATGCAACTTTTTACTTTTTATATCACCGGAGTGGTGGCTCTGAGGCTAAGGATCTGTGCTGGTATCCAGAAGTTTGCTGGTTCGAATCCCCATCACTGCCAACAGAGATCCTACTCTGCTGGGCCCTTGAGCAAGACCCTTAACCTGCAATTGCTCCAGGGGCGCTGTACAATGGCTGACCCTGCGGTCTGACTCCAAGGGGTATGTGAAAACTAACAAATTCCTAATACAAGAAACTGTATAAGGCGAAATAAAGAACAAAAAAATAAAACTGTGTCTGCCTCCCTTATTGCCTCAGTGACTCTTGGTCTTGATACTTCATGTACCCTGCAAGATTCTAAAGTAGGGACATTGGGGTATGACAGGTCACCCCAAAATATAGCTTGGTGGTATCTATTATAGATTGGAAAAATACTGCAAATCATTAGGTGCCTTGAGCATGGGAAATGTGCTATATAAATAAAATGTATAATAATAATAATTATTATTATTATTTTTAATGAACTTAGAAATCTGATCTTTAATTTTATGATTCTATTTATTATTAGACTTGACTCCATAAATATGGCTGCAAAGTGAGGATTCAGTCTGTACAGAATGCTGTTCCATTACAGTGTACCCACAAACACAGCCAGAAACTCACACTTGACAATTTACACTCACACTCACTTGAATGAACAATATGCTGAACAACTCATGTAACACGGATATCTTTGAGATGTCTCGAGAAAACTGAACACTAGTGTAGTAACGTCCACAGAAATATTGACTCCAGTCTTCTGGGGCTTTGAGGCTGGAATAACAACCAGAGTGCGAAAAATAAACATAATACCATAATATACCATTTTTTCAACCCCACTTAATCCTAAGCAGGGTCACAGAGTGGCTGTAGCATATCTCAGCAAGCATAGGGTGCAAGGCAGATACAAAGCCCTAGATAGGGTGCCAGTTTGTGTGTTCAAATTGTGACAAACACACACACATACCCAATCCACCTAAACTTCATGTCTTTGGACGTTGGGAGGAAATCAGAGCACCTGGAGGAAACTCATCCAGACACGGGGAGAACATGCAGGAAGGACTGGGAACCCCGGTCTCCTTACTACTAGGCAGCCATTCTACCACCACACCACTGTGCGACCTTTAATAAAAATATTAATAGTTGTTTAAATTTCAAAAAATATAAAAACTCTTGAAAAGTTGGCCTATACAGATGTGTAAAGGCATCCCATTTATTGTGCATGTTTTCATTTACATCAAAGTCCTGGTGTAAAACTGGCTTTAAAAAAAAAACACATTTCTTAGCAGGGACTGTGCACCTGCTTCTCTGGTCCCAATGTTATTTGTTTGTTGAAGTGAGACAAATAAAACGGCTGCAGTTTTAAATTGCTTTTGGGAGGGAGCCATCACTCACAGACATGTTGACAAGAATGCGACCTGTAAATTATAAGCCTGACCTTTTTTCTTTGGGTAATTGATGTGGTGTTTGGTGGTCATGATGGAGGAAAACACACTGTGACTTGATCATGTCTGCGTGGCTTGAGGTTTATTATCAGGGTGAATGAAATCGTTGTTTGACAAAGAGGAGGCAGAAAAGCAGTTAAAATTTGCATTTACTTCAAGGTAGAGGGGCAGCAGCTCAGTGATTTATAAAGTTATCAGTTACTATACTTTTTCTCTATTTAGCATACCTGTGGTTTTATAGGAAATATTATACCATTTTTATATTTTGAGTAAATGACAAGTTCAGTCAATTCTCACTAATCATGGCGGTGGGAGACTGATGGTGTGTTGCATGTTGATTAGCACATGTAGGGAAGAATTTTACTCAACTCTGCACATGTGGCAGTAATGACCCTCTAATGACCCTGTTTCTGCTCAAATAGGAACTAAAGTTACATTCTCATGTCTGTTTTTCACACCAGGCTGAGTTATGACTCCAAATTAGCCTGGCATGACTGGCATCCAAATTCCGGGTTGGTTCTTGGCTTGATTTCCAAACTGCATTGGAGTGCAGTGCATTTATGCCCACTAAACATAGTGTTACATGGTTTTGTCTGTTCACATCATATTCTTCCAGGTCTTTTGGAAACATTTAGCATGCAAAAAAGATTATTTTGGTGTGCTACTGTTTCCTCTGTGGTGTCCTTCCATGAGGACTATTCTTGTTCACTCTGTACACAGGGCATACACTTCACAAGAATTCACAATCACACCTAGTCCAGTAACAGCTGTGTTTGGTGTACTCCCAGATGGACTTAAAGTGGAGAAGGACAAACAAACTATAATTGCCTTTACTACACTATTGGCACTGTCACACACGTGTTCATGGGAAACAGCTGAAGGGACTAAACACTAGTAATTCTACACCAGGCCAGGGGGTGGCAGAGTGTACTGACTATCTCTCTCAGTCCCTTGCAGACCTTTCCCGGGAAATCCCACCTGTTACCGGCCCTAAGGATGACGTCACTTCCAGGCATGAGGACGCTACTCCCAGTTTCTGCACTGACGATGTAATTTCCTTTACGGGCTGTTAAAACTGCCATCTTGTCTCCATACAGGCAGTTCTGTTCTGGACTCTGACCTAAGCACATCGTGCCACCAAACAAAGCAACTTCTGCAGCCGAGAAAATATTATACGGGTGGCTGCCCCAACTCTTTATGATGTGTCCTACTCATTCTTATCACAGCATGTAAGCTTATCTTGGTCAACTGGAAGAATCCTAACCCACCGCTTTTAAGTCAGTGGGTAACTGATGTTATATACTGTTTGAAATTGGAAAAAATAAAATTTTCACTTAGAGGATCTCTACAAAACTTTTTAAAAACTTGGCAGGATCTAATCAATAACATTTTAGAATAAGCATTTATATTAGGGAGAAAGACTTCTTTATCTCTTTACTACTCACAAAAGTTTTATTCTTTCTGTTGACCTTTCTCTCTTTCTCATGGGTGGGAGTTGAATTGAATTTAGTTTTGTTAAGTTTGACTTGATTGTATGGAATGTTACATGCTTTAATTAAATTCAATAAAGGTTAAAAAAAATAATTCCAGATCAGTGGACTTTCTGGAAAGAACAACAACAGTTTTCTTTAGCATGTGTTCATATAAACAATGTAGCTCTAAGTGGTTTACAAGATGTCAAAGAGAAAGTTACAAGAAAAGAGAAACAAATAATATTAGGCAATAATATTAAAGAATAAGTAACAAAGAAAGAAGAAAAAACAAAATGCAATATTCAAAAACAGATAAATATCAAGTAGGAGAGTAGAGTCTTTATACAGTATACAATGTCATGATGTAAGTCTGTAAGGATGGGTCCAGTTATAAGGTCAAAAACTTCATTAGGGTAGGAAAAAAAATAACTAAAATCTGCCAGGGGTTCAAAGGTTGAGGGGACGGGCAAAAGACTGCCTAGACCCCACTGGGCATTCTACTTAACAAAAATGTTCTTAATTCATTCCTCTTTGTTTCCAGGCTTCATATGAGAGGATCTGAATGAAAGTGAATGTTATAATGAAAGTTTTAAAGGGGCACGTACAAGAATATTTTTGTATTTGTGCAGTCTTCTCTAACGTCTACTTGAACTTGCCCAGCGAATAATGTCTGTCCTTCTTTTGCTAATTTCTAGACAGACATGCAATTTACACACAATCCACATCACAAAAAATTGGATACTGTTGTCTGGTATAGCTCAGTTACCCTCAGACATTATCATTATCTGACAAACTACAGCAATACAGATTTAATTTTTTCTAAATTTAGATCCTTGCAACTACACACTGCCAGGGAAATATATAGGCTATGAACTGCCTAAACTGAAAGAGCAACACCTCAGGTTTAGGGTTAAATGACTTTGAGATGAAAAGGACAAGCTGCAATAACATGGAAATAATACACAGATTACTTACTGTACATGAACTGCACATCACGAACTGCAAGCTGCACATGCTTTAGTGTCATCAACTACCATGTGTTCAGGTGTTTGACAGCGAACAAACTACTGCAAAAATGATTTTCTACATACATGCCTGTTTTTAATGCATCAGAAATCTATGCCTTTTTGAAACGGGCACATCACACTGCTGGTGTCTTTTCCACAAAGTGGAAAAAGTAAATGTAGGCTACCTTGGTGGCTTTTTCAAAATTTGCATGGTCCTCCTCGGTGGTGGGTGAAAATCAAGATGCAGTGTAATGGTTAGAGAATAATGTATTACTAATATTGATCTCCTTCCATTTTGTACTTTTCAAATCTCTTCACTGTAATCTGCTGGATATACTTAATTTGGAAAAGCTTGAACTGGATGTGAAAACACGTTAAAAATAAAAACAAACACTCAGTTGTCACTTCAATGCTGGATAAAGACCTTCATAACCCATCACTAAACTGGACAGTTCAGGCAGAACTTTCTTGGAAAATCCTCCTGTGTACTATAGCAAATGTAAAACTACTGAGCATTGTGGGGAATAAGAATGTTGTGTGGAAAAAAAATGATCAAATGGTTGATATGGTTCTAATTTTTCCCCTTTTAACAAATAAAGTAGGATCTATCTATCTATCTATCTATCTATCTATCTATCTATCTATCTATCTATCTATCTATCTATCTATCTATCTATCTATCTATCTATCTATCTATCTATCTATCTATCTATCTATCTATCTATCTATCTATCTATCTATCTATCTGTTGTTATGCATGCATGTCTGAGAATCACCATCCAAGCTCTTTCCAGGTATGTAATACCACCCCGGCCTGAGAGGGGTCACTGCCACTAACAGCCATCTTCTTCCTCCACAGCCCAGAGAAAATGCCCAGTGAGGGCAATTGACCCTGCCCCATGGAGGTGTCCTTGACCAAGGAGATGATCCAGTGAGTGGAGTTCCTAACAAGAGTGTGCTTTACCAGCAGAAGCATGACAAATGAAGGCATTTGTTTTGCTATAGTTTTAATGCCATCATGCAATATGTTTGTTTTAAGAACAGTTACTCTTTATTAACCCTTCTTCCCTTGACCACCACACTATCTATCTATCTATCTATCTATCTATCTATCTATCTATCTATCTATCTATCTATCTATCTATCTATCTATCTATCTATCTATCTATCTATCTATCTATCTATCTATCTATCTATCTATCTATCTATCTATCTATCTATCTATCTATTCTAAGGATACTACCATCTGTATATAAAATGCTTGTGTCCATCTGTCACGCGATTACTCATGAATCATTGCGGCTAGAACCTTGGTCTTAATTGAAAGCTTATGACATGATACATGCCGGTGAAGTAAAACAGTGGGGGAGCGGCAACCTCTGCAAAGTTATCGGGGTTTGCATCTTACATTTGGCAAATTGTCTCTAGAGGGAGACAGGGCAGAAAGGAAAAGAACTGCAGCAACATCTGCTGAGCATGAAGTGCATTGAGATCACTCATAGGAAGAATAAGAACAGCAGCACCATGTGCTGAGTGTCAAGCACGGGATGCAGAATCACATGAGACAAAGATTGACAAATGTCTGTGTAAACTGACCTATGATAGCAATATATAGTGCTACACACCATGAGTGTGCAAAAAATAACTCCAGCAGTGGAAAAACACAGGGCAAAAAAAGAAAAAAAACAATAAGATGAAAAGTCACTGGAGCAGACAAAAAAAGCGAGAGGTAAGTGAGAGGTAAACCTGAATATAACACTATTGAGTTTAAAACAACAACAGCAGTGAGATGTATGCCCACAAATGAGGAGATTGTCAAATATTAACAAGATATGTAAGTATAAAAACACTTCTTTTATATCTTTGCATCCTTGTTTTTTTGTTGAAGGGCTCTGCTTCCGAACCTTAGAAAATCAATTTGCTTGCAGTGAGGTGGAATTTTTTCAAGCTGAAAACGAAAGAAAGTGTTGCCAATAATTAAATGTTCAGCTTGCCCTATATGAACCACCACAACTAATAAAAGACATTGATAATCCCCAAGGACACATTTGTAACGTTATCACTTCCTTTTTATTTTAGGAACTGGGTTCTCCATGTTACACCAGTAGTATTAATATTTAGCTATGCAATTTTAAACTAGAAAGAGGAAAATTACCTTTATCCCAATCAAACATTGAGTTAGAGGCAGGGACTGATCTGGCAACCTGATGGATAAAGTGAACCTAACCTACTGGGCCACACTTCTTGCAAAAGATGTACAGCATATAGCAACCAGTGTGTTGTTCTATGCTGCAGTCTCCTGAGGAAACCACTTGAGCTCAAAAGAAGCACAATGCCTGAACAAACTTATCAGGAAAGCCTGTTCCATCACAGGGCGAACCCTGGACACACTAGAAGCTATTGTGGAAAATAAAGTGATAGTGGCAAAATTGGATGCCATTATGAAAACTCTTCTCTATCCCCTCCAGGAGGCACTCTCATTTGGAGCACTTTTAGCCACTCTCATTCCACCACGGTGTACTAAGAAGCACCTCTGGGGGGCTTTTCTACCCACTGCAATCAGGCAGTTCAATGATTCCTCCCTGAAGTACTCTTTAAGTTCATTTTGAAATATCTTCTCACTATACATTTATTTCTTTATGGATTGATTGATTGATTGATTGGTTGTATTATTTGTCCTGTGAATCTGTATCCTTGTTTTTTATGTTTCTGCTGCTGTTGCCTCTGAATTTCTACGAAGGGATTAATAAAGTTTTATCTAATCTAACTCTAAATTTAACAGTATAGCAAAAAAAATTTGAGAAACCAAGCAGAGCTTCACCGTAGATGAGATGGTCCTGCACATCAACTTTTAATTTGGTTCTTTTGATACAGAAATCAAAATTAAATTTGGAATTCTATTGGTCAGGACACCATAATTTGTAAGAGCTACAAGATAGGGGCAAGGAGCTTAAGGAGATCAAAATTAGAAAGGGGCGGAGTGGTGGCTCTGAGGCTAAGGATCTGCGCTGGTATCCCGAAGGTTGCTGGTTCGAATCCCCGTCACTGCCAAAAGAGATCCTACTCTGCTGGGCCCTTGAGCAAGACCCTTAACCTGTAATTGCTCCAGGGGCGCTGTACAATGGCTGACCCTGCGCTCTGACCCCAAGAGGTATGCGAAAACTAACAAATTCCTAATACAAGAAATTGTATAAGGCGAAATAAAGAACAAAAAAAAAATAATAAATTAGAAAGGGGCAAGAAGTGATATGTGCATGAAAAGAAGAAAGAATGACACAAATGAAATGAATCTGAAATATCAATATTGATTAACGTGCAGGGATTAGAATGATGATACTAGAAGATCAATGAGTGCAATTAATGTGTCCTACAAGTGACAGACAAAGACGAAAAGATTTGTAAAAGGAAAACTAATTCAAGAGAAAAACAAAATAAATGGCACATTCCTCAAAGAAAGATGTTCCTGGTGAAAGATGTCATTATGAAAAATGTGAACACAAAGGTAATGAAGAGAAATGTTCGCGTTTTGAAAGAAAAAGGTTTGGACAGTAGACCACTGATTATGATGATAGTTCATTTTCTAGAACTGCTTTGTTCTGTTTCTGGGTGTGTGGAGCTGAAATCGATACCAGAGGCAAAAGGAGCATTAAACGGCCAACAGTAATTAATTTCATATTTCTGTAACCGAACACAACTGATTGTAATTATCACACCATATCACTTTCTTCTGAATACATTAGGGGCATTTAGGACTGTGATTTTAAGAGCTAAGCAGGATTTTTTTTTTTACTTTAGGGTACCATTATGGGCCTGAAAAAATGAACAGTATAAATGATTTAACATATCTGCTGCACACTGTATTTCATTTCATCTCTTATCACCACTGTAGTCAGTATAAGCAGCTGAGTTTCAGTGCTTTAGCATGTCATTAAATGGCACCTACAGCTTTCATTTGACACTTCCATGGTCGGAAGGTGAGAATAATCTTGCAAAATATTATGATGATAAAATATAGACCAAGCAAAATATGTATGAGTAAAAAAAGAAAGAACTGTTTTTTTATATGCATTGTCACATATGAAAATTTTCCACTATGCGATTGCCCCCCCCCCCCCCCCAAGTTCCCTTATTTATTTATACTTTATAGCATTATGCTAATACTGTTTAAAAGACTTCAATAAATCATTCATCTCTTTTGAAAGCTGGATCCTAGAAGCCCCATTTCCAATGTCTTTTGCTTATTTGTTATTTGTTTTTTGTTTATTTCCAATTGTGTCATGCCTTGATGCTAATTAACTAATCTGGGAATGGGTTCAGTCAATATTCCCTTACAATGTATTGGCAGGAGAGTCCTTGAAGGTTGTTTGTTTCTTACTTTTCGGTGCTTTAGTTCAGGTTTATGCTAATTATAAGAAGGAATTAAGGGTGGTTTTCTCTCCATTTAATTCTAAGAAGTAGTGTCAGATTTCTGTACCATTCTTGTGAAATTGTGATATGGCATACTTTAGAGTCATTAGCACTGGAAAATACTGCTAACCAAACTGCCCGGCCCAAAATAGAAAATTACAATTTGAACATTAGAATAAATAGTTTTGTTTAGTAGGTAATTATTTTAATATTTAGTGATTATTTAGACAATCATATAATCTTGTAAGTCATTCCATACACTGTATGTATAGTTCAGGCATTTAAAAACTGATCTGAATCAACACCAGCTTTTGAAGCATGGTGGCATGGCATATTGTAAGAGCTCACTTCTGCAAAGCTAAAGGATTCTTAATCTGAACCACTGACATTATGACCATACACTTTATAATACCATATAGTAGGATGGTGTAAAGCACTTGCTATCTATCCCCTTAAGGTGATCCCAACAGATCATGTCTCTTTTGCCTGAAACACCTGTAATCTTTGAGTCATCAAAATGATGGAAACATTCTTTTGGGATTTTGTTTAATGATGATTCAGTAGCATCATGCAGCCTCTGAAGATTTTTCTACCATACATTCCTACTGCATACGTCCTGCTCCACGTCATCCCAAATGTGCTCCATTAGACCGAGATCTGGGGACTGTGCAGGCCATTGGAGTTAGATGAAGTCACTGTTGTGTTCATGGAACCAGAAGGTGGTGGTGCTGGAAGTACAGGGTGGTGCAGGGAAACAGGAAATTTTCAACTGACGTTCAATGCATGAATAAACACATTACAAAATACATTTAATGATGAAATTTATTGTACAGGATATGCAGTTAATGATGGTAATCAATATTCATAAAATATTCATTTTATGTTTTGAAGAAAACATAATGAAGGAGTTGTCCATTTCTCCGTACACATTCTGGCAGCCTGCTGTGGAAATTCTGCATTGCTCAACGTTACATGTGAAGAGGAATGCCAGCGATTTCCTTTTCAAACCTCCTTTTTCGTTCATTGATGGTTGTAGGACGTGTGTGTACACTTGGCTTTTAAGATGTCCTCACGGAAAAAAATCACAAACAGTGAGATCAGGGGATCTCAGAGGCAATGGAATGTCACCAAACAATCGTCAAATAGCTGCCATCGATTGTCGGACAGTATGTGAAGTGCCTCCACCTGGGGACTTCTTTTTTAAGACTGAACCTGTTTTTTCGAAATTACGCACCCTTGTTGTCATTGCATGAAGAGATGGGACACATCATGACGTCCTAACTGGTAATGATGCTGAAATTCCCTTGGTGCAGCAATCACTCTATCATCATTCTTATAAAAGGCTTTCACAGCGAACACTCATTGTATACCACTCCACTGCTCCATTATAACTAATGGCAAAGGATTTTTAACGAGGTCGCATTGGTCCCAAGCAACTGCCAGCGCCCCAGTGTTGCCAACACCTAGTTCCAAATTTTCCCATTTCCCTGTGCCACTCTGTTTGAAAACGTATAACTTCAGACCAGGAAAGTTGGCCCATGGTTAACAAATGTTCTTAAGCATGGTGTAGCATTCAAATCACACGGATCTGTGCTGAAATGACGACTCTTCAGAAGGCCAGGTGATACCCTTCTAGTTGTTAATCATTCAGTTTCAGTAACTACATGCCCAGTAAAGTCTAATTTTTCTGTTCCTATCATTCAGGAGTGGAAAATGGCAGGATCCTTTGTTGCTTCCTGGTCTACCACATTGAGATTCAGAGATGCCCTTCTGCATACCACTGTTGCAAACACCTGGTATTTCAGTATTATCAGTCTTCCTGTTAGTTTTTATGAGTCTGGTCATTCTCCTCTGACCTGTCATGTTAACAATAACCATTATTACTCCATTCTCTGTAAACTCTAGAAGGTTCACTATATGAAAATCCTAGGAGGGCAGCTCATCCTGAGATGAGTGAACCATCACATTGGGCACCAACAATCATTCATTATCAGTCATAATCAGGATTCGGTGCTCTGTTTAGTCGAGGAACCAATAAACCCCTTCACCAGCAGCCATGAATGAGTGTTTAGTGGAGCTGGCCATAAGCAGATGTACCTATAAAAAGTGGCCACTATCCACTGTGTTTGAGATAGACTATACCCAATATATTGTATATTATTTTTCCTTTTTTCATTACTCAGTAGTCTAGAGTCTCAATGAACATGCAGACATATAAAGTCCACACATATTTTGACCAAGTAAGTGCTTTGAAGCAAAGGCACAACATCTGTAGGGTAACAGCATTGACCACCATATTGTCCCACCACCCCATCAATGGAAATGGCCCCCTATAAAAATACATCAAACTGAATCAAATGAAATGACTCTGCCTTCTTAATGAAAAATAATGTCAGCCATTACTGACATTTCCATCCATCATTAGTCCGTGTGTGTTGGCTGAATATTTCAGTTACTGATAGATGTATGTGATAATGCTGTTTATAAAGTCATAACTACTTAGTGTAAATGAATGATATGATATATAGAAAATTTAAAAAAAATGCATAAACTCATTGACGCCATCATATTATATCAAAACTTTGGCCGTTTTTAAAAATCAGTTAAATAAAGACATGAGCAGAGTGGTTGCCAAAAAAAATGAAACAAAATAGAAATCCATCCTTTTACTCAACCAAATTCTGGAGCTTGAGGTTATACCTGTAGCAATGGTTGTAAGGCAAGAACCAACCAACACAGGACACATTCACGCACACAACCATACTAACTCATGCCAGTCCATTTAGAGTCAATGCTTAACCTGAATATATAAATTGAAGGAAGTATCCAAGGTCCATCTAACTCAAACTGATTTATCTGCCACCTACATTTTTTAGAAATTCCAGTACTGCAGGAGCTCTCTAAGGTGCTGGTTAATTTAAATGACAGTAAAGATGAGCCACATTTTTGGAAAAATAGTCTTCACTTAATTAAATGTATTAATACTTCTCTCTGTTCTGTTTAATTACTTACATGATTTACACGTTCATCTATTTTCCAATCCTGATTATCCTGAGCAGGGTCAGAGGGAATCTGGAGCCTATTGGGTGCCAGGCAGGAACAATTCTTGGACAGGACATCAGTTCATCGCAGGGTGCACACATTAGGGCCAATTTAGCAGCACCAATTCACCTAACCTGCATGTCATTGAACTTTGGGTGGAAAATGGAACAACCAGAGGAGGCCATGCAAACTCCACACAGGGAGAACCTGGGACGTAAAGCACTACCACTGCACCACCATGCCACACTCATTTATAAATAAGGGACTTTTAAAAATACAAACTCCACATGGGTCATGAGAAAAGGAAGCACAGCAGGAGAGGAACGAGAAGAGGAGGTATGATCAGCTATTATCAATTAGTATATCTGCTGTTATTTATTTATCTTAAGTAGAATTTTAGGAATAGTAATTACAAGTAGTTTTAAAAAACAGCTGCTCTTCTCTTGGCTCCATTGCAGTAACCAGGCGGCCACTCTTGGCCTCAGTATGTGAGGTACCATTAACAAAGACAGCATCATCTATCATAAGATTAAGCTACAAAAGT
Source organism: Erpetoichthys calabaricus (assembly GCF_900747795.2). Lineage (NCBI taxonomy): Eukaryota > Metazoa > Chordata > Cladistia > Polypteriformes > Polypteridae > Erpetoichthys > Erpetoichthys calabaricus. The sequence continues at coordinate 323,238,157 of NC_041394.2, forward strand.
GGGTTCCACTGTTTTTTGCACTCTATTATATAATGTCAGATTACATCTTGCCTGAAGAAGGGGCCTGAGTTGCCTCGAAAGCTTGCATATTGTAATCTTTCTAGTTAGCCAATAAAAGGTGTTATTTTGCTTGGCTTTTCTCTATAATGTCAGGAAAGAATTAGTGCATAGTTTGGTAGGGTCAGCTACATTTTGACTTTTCGTATTACCTTCTCCAGGTACATTACATGGAATTGTTGTTTGCCTGTCTTTTGTTGGTATTTTTTCTTTATTTGCTGATGATGAATTACTAATCTGTACTATCATGTTCGGTTGCTTCAAATAATTCTTTCTGCATTCAGATACCACACAAACCAATTTCTTGAAGGTTGAATTATAAAGTATTGTGCATGACATTATGGCCTTTTGGCTTAAAGGTATCATGCTTTGGGAAACCTTAGGACTTCACGTTTAAACTCTGACAAAGTGTGCCTGCTTTAGCAAGACATTTTACCTGCCTGGCTAACATTTTATGAGTCCCTCTGAGGCATTGTGAGAGGAAAGATGATATATTAATCAAAAACACTGAGAACAGGTAACGAGCTACAGTAGTTTCAGTGTGAACACAAAAAAACATGCAAGGTACAGAGGTACATTTTAAAGCATACAGCACAGTGCTTGCTAATATACAGTATAAAAGAAAATATGCACAGTAAAAGATTTCATACTTAACATACTTATTCATCACACCAAGCCATTACCTGTCACAACATTGTGGGCAAAGTTGTGTACTACTTAAATTGATTTCTATCTATCTATCTATCTATCTATCTATCTATCTATCTATCTATCTATCTATCTATCTATCTATCTATCTATCTATCTATCTATCTATCTATCTATCTATCTATCTATCTATCTATCTATCTATCTATCTATCTATCTACCTGTTTTCAAGTGTGAACTTCAAAGCATAAACAAATGTACACATGAAGAAATAATTATATTGAATAACTTAAAATGGTATTGAAAGGATAATGTAACTATCAAAGAGAAATTTTAGTTCAACAGAAATCTGTGCGGCCCGCATGACAGATCCTAGTTAGCACTGAACTTGTACAAAATGATTGATTCAATCACAAACGATAGTATTCTGCATCTTCGGTGTTACTTATTGTCTTTTCTTACTTCTGCCTTCTGACAAAAGCGCGTTTTCCCATGGCATTACGGTACCAGAAACGTCATCTGCTAGTATAGCCACGAGCCTTGACCAAAGTTAATGAGCCGCAGCGTCACAACTGAAGTGCTAGGCTGCAGCAGGGGTGGCCTTGCATGTGCAAACTGTGTACCTGCACAGTGCCGCCAAATCCCAGGGTCCGCCACGCCAATATATATTGAATATAAAACAGAAAGAGAAAATAACGACACAGCTGACGGCAATGTGACTGAAAAACATTGTGTTTCTTGTTAATTAGTACACTGTATTTACAAATGTCGCTAGAGTCGGAGCAGTAAGCTATATGTAGTATTATAATATTTTGCCGTAATGAGAATATCATGGGTCGCCACTTGGTTTTCAAGTTCCGGACACGCGTATATAGAAGGGTGTCATGAGCACGAGGCGGTTATGCAGTGTCCGCAACGGATGTGGTCATCCGCCGTGCATAATATACCATATTGACATTGCCAGGCAAAGGGGCCACCGATTCTTTCTCTGCCCAGGGCCGCCACGAGCCTAGAGCCGCCCCTGCTAAGGCTACACTACTGACTGGGCTGCTGAGACTGGCCACTGGGCAGAACTGACCATCACGAGTAGTAATAGGCCGCATATTTTCACGTTTTTTTGCTCTAGTTTCATGTAATTTTGTGCTAGTATTGTAACGAACAGTGCGGACTACAGCTGAAGATCTGAAGTGGATGCGAGAAGTTGGTGAGTTGTTTGTTAACATATTTTTGTGATTTTGAGTTTGTAAAATTATTGTAGGTCAGGTGGCTTTTTGCATATCGGCTTATTTTACAATATAAATTTTGAAATAAACTTAGTAAAGTAAAATTTGATTTTTGGAGGATTTGTTTTACAACTTGAATTACTGAGCAACGAATTCAGTGAGCATTTTCGTGATTTCAGTTCACACAAACATGCAGGGCATTGCGCTGTTCTCTTACAACGTTGAGAATGCGCCTGAGAATATCCAAATGGAATTGATTGAAGTGCAGCCAGATTCTATTCTGAAGGCAAAATACAACGAAGTTGGTGTGCCAGGCTTGTATGCTTACCTAACATCCTCATATGTGCAGATCCGTAAGTTGGCGTGGAGAGTACTGTCAATGTTCGGAAGCACTTACCTTTGTGAGCAATTGTTTTTGTTAATGAAAGCTACCAAAACCCCACATCGCTCAAGACTTACCATCGAGCACCTTTCATCCCTCATAAAAGCTGCAGCTGCACAAGATTTCAAGCCTGATATTGACGAACTGGTTACTAACAAGAGATGCCAAGTGTCGGGACAAAAGAAATAAATCTCACACTGTAAGGCTCTTATATAAGCAATGAATATAATATAATGAATATCAATCATCAAGACACTATATAAAAGCGGTCGGGATTGTCCTTCCGTCCTGTGAGTGCAAAGCGTAGCGGTATTCCACTTATCACAGACTTACTACTTGCGGCTTGCGGTACGAAGCGACGCTATGTGAGCAGAGTTCTGGTGCTCCCATCGTTCCCTTGCTTTTGTGCACGATGCTCTGGAAAAATAGACAAAATGATGTCTCTGGAAATAATTAATGTTGATGGAATACAAATGCCTCACCGCGTAGTAAATATCAGGGGAAATGGTGCTTGCTTATTCTCATCTATAGCTTATTTAGTGCATGAAACTCCGTCTTTAGCGGTACAGACTCGGGCTGACATTGTACGACATGTTTTAAGTAATTGATCAAAGTTTCAGCCATTTACAATGATGCCGTCAGGAATCTCTTATACAAATGAGCTTCAGTATCTCACTGAAATGTCAAAGTCTCAAACTTATGGTACCTTTTCTGAGCTAATGGCAGTGGGAGAGTTGTTCCCCTATGAGTTTCAAGTATATTATTATGGAGTCCTACACTCCAAGTTTGGACAGGCACTCGAGGGGATAAAAAAAAACTTAGGTTTTCGGGAGATGTTATGAATGGGCACTTTGATGTTCTCATTCCCTACACTTACATGCCTGATGTACACATGGAGCGCACGCAAATTGAGGATAAAAGTTGGTTGCCTTAAAAGGAGGGTGAGCCTAGTAATTTAATAAGGACCTAACTAAGAGGTTAAGACTCTAATTCTACACTGTTGTATGGAGACTGCATGGAAATAAATTGCTTTTCTTTAAACTTTAAACTTTACGTGTTACATTTTTTAAAGTTTTCAGTATTGGAAAGAAAGCTACAGTAACTTTGAATAGTAGTATAATAGTATTTGTTACAGTACTGCCTGCTGACGCACGTATGGCAGTCGAAGCGGCCCACCAATGGTAGTGAGTTTGACATGCCTGCTTTAAAGATTATTATATATACTTTAAGGGACTTTGAAGGTTAGCAAATATTTTTGGAATATTTATTTTTTGTTCCCATGTGTTGTTTATAAACAGTATAAAATATGAATCACTTTCTCCAGCACAGCTATTTTCTTTTAGGTGCCGCCATACTGCGATATTTCAATTGATGGTTGCTATGCTCTTGATAGGCTTGATGACTGGGAGTGTACAATGCATGTTGTCAACAGTATAAAGGGCAGCATTTTTACAGTTCCTGGTCACCCAAGATTTGATTTCACAAACAAATAACCTTAAGCATCTTTCTTTATGTTAGTTTCGGATTTACTGGTTACAACTGTATATTCTGTCCTGTGACTATTGCATGTCACTTTTTTTTTGGCCCTGGTTGCATGTACATTTTTTTGGATTATGATTTCCCATTCTATTCTTTGAGCATGATTCTGGCTGCTTGCAAGTCTTCCTGGTTATGACTCGCTGCTTGAATTCTGACCTGTTAGTACCATCTCCTGATTCCATTGTTTTTCGTAAAACTGCTGACGATTTGTGCAAGCAGTTCAGAAACCTATGGCAATGCCAGAAATACTAGAAAGATACAAGTTGATATTTTATTTTATTTGATTGAGAAAATAAACAGCATTACAAACCAAGTACATGTCATATGCATGTTAGAAAACAGGCATTAAATATATCAAACACCCTGGTAAACCAACAAATATGTTCATTTTTATTATTATTTAGCAGAGGTGACTTACAAAGCAAGTTATAATATATATTGGTTCAGGCATCAAAAGCAACAGAGAACAAGATAAAAAATCAAGCAAGAGGTAGTAGTACTACTACTCTATAATTATACTTGCAACTAGACTAACATGCAAATCAGGTATCCTAAACTCTTTGTCAGTACAACAGCAGCTATCCTGTAGAAGAGACGCTAAGCAGTTCCACGATATTTAATGAAAAGGTGTATGATCATGAATAAATATGGTGCAGTTTGAATGGAGAAAGATCATTACACAGCTTTGTATCATGAACAGAGAAGCACCGTCCATTCTTGGCACGTCTGGCAAGATGAGGTACATTTAGCAGACATGCAGAACTTATGGAATATGAAGCCATAACAGAACAAACTATTAAAATAACGAAAATGGTTGAATATAACTAAATGGGGGCGGCACGGTGGCACAGTGGGTAGCGCTGCTGCCTCGCAGTTGGGAAACCTGGGGACCCGGGTTCACTTCCCGGGCCCTCCCTGCGTGGAGTTTGCATGTTCTCCCCATGTCTGCGTGGGTTTCCTCCGGGCGCTCCGGTTTCCTCCCACAGTCCAAAGACATGCTGGTTAGGTGGATTGGCGATTCTAAAATTGGCCCTAGTGTGTGCTTGGTGTGTGGGTGTGCTTGTGTGTGTCCTGCGGTGGGTTGGCACCCTGCCCGGGATTGGTTCCTGCCTTGTGCTCTGTGTTGGCTGGGATTGGCTCCAGCAGACCCCCGTGACCCTGTGTTCGGATTCAGCGGGTTGGAAAATGGATGGATGGATGGGTTAACTAAATGTAACGTAAAGCTGAAAGCACAAGAGTTATCAGCTCATCTTAGATAATCTACCAAAGTAATATTCCAAGGTTAGAATGAGGTAAATGAGTAACGAACACCTCCACAGAAATTGGGGATAAGCTAATAGGAAAACTCAAACACCCCTCCTATGAAGTGGTCAGATGACGTGATGTATTAGATAATGTAATGGTAATAAGAAAAAGTAATTTATTGATTGCTCAATCCATGGACATTTGTGCATAACTCTGAGCAAATAAAGAAATGTTCTGCATTCTAATCTGGGCTCCATGACTATCTTCTTTGAAGATGGAGGAAAATTTTTTCCACAACAAATGGAGATTTCTTGAAGGGACAAAGACTGGAGATATTGAGGAACAGAACCATTCAGAGAACCATAAGTCAAAGCAAAAGTTGTAAACTGGATCCTTGCAGCAACAGGAAGCCAGTGAAGAGAATTAAAACTTGTAGATCCGCCCCACCTTAAATCGCTTCTTAAATCCGTTCGTACCTCTCCGGCATCGTCTTTTGTCTTCTAAATGTGTAGATAAAGACAAGCTGCAAGCAGCCGGCTATTCCATCCCCCCACCGACTTAGAACATGCACGAACTTCTCCCAGCTCATGCCTTGATTAATTATCTGGGAGTGAAGTGGAGTTTTAAAGTGGAAATAATAGATCGTTATTTGGAAACACACGCATTTCATGTGTGTTCCGTTTCTACAGTAATCTGTCTAAACACATTTTTAAAACAGAAACGTTTTTCATATTCTAGTAGCAAATGACAAAATGTAGGCATAAACTATATAATGTATGAAGCCTGAAGTCCAAATATCAAAGAAACACTTTCACAAAAGGTACAAACAGAACAGAACAAGTGCACTTTTATTCAAAAATATAACTGCAAAAAAAAAAAAGCCGCCTTATTGTGTGAAATTGACACTCATTTACTATGACTGCCACCGTGATGCAACAGTAACAGTTGCTGACTGGGAATCAAGAGGTCACAAGTTCGATCCTGCTCAACTTCCTTTTGAGAAGTGAACTGCTCTTATTTTTATTATTTTAGAATAAAAAGATACATTTGATTTCAGTCTGTAACAGCTGGTGTAATTTATGATATTTGTAAAGGTTAGCTTTGTTTTTGTTTTTTTTTATTCACTTTTCATTCTTTCAGTCGCGTTCAGGATCCTTCCCTACCCTATCTGACACTGCTGTTTTCACATAAAGACGCGCTATAGCTTAGCCAAGGAGCGCCCTTCCTACATTTACAACATGTATACTTGTTGCAGCGTACACACCTCTCTGTGCTATGGTTCGTATTACACTGAAAAAGCACCTGTAATTTGCAGCTCTATTCATTATCTGAAAACACCACGCACATTCACAGTAATTCCCAGTTATGTCCACCACTCACACCCACGCCCACAACCATACAGAACTGATTCCACATCAGAGAATTTCCAGTTCCAGTTCAGGTGTGTAATAGAAACCACAGCATAGAGAGATGTGAGTACATTGTAACAGGTACACACGTTGTAAATGTAAGAAAGACGATCCTTGCGTGTGTGTGAACTGTTAACATTTGAATCTGATGATTGCATATAGCGCTGTCTTATTTGGTGCGCTTATTCAGTGCGCGCAAGAACATGCAGGTGGCCAGTTGCTGTGTGCTACAACATGCTGGCGGTGATCAACGCACATTTAAAAAAAAGAAAGAGACAAATATATGTGACGTTTTGATTAAATCATTTTATGACGCGAATAGTACCAATCAGAAAACATCGTCGAAGTAATACAATATTATTTGAAAACGAACAGCAAAAGATCTGGTGTGAATTTATACTGTGGCGCTGTTAGAGTCAGATCAGAAGCTGAATAAGCTGAATAAGCTCCTGTTCTGACTCTAAGTAAAAAAGCATGAATTAATCAACAGAAATAACCGAGATCGACATTTTAAACTTAACGATTTACAGTGCATACCATCCATCCATCCATCCATCCTCTTCCGCTTATCCGAGGTCAGGTCGCGGGGGCAGCAGTTTGAGCAGAGATGCCCAGACTTCCCTCTCCCCGGACACTTCTTCTAGCTCTTCCGGTAGAATCCAGAGGCATTTCCAGGCCAGCTGGGAGACATAATTCCTCCAGCATGTCCTGGGTCTTCCTCGGGGCCTCCTCCCGGTTGGACGTGCCCGGAACACCTCACCAGGGAGGCGTCCAGGAGGCATCCTGATCAGATGCCCGAGCCACCTCATCTGACTCCTCTCGATGCGGAGGAGCAGCGGCTCTACTCTGAGCCCCTCCCGGATGACTGAGCTTCTCACCCTATCTTTAAGGGAAAGCCCAGATACCCTGCGGAGGAAACTCATTTCAGCCGCTTGTATTCGCGATCTCATTCTTTTGATCACTACCCATAGCTCATGACCATAGGTGAGGGTAGGAACGTAGATCGACTGGTATATTGAGAGCTTCGCCTTATGGCTCAGCTCCTTTTTCACCACGACAGACCGATGCAGAGCCCGCATCACTGAGGACGCCGCACCGATCCGCCTGTCGATCTCATACTCGCTCCCAACCCTGAGAGGGCACTCCACCCTTTTCCAACTGAGGACCATGGTCTCGGATTTGGAGGTGCTGATTCCCATCCCAGCCGCTTCACACTCAGCTTCGAACCAATCCAGAGAGAGCTGAAGATCACAGCCTGATGAAGCAAACAGGACAACATTATCTGCAAAAAGCAGTGACCCAATCCTGGGTCCACCAAACCGGACCCCCTCAACGCCCTGGCTGCACCTAGAAATTCTGTCCATAAAAGTCATGAACAGAATCGGTGACAAAATGCAGCCCTGACGGAGTCCAACTTTCACTGGAAATGGGTTCGACTTACTTCCGGCAATGCGGACCAAGCTCTGACAACGGTTGTACAGGGACCAAACAGCCCTTATCAGGGGTCAGGTACCCCATACTCCCGTAGCACCCCCCCCCCCCACAGGATTCCCCAAGGGACACGGTCGAACGCCTTTTCCAAGTCCACAAAACACATGTAGACTGGTTGGGGAACTCCCATGCACCCTCCAGGACTCTGCTAAGGGTGTAGAGCTGGTCCACTGTTCCGCGACCAGGACGAAAACCACACTGTTCCTCCTGAATCTGAGGTTCAACTATCCGACGGACCCTCCTCTCCAGAACCCCCGAATAGACTTTTCCAGGGAGGCTGAGCAGTGTGGTCCCTCTGTAGTTGGAATACACCCTCCGGTCCCCCTTCTTAAAGAGGGGGACCACCACCCTGGTCTGCCAAACCAGAGGCACTGTCCCTGATGTCCATGCGATGTTGCAGAGATGTGTCAAGCAAGACAGCCCTACAACATCCAGAGCCTTGAGGAACTCCGGGCATATCTCATCCACCCCCAGGGCCCTGCCACCAAGGAGTTTTTTGACCACCATGGTGACCTCAGTCCCAGAGATGGGGGAGCCCACCTCCAAGTCCCCAGGCTCTGCTTCCTCATTGGAAGGCATGTTAGTGGGATTGAGGCGGTCTTTGAAGTACTCCCCCCACCGACCCACAACGCCCCGAGTCGAGGTCAGCAGCGCACCATCCCCACCATATACATTGTTGACACTGCACTGCTTCCCCCTCCTGAGACGCCGGACGGTGGACCAGAATCTCCTCGAAGCCATCCGAAAGTCGTTCTCCATGGCCTCCCCAAACTCCTCCCTTGCCCAAGTTTTTGCCTCAGCAACCACCGAAGCTGCATTCCGCTTGGCCTACCGGTACCTATCAGCTGCCTCCAGAGTCCCACAGGACAAAAGGGACCGGTAGGACTCCTTCTTCAGCTTGACAGCATCCCTCACCGCCGGTGTCCACCAATGGGTTCGGGGATTGCTGCCACGACAGGCACTGACCACCTTATGGCCACAGCTCCGGTCAGCCGCCTCAACAATAGAGGCATGGAACATGGCCCATTTGGACTCAATGTCCCCCACCTCCCTCGGGATGTGGTCGAAGTTCTGCCGGAGGTGGGAGTTGAAGCTACTTCTGACAGGGGGCTCTGCCAGACGTTCCCAGCAGACCCTCACAACACATTTGGGCCTACCAGGCCTGACCGGCATCCTCCCCCACCATCGGAGCCAACTCACCACCAGGTGGTGATCAGTTGACAGCTCCGCCCCTCTCTTCACCCGAGTGTCCAAGACATGTGGCCGCAAGTCCGACGACACGACCACAAAGTCGATCATCGAACTGAGGCCTAGGGTGTCCTGGTGCCAAGTGCACATATGAACACCCCTATGCTTGAACATGGTGTTCGTTATGGACAATCCGTGACGAGCACAGAAGTCCAATAACAAAACACCACTTGGGTTCAGATCGGGGGGGCCATTCCTCCCAATCACGCCCTTCCAGGTCTCACTGTCATTGCCCACGTGAGCATTGAAGTCTCCCAGCAGAACGAGGGAGTCCCCAGAAGGTATACCCTCTAGCACCCCCTCCAGGGACTTCAAAAAGGGTGGGTACTCCGAACTGCTGTTCGGTGCATATGCACAAATAACAGTTAGGACCCGTCCCCCCACCCGAAGGCGGAGGGAGGCTACCCTCTAGTCCACCGGTGTAAACCCCAATGTACAGGCTCCAAGTCGGGGGGCAATAAGTATGGCCACACCCGCCCGGCGCCGCTCACCGGGGGCAACTCCAGAGAGGTACAGAGTCTAGCCCCTCTCAAGGAGATTGGTTCCAGAGTCCAAGCTGTGCGTCGAGGTGAGTCCAACTATATCTAGCCGGAACCTCTCAACCTCGTGCACTAGCTCAGGCTCCTTCCCCTTCAGAGAAGTGACATTCCACGTCCCAAGAGCCAGCTTCTGTAGCCGAGGATCGGACCACCAAGGTCCCCGCCTTCGGCCACCACCCAACTCACACTGTGCCCGACGTCCTTGGCCCCTCCCATAGGTGGTGAGCCCATGGGAAGACAGTGCATACCAATTTATAAATTTTATGTCCGTTTGAGGTTACAAAGAAAAAAAAAAACACTTCCTCCCAAGCGGGGAATTGAACTTGGGTCTCTAAGGCACGGCAGGGCTGCTGTGCTCTGTGTCTGCAAATCTTAGCGTTACACCACAGAAGGTGTTATATTATTCTTGAACCTTTTGTGAAAGTGTTTATTTGATGTCTGGACGTCAGGCTTCACACATTCTATAGTTTATGCCTACATTTTGTAACATTTATTACTATAATATGAAAAAGTTTCTGTTTTAACAATGTGTTTACACAGATTACTGTAGAAACGGAACACCCATGAAATGTGTGTGTTCCAAATAATGATCTATTATTTCCACTATAAAACTCCAGCAGTTCAGTCACTCCCAGATAATCAATCAAGGCATGAGCTGGGAAAACTTAGTGAACGTTCTGCGACGGTGGGGGATGGAATAGCCGGCTGCTTGTTGCTCGTCTTAATCGGCACATTTAGAAGACAAAAGAGAGGTGAGAACGGTTTTAAGGTGGGCCGGATCTACGAGTTTTTTCATAGACTCTGGTAATTCTAGTGTTAATCAAAGAGGTATTAGAAGGAACAGAGAACACCAGTTGAGCAGCTACCTTCTGGAGTAGCTAGAGAGGTTAGATAGCAGTTGAAGGAAGCCCTGCTAGGAAAGAGTTGTAAAAATACAGCTAAGAGAAAACTGTTGCCTAAAAAAGGAGCTGTGTTATCTGGCATAATCAGTGAAGAAGGATCAGATCCTCTAAATATTCTCTGATGAAATACAGTATGTACATAGGCAGCAGTTGGATAGAGGAATGTCTTGTTTTCAATTTATTGAGCTCAAAATTAACCTTAAAACACCTTACTCAATTCATAGAGCAACGCCAACAAAAGGCCTGTTTTAAAATCAATCCTCACATATATTAAAACATCAACAGGTAAATAGGAAAGACAGCAAGACTTAGCACTCTTATTTTAGAACAAAATTTAGAAATTTTATTTTTCTCTACCAAAATATGAAAAAGCTTTGCACTTTTCTTCATCAAGAAAGAATGATTTATTGTAGATTTTTAGATAATATAAGATATTGCTTTCACATTGTATTTGCAATGGAGGGTGAGGATTGAGCAAAATAATTTGACAATATAGTGTTGAAAATTCCCAGTGGACTTATTGTTTCACCAGCAACAGCGCACTGCATGTTTCACTTGACTTGAGCATTCATAGTTTTCATCCTCTTTCTCTGTACGTTTAGCATTCATTTGCTCAGAGGTTGATACGCTTGCTGCTTCCTTAACACCTCTTCTTTTCTCCACCCTAGCGGCCCGATTCTTCTCTTCTTTCCTCAGAATCTTTTCGTGTTAAAACTGATTAAGTCAGTGTTTGTGCTGCAATTACTTTGTACATTTTCCTTCATTTTTCACTTAAGCTGGCACTTAAGTGTTCAATCTGTCCCAAGAATGATTTAAGATATGAAGAAGTAGGGGAAGTGATGGCAAAGGTGGTAGGGATGAGAACGGAGCCCGTACACATGCACCACACGGCCGCCCTGCTGGCCGCTGCCGAGAGTTGATTCTACAATAAAATAAAATAAAAATAAAAAGAGGAATAACCTTGGAGGTCAATCATCACCCCGAAAGCGGATAGTAGATGTCATATAGTATATATGTACCAAATTTCAAGTCAATAGTTCAAACGGTTTGCGAGCTACAGGTGATTTAAAATCCTGGACAGACAAATGGACTGTAGCATATTATATAAGAAGATATTTATACCTGGTATTATTCCCAATAATGCCATTAAAAAATAAAGTAGCTGTTAGTCAAATAATATCTGACAAACCAGTGAATAATTTTTCCCAGATCGGTCTTAATTTAGAAAAATTCCAAAAACGTATGACCTAATGAGGCCAGCGTTTGATGACATTATTCACACTTAGGGACAAGTCCCTGATATAGTTTGAATAAGTTTAATCTGGATAAATGTAAGTGATGCAAAATCATAAGTGGAATTATCCCACACTTTGCATAGATTAATTGTATATTAAAAATTATTGAACTCCATTTCTTGCCTGTGACTTTGACTGGCATGTCTCTTTCCCATCATTGTAGGAGTCTGAGTTGATATTCTCCTCAGTGTTGGTTAAAATGTATTCAAGTGTAAATATAGATGGAAGATTAGGAAAGCTGATCTGTTTCATTTTGGCAAAGTTTTCAACTTGTGAATAAAACAAATTGTCTGTTGCAGGCTTCCATATTTAAAATAAAGCATCGACAATACAGAGGTCTCTGAAGGTCAGGATATTTAATGACTGCTCTGAATTGAATACTATAGTTTAAAAAGAACAAAATATATAATTATCAAGCACTGGGACAGCAGAAAGGATTTCCTACATTGGTTCTGTATTGTGAGAAAGTGATCAAGTAAATTATTAGTAAATCAACAATATTAATTGATGACAGGAACACAGAGCAAAGCATACAGAATGAAAATCTGATCAAGATTTTCTTTCCAAGGTAATCCAAGTAGTTCCGTTATCTTCTAATTTCTTCCAAAGTCTCAAAAATTTCAAGTTTGCATATCTAGTAGCAAAACAGCAAATTAAGCAATGTCATGACATCCTCTTCTTTAGATCTTTGCAATAACTTCCTTTTAATATGTGTTTTTTTATATTCCACGTGAATGAAATTACAGTTGGACCTGGCTTTTCAAAATAAAATATTATGAAAATATTGTGAAAGAAAAAGAAGAGTTTTCAAAAGCATATTCATTTTTCAAAGGTTAGTTTTCCTGCCTGAAGCGCTGACCATCATGTTGCAAAGGTTACATTTAAATAAATGTTTTACCTTTTACTCTGAAGCAGAAACAATGTATCAAACAGGGACAAATGTTGTGTCATACTTATAGACTGGTTGGCAGAATGCAGTCCATTTTTACTTTAGGGCAATAGCAATTGTGCATGAACCCCAGTATGAAGTTGAAAAGGACACATTTAAATGTTTAGAAAAGCCCATGCTTCTTGGGAACTCAAAGATAATACAGCAATAACAACTTTATTCTGCTTTAGAGCAGCTTAGCTTGAAGTGAAATCTGTCAAAATAAATATTCTTTCTCTGCCATAATATCCGCTAAGTTCTCCTGCAATACACGCAGTCATCAGATCATATGGTCAAGGTAGATATTATATTCAATGGATAGTTTACAAGGATTGTCTATTGCACCCTACCCATCTTTGGAGGAATAGAGAAGACCTTGTTGCCCAGCTACTCAGCAAAACCTTATTAAAAATGGAAGTGGGGTAGGCACCTTTAATTGCAGTAGGTCAATAATACATGAATTATGTCTTCAGCTCTATCTCTCAAGGTTAAATAATTTAATTAATTGTTATGTTGTCAAAGATGGCAGGACACATTTTATCCCCATCTCCTGAAGTCAAGCACAACAGTCCCTGGCCAACTTCTCCAGAATGTTAACTTGGACTAGATGACATGAAGGCAAGAACAGTGTACATTTCTTTCACCATTTCACATGTTCCTAACTCCTCAGGTAGTCATATATGATTAATGAGTGTGTATGAGTGGTTACTCCTAGGAAGGAATTGATGGAAATAACGGTAGGGAGCTAAAAATAATTTTAAAAATGTCCCCCTGACCTGTCAGAGAGTAGAAATGGTCCTGTTGTGGTATACAGTGCATCCGGAAAGTATTCACAGCGCATCACTTTTTCCACATTTTGTTATGTTACAGCCTTGTTCCAAAATGGATTAAATTCATTTTTTTCCTCAGAATTCTGCACACAACACCCCATAATGACAACGTGAAAAAAGTTTACTTGAGATTTTTGCAAATTTATTAAAAATAAAAAAATTAAGAAAGCACATGTACATAAGTATTCACAGCCTTTGCCATGAAGCTCAAAATTGAGCTCAGGTGCATCCTGTTTCCCCTGATCATCCTTGAGATGTTTCTGCAGCTTAATTGGAGCCCACCTGTGGTAAATTCAGTTGACTGGACATGGTTTGTCTATATAAGGTCCCACAGTTGACAGTTCATGTCAGAGCACAAACCAAGCATGAAGTCAAAGGAATTGTCTGTAGACCTCCGAGACAGGATTGTCTCGAGGCACAAATCTGGGGAAGGTTACAGAAAAATTTCTGCTGCTCTGAAGGTCCCAATGAGCACAGTGGCCTCCATCATCCGTAAGTGGAAGAAGTTTGAAACCACCAGGACTCTTCCTAGAGCTGGCCGGCCATCCAAACTGAGCGATCGGGGGAGAAGGGCCTTAGTCAGGGAGGTGACCTAGAACCCGATGGTCACTCTGTCCGAGCTTCCAGAAGGACAACCATCTCTGCAGCAATCCACCAATGAGGCCTGTATGGTAGAGTGGTCAGACGGAAGCCACTCCTTAGTAAAAGGGACATGGCAGCCCACCTGGAGTTTGCCAAAAGGCACCTGAAGGACTCTCAGACCATGAGAAAGAAAATTATCTGGTTTGATGAGACAAAGATTGAACTCTTTGGTGTGAATGCCAGGCGTCACGTTTGGAGGAAACCAGACACCGCTCATCACCAGGCCAATACCATCCCTACAGTAAAGCATGGTGGTGGCAGCATCATGCTGTGGGGATGTTTTTCAATGGCAGGGACTGGGAGACTAGTCAGGATAAAAGGAAAGATGACTGCAGCAATGTACAGAGACATCCTGGATGAAAACCTGCTCCAGAGCGCTCTCGACCTCAGACTGGGGCGACCGTTCATCTTTCAGCAGGACAACGACCCTAAGCACACAGCCAAAATATCAAAGGAGTGGCTTCAGGACAACTCTGTGAATGTCCTTGAGTGGCCAGGCCAGAGCCCAGACTTGAATCTGATTGAACATCTCTGGAGAGATTTTAAAATGGCTGTGCACTGACGCTTCCCATCCAACCTGATGGAGCTTGAGAGGTGCTGCAAAGAGGAATGAGTGAAACTGGCCAAGAATAGGTGTGCCAAGCTTGTGGCATCATATTCAAAAAGACTTGAGGCTGTAATTGTTGCCAAAGGTGCATCGACAAAGTATTGAGCAAAGGCTGTGAATACTTATGTACATGGGATTTCTCAGTTTTTTATTTTTAATAAATTTGCAAAAACCTCAAGTAAACTTTTTTCACGTTGTCATTATGGGGTGTTGTGTGTAGAATTCTGAGGAAAAAAATGAATTTAATCCACTTTGGAATAAGGCTGTAACATAACAAAATGTGGAAAAAGTGATGTGCTGTAAATACTTTCTGGATGCACTGTATGTAGACCCTATAGTTATTGATTACTGATTGACATAATTAGCTGGTGTTGCCTTCTTAATTTAAGAGGTGAGGCTAAGGTTTGCAGAAACATCTGGAGCCACAATGACAATAAAGTGTTTTCATGGCACAAGGGCTTACACAGATTACCTCTGAAGTCACCCACAGATAGAGCTTAAAACTACCTGTGACGTCCTATATAGTGGCAAGGTTGGCACCAGACTACATCTTGTAGTTCAGGACTGACAGGGATCAGTCTTGAGAGCTGTCAGACATGGAAACACAGACAGAAGAAGATGGTATTTCAAAACAATAGTGGGTTTTATACAGGTGCACACAAAAAAAACACAAAAAGCAAAGTCCCAATCAAAAAATATTTACACTGAATTACCAGTCCCAAAGACGAAAAATAATCAAAGACAAAAAATTTTGTATATACACAAAAACAGAAGTCTTCCTAAATAAAGAAAATGTGCTCAGGAAGAAACTACACAAAACACAGTCCCATGAATTCACATTAATATTTACAAGGGGAAAAAAAGCAGTGTATATACTGTACAAGAAAAACAAAAAGTATACTGCAAATCCAAACTCTATATAAATAGCTCCACCAAAGCTAAACTATAACTAGGAGATATTTATACTTATATATTTTAGAAAGTATTTACAAATAATGCACAACCTGCTGTGTTTGGTGTACTGTAGGATGTGCTATACCAACCACACTCTCCTCCCGACTGAATCTGAGGACATTCCCTATAGACAGGAAGTGCCTTTTATATCGGGGAACAAATCACACAGCCAATCCTGCCTCACGCCGCAATCTTTCACCAATCACGGTGGCCACCAGTGCATTCTGTGTATGTGCTACACTCGGCCTCTGCAATTTGTGCATTAAATAGGCTGGTGGCCTTGTGTGCACATGAATGAGTGTACACGAGCACCAGCATGAACACACCACTACACGCTTCTCCGTACAAGTCGATGACCTCTCTGAAAGTAAGTTACTTTTCTTGGGCCTTTATCTTAGGATCCCCTTCTCAAACTAATGCATGCATGCAATCCATTACTGCAATGCTCTCCTTTCAGGACTACCCAAAAAAGACGTCAATCGATTGCAACTCGTGCAGAATGCAGCTGCCAGAATCTTAACTAGGAGAAGAAAATCCGAGCTCATCTCACCAGTTTTGATATCACTATATCGATTACCTGTGCCAATTAGAATTGACTTTAAAATACCGTTCATGGTTTGCAAAGACTTAAATAATCTCGCTCCATCCTATATCTCGGAATTCCTTTCACCTTATACTCCAAATCGTAACCTTAGATCTTCAAACGAGGGTCTGCTTATAATTCCAAGAGCTAAACTTAAAAGAAGTGGTGAGGCAGCCGTCTGCTGTTATGCACCTAAAATACGGAATAGTTTACTGATAGAAATTTAACAGGCTAATATGGTGGAGCACTTTAAACACTGCTAAAAACTCATTATTTTAATATGGTTCTCTCATAGCTTCATTTTAGTGTAACCCTGATATTCTGTATATGTATTTAATTATCTTTTTTTTTTTCATGACACCAAAATCCGTACTAACCCCTACTTTCTCCTCTGTTCTTTTTTGGTTTTCTGTGGTGGTGATCTGCACCACCATCACCTGATCAAAGCACCGTGATGTCCCTACATTGGTGGATTGAAGGCCAGAGGTCCACATGACCATCATCGTCCAATTCTTCCACGTGAACCCTGAAAACAACGAGGACTGATTGAGATCATTTATGTTACGTAGAATGCCTAGAGGGGGCTGGGTGGTCTTGTGGCTTTGAACCCCTGCAGATTTTGCTTTTTTTTCTCTAGCCATCTGGAGTTTCTTCTTCTATCCTCCTTGGCCATCGAGCCTTACTTTATTCTTTGTTAATTAGTGTTGTCTAATTTTTATATATATTTTTTTCTTCTTCTTGTAAAGCACTTTGAGCTACATCATTTTTATGAAAGCATTCTATATTAATAAATGTTGCTGTTGTTGTTGTTAACTTAACTAAACACGCTTTGCTAACAGCAGGTGGCTATAGAAACGCTCAGCTTGATTGACTGGTGCAGCGTCCTCCAAAGGGCCTGAACTGGCGGTGCTCCTGACCTGTCGCCGGTGTCCTACTGCAGCAACCTGCTAAAGCCCAAGTGAAAAATCCTTGTGGAAACACTTCTCCTGCACTTTGATTGTTTAAACAGGTCTTTTTTTTCTCTGTATGTGTAAGTTGTTTTTATATTACTCTTAGAATGTTTTTCTTTAAAGTGGTAATGCCTGGCAGACAGATTACCACACTACCAGAATATAGCTGAACTTGGAATCAGGACCTGTAAAAGAAAGAGAAAGAGAGACCAGCTTCAGAGTGAGAAAGAGAAGGAAGAGAAGTGGTTCACCCACACCACCTGTTAGAAAAGGAGCCATTTACATCGACCCAAAGTGAGTAATAGCGGAGGCTATTTCACTTCTGGTTGTGTGGCATTTTAACTACTGACTTTTTATATTTCCATCCTTGTGGTATATGTGTTACTAAAGTGTTCCTCTCTCTCCACCTCTTCAATTTTTCTTCCTAAAACTGCTCTTCTTGCATTAATCCTTTGCATGTGCACAAATGTATATAAATTGGTTCTTGTTTCTCTGGGTTCAGCTAATTATTTATTAATGGTTGATTGTCCTCAGTCCTTTATATCAGGGACTTTCTGAACCTCTTCTTTAATTTAACAAGTTCACTTTGCTTTCCACAGCACTGTCTAGCAACTTCTTCCGCACATCTTATCCCACTTCTACATGTGGTTGGTGTGCTTGATCGACTTTCTCCATACAGCTGGGTCCTGCACTTTCTCCCCTGTCAAGCCCTTTTTCTTCAGATCTTCTTTAATATTATCCATCCATCTCTGCTCTGGCCTTCCTTGCTTTCTCTTCCCCATCACTTTTTGCCCACATATTCATTGACTGGTGAGGCCTCATCTGGAGTACTGGGTGCAGTTTTGATCTCCAGGCTACAAACAGTACATAGCAGTGCTAGAAAAAGTCCAGAGAAGAGCAACTAGGCCGATTCCAGGGCTACAGGGGATGAATGATGAGGAAAGAGCCAAGCCTGCACCAAATTAACATCATTTTGTACCAATATCTTTAAATAAACCCTATCAGACAGCCTTGGTGTCACAGTCCCTCCTAATTCATTAACAGCTTTGTTAGGTGAACTCCCAGATGGGCTTAAAGTGGAGAAAGACAAACAAACTGTAATTGCCTTTACTTCACTATTGGCACGTAGACTTATCTTGCGCAACTGGAAGAATCCTAACTCACCTTTTTTTAAGTCAGTGAGTAACTGATGTTATATATTATGTGAAATTGGAAAAAAATCTAATTCTCACTTAAAGGATCTGTGCAAAACATTTTTAAAACCTGACAGGATCTAATCAATAACATTTTAGAATAAGCATTTTATATTGAGGGAGTGGATTCTCTTACCTTTTTAGTTTAATTTAATTTATTTTTTATTTATTTATTTACTTTTCCTACTGTTAAAGTTTTACACAGTTGGCCTAGCTCTCTTTCTCATGGATGGGGTTGATTTAACTTGAGCTTAGTTCTGTAAAATTTGACTTGCTTGTATGGAATGTTATTTGCTTTTAATAAAATCAATAAAATGTTATTTTTAAAAAAGGAGCTGAGTCTTTTCAGTTTAAGCAAAATAATATTAAGAGGAGACATGATTGAAGTGTTTATAATTTTGAAGGGAAGTAATACAGTAGATCGAGACTGTTATTTTGAAATGAGTTCATCAAGAACATGGGGACACAGCTGGAAACTTGTTAGGGGTAAATTTCACACAAACAATAGGAAGTTTTTCTTTACGCAACGAGCTATAGACACTTGGAATAAGCTACCAAGTAGCATGGTAGACAGTAAGATGATTTTTTAGAAGAATTAAGTGAATAGGACTGTCGAGCTTTGTTGGGCTGATTGGCCTGTTCTCGTCTAGATTGTTTTAATGTTCTATACCACTTCAACCTACTGTCCTGTGCTTTCTTAGATATCTCTCCCATTTTTGTTGTACCTCTGACTGTCTAATTTCTTATTCTGTCCTTTTTAATTCCACACATCCATCTCAACATTCTCATTTCTGTCACATCCAACTTCTTTTCCTGTTGTGAGAAGCAGCCCGGACACAGACAGGCAGACATCATATTTTCACCCAACACACGTTTATTTACACTATGCACAGTTCAATTATGCACAAACCCAGTGCCTCCAGCACCAATCCCCCAAAGTCCAGGCCTCTCTTCCAGTGCCTCTTTCCTTCAGGCCGCCTCCACTCCTCTCCAACACAACTCTTGTCCACTTCCACCCGACTCCAGTCTTCATTTACAGGGAGGCGGCCCCTTTTATACACACCCGGATGGGCTCCAGGTACTTCCCGACACTCCTCTGCGGACACTCCCCTGTGTGGCGGAAGTGCCGGCTGTGATCCCCCGGGTATGGCGGAAGTCCTGAGGTCCAGGGTTCTCCAGGCACTGGGGCGCCCCCTGGCGGTGACCACGGGCCCCTAGAGGGTTGAGCTTCCCAGCTCTGTACCTGTGGCCCCCAAAGGAACCAGGGCGGTCGCCCCCTCGTGGTCCGGAGGAGGCATGAGCCCTCCTCCTGTCCTCCTGGCTGGGTGCCACCCCCAGCCGCATGCCACACTGTGCTCCCTTTACAACCCATGTCTCTGCTCCATATATCATTTCTGGTCTAAAAACTGTCTTAAAAACCCTACTTTTAATCCTTGCCTTAATTCTTAACATCACACAATACTCATGATACCTTCTTCTTACTGTTCCATCCACACAGAAACTGTGTTGTCACTGCACTCAATTCTTTATCTTGGGCTTTATCACGTGTCTACAAAAAGTATTCACCTTTTGGAAAGTTTAAAATTATATTGTTATACAACACTGAATCACAGTGAATTTAATTTGGCTTTTTCTGACACTGATCAACAGAAAAAAGACTATTTAAGGTCAATGGGAAAACAGGTCTTTGCAATATGTAAAAGACAAAATATTTGATATTATAAGTACTCATCCCTTCAAGTTAGTATTTAGTAAATGCAACTTTGGCAGCCATGCCAGCCTTGAGTCTATATGCACAGGTCTCTCTCTCTCTCCTAAAATCAGCTTTGTACATCTAGACAGTGACATTTTTCACCATTTTTCTTTGTAAAACAAGCTGTGGAAGTTTGCAAGGGGATCATGAATGAACAGCCTTTTTCAAGGCCAGCCACAAATTCTCATTTAAATTGAGATCTACACTCTGACTTGACAACTCCAGGAGGATAACATAGATAGATAGATAGATAGATAGATAGATAGATAGATAGATAGATAGATAGATAGATAGATAGATAGATAGATAGATAGATAGATAGATAGATACTTTATTAATCCCAATGGGAAATTCACATTGTTGGTTTGAAGCCATTCCTCTATACATTTGGCCGTATGTTTAGAGTCGTCTTGATGGAAAGCAAATCTTCCCCCAAGATAAAGGTTTCTTTCAGACCACATTAGGATTTCCTCCAGGATTTCCCCAAAATTTGCTATATTAATTTTACCCTCTACTATCACAAACTTTCTAGGCTTCTATAGAGAAGCATCTGCACAACATGTTGTTAGCACCATCATGCTTTATGGTGGGAGTGGTGTGTTTTTGATAATGTGCTGTATTCAAACATTGCATTTAGTCTAATGCCCAAAAAGGTCATTTTCAGTTTCACCAGACCACAAAGCCTTCTTCCTGTTGACTTTAGGGTCTCCCATGTGCCTTCTGGCAAATTCCTAGTTGAGATATCATGTGCATTTTTGTTAACAGTGGCTTTCTGTTTGCCACCCCCCATGAAGATGTGACTGGTGAAGCACCCAGAAAACACTAGCTGTCTGCACAGTCTCTCCAATCTCCTCCACTTTAACTTGTAACTCCTTCAAATTTCTCTCAGATCTCTTGGTATTCTCCTTTAATTGTCTTCTTCTTGCACAGTCATTCAGTTTTTGAGGATGCCCTGCTCTAGGCAGATTTAAAGATGTGCCATACTCTTTCCATTTCTCAATGATTAATTTAACTGGATATTCAGTAACTTGGATATTTTCCTCTCTCCATCCCCAGACTTTCAATTACCTTTTCTAAGAGTTGCTTGGAATGTTCTTTTGTCTTCATTGTGTAGGATAGGCCACCATAGTGACTCACCACAAGTTGTCCCTTCCATATACAGATTTGTTTAGACAGACAGGAGATGATCCATTGAACAAATTTAAAATGGAATATGAATCTGAAAATCTAACAACATCACATTAAAGTTCGATAAATTCTGAAAAGAATGATACCAAACATATAGATTTACGTTTTAAAATACGCCCGATTTAAAGCGTGACAAAAAAGTGACATACAAACGTCACATAAAATCATTGCACAAAATCGTTGCACTTTTACTCTTAGGATTTTATATATATATATATATAGATTAGATAATGCAAGACTCTTGTGAATTTCCTTAGTTTTTTTCTAATTCTGTTTATTTTCACCATCATTCGACTGCAAATCAGAATTCGGCTATTTTCTTCTCCACTTCTGACTCATTATGTAACCTAAAAGAAGCCTTCTTAGATGATAGAGTTGACCTTTTTGAAAACATGGAAATAATTGTTCAGCCTTTGAAATGTCACTCACTACAGAAAAGTGCTGTAGAAAAATTTTTGTTTTTTCTTTCTCATTGTTAAGAGTACCTAGAAGTAATACAATGAAACGGATTAGTGACTGTAATACAATAACAAAAGAGGAGCAATTGTGAGAACGAGCGGCTGTTCAGCCTGTGGATAAAAACTGTCCCTGACTTAAGTGGTGTGAGTGCTAAAAGTCCTGAACAAACAAGGAAGAAAAGTGACTGTGCAAGATGGCCGAGTCTTTAAAAAATCTGTTAGCATTTACTAGGCAGTGTATGTTATGCATATCCCAGGACAGAAGGGAGCTGTGTATCAATAAAGTTCTGTGCTGTCCTCAAGGTCATTTGTGGTGCTTTGTGGTTCTGAGCTGAAAAATTAGTAAAGACCAACTACACCATACATCTGTATTCATTGTGGAGCATAGATGGAGACGGCAAGGCTTTTATTTGAGAAGTCTAAAAGCTTTGGGTTGGTGCCTCCGTTGATTTTAAAGCTGCATCGACTACAATGCTTTGCGTAGTGTGGTCTGTCTGCTAACTTCTGAAATATACAACCAGCTTCTCAGTTTTTCTGACATCAACAGAAAGATTGTTGTCCTGGTACTATTGTGTCAGAGAGCAGATCTCGTCTCTGTAATCTTTCTCATGTTGGTGATTCGACTTCTGGTGATGTGGACATTTTCACATTCTGCTGTAAGTGCAGGTTAATTTTTCAAGTTGAACTACATTTGGGCTTTATGCTTTAGAATGAATACCTGTCTATTAATTAAAGTTGCTGAATCAAATGCTTGTTAGAATACTTGATATTCAGTGGTGGGACAAAAACATTATAGTCTTCGAAATGAAATATTTCCTGTATTATGTACCACACTGTACAATATAAAATGTCTGTGTTAATTTTACATAGTGTTTTTGTACAGAACAACTTCCAAGAGCTATACTACAAATGTTTATGCTTGGATTTGTTTAATCCAACCTTGAACAAATCCTGGATTTGGAGCCTGCTCATCACTGCGTAGTAATGCAAGTACTTAAAAAAGCAGAATACCCAGGTTAGGAGTGTGGAAAACCTAAGCTGGAAACACCCTGTCCTTTGCAGGGCACACACATGCACACATAGATCCTTATTTAGATTTTCAATGATGTGCAAATGCATGCAGATTTATTGCATGAAAATGCTTCCAGACAGAAGCTAATCTCCTTTGTTCTTTTGTAAATGGCACACATTTCATTGGAAGTGAAACACAATGTAAGTACTGCTCACCTTCGCCACATTAGATGGAATTAAGTTTGTGGTTTTGCCATTTTTATAGGTACCTGCTGAAATGCCAGCTCATGTTTTGGTGACTCATTCCTGGTTCTGTGTTATAGTGGGTCAACAGCTAGGAAATCAGTAGCCAATTTGAAATAAATAATCGTGCCAAGAGAAGGTGCAGGCTCCAGTTGGGTGCATTTGTGCGCAAGTGTATTTCGGTCCATGGTTAATTGGGGAGCCGGCGAACCACAATGCATACAAGTGCAGAGGTGGTAGATCAGTCAAGCACCTCTGTGATGCCACGGAGGGAGTCGCTCCTCGCACCCATACCCAATTAGCAAGCAGAAAAGGAAGAATCAGAGAGCAAAAAATGGAGAGACAGAATGAGAAAGAAAAGAGAGAACAGAGCCATGAGAACAGCATCGGGAGGAGAGGCAGGACGAGCCAGTCAGGGTGTGAGAGGCAGTGCAGTCATAGGACCTGCGACAGAGTGAAGGATTGGCACTCTTAGGGTGGATCTTCCCCGTTGATGGTCCAAACGAGTAGGTGTAATCAAGTTGGAGTCCTCTCCTGGAATCCAAGGTATGCCAGGGGAGCGAGAAGAATGACTCTTCCGCAACTACTCAGAAGAACCAAGCAAGTACATTGCAATCTCCAGGACACTCGGCACTTCCTAAAATTAGACAATAAGTCTTCCTTACATCTTGCTTCTGACTTCAATGTACTGCCAGCACTGAGTATCAATATGGATTATTTGCTATTTATAAGTCGCTATCTTGTAAAAGACTGCTCGCTTTGGTCACAGTACATTAAATTCTGTTTGCAACATGCTTGCCATCATTATAAGCACCCCTGTTGCTGGTGATAATATGCCAGCTAATACTATGGGTGACTTGTTCTTGGCTTATGGAACTTGTCAGCACCGTTGGATAATTAACAGCCACTCATAATCTGAATAATAGTATATCTAAAAGGAGACTTACCTAGTAATACTTCATTTATTGTGGCCTAATGACCAACAAATGAGGGTGAGAGGTGGTTCTTCAATTCAAGAATTTCATCCAGTTTGAATGTACTTTTCTGTTGACAGAATTCTACAGAAGTGGTTAATTTAGAAGTGTTTTATGTAAAATGCTTGCATTTGGGACAGTGTGAGGATATGACTTTGATACCTGCCATTTGGATGATGCCGGTCCAAAATGAGTAATCTGAAACTTTTCAGGGAGGATTTGATACTGTTTGCTGTTGTTCAAGCTGATTTTTAATGCACGATCATTGTATCAGGAATTTTTTATCTCCATTCACCATGAACCCACGCAGACATGGGGAGAACTGCGAGGCAGCAGCGCTACCCACTGCGCCACCGTGCCGCCCCCTCACCATGAAAATGTGACATTAAAAGTTTTTCTTCACTATGAACAACACAGGGAAAATAACATGTACTATACAACAGAATGCTCCTCCCAGAAATGATCGTTTTCATAACCATCATGCAATCTTATTTAACATAGCTTCCATGACGTCATGCACCACACACTGTGACTCGCATCATTGTAGTGAACAAAGTGACCCAAAATCGTATTTCGAATAAAAAATAAATAAAACAGGGTCATCATGATACTATCACCATAAGGTAAAAGATATAAATGAAAATAAGCAAAACAAATAAGACACTATTTTGCCTAATCATGGCAATCCAGCTGCATGCACTTGAGAATTTAGTTGGTTTAACAGAAGGTTATATATAGATGAGCTTGTGAGACAGTCACACAGCAAACAAACAACAACTTCCATGGTAACAACAACATTTATTTCTATAACACATTTTCATAGACAGGATGTAACTCAAAGTGCTTTACAAAATGTCAAAGTAATGGTTGCAATAAGAGAAAAACAAATTAAAATCAGGTAAGAATAACAATAAATAAATAACAATACAGACTTACATATATGAGATCAATCATATCTAGAAAGGTAGTGTAAGCTAAAAGGAGCCTAGATGACTTTAATAGCTAGATTTTACTGGCCATTTTGGTAGCTGAAATAGTTTTCTAATAAGCTAAATTGCAGTAAATCACTTCTTTAATTTTCTGAGATCACTGATACTGTTTTTTAGAGGGCTTTGTAATGGATCTGGATATAACACGTACTGTATAAAAACATAAAAACTTTATACAAAAAAATTATTGCAAGCCTTTTTACTGGTTCCAATCTGATGTTTCCAAGTGTTTAATAGAGCTAGTGAAAAAGTTAAGGATTTCCTGCCTATTTTACCAGCCAGTGATTTTTGACAGACCAGTGGTGACCTCTGTGACTCTGAACACATCTGTTCTCCAGCAATAGAAATAAAGAAGCCATTTTAAAATACTCGTAATTTTGGATAAAAGCATCATCTACATAAGACCATAGACATTTCTGTTTCTGTTTATATAACTGCATTTGATTTTTCCAGATTTATTAACGGATCAAACTTTACATTTGGCTTTACCCTCTCCATGAACTGCATACAATGCACTGTTTTTGAAGGTGATGATGTCCACATGTGGAGTGCATGACAGTTCCAGAGACAATTATTTTTAGTTCATTTATATTGTTTCAGTGTAACTGTCACAAAAAGCATCAATCTTCACTGTCCCCAATCTGTGTCACACTAAATCAGAGATAGAATCAGTTAATGCCAGAAGAATGTGCTGCTCTGGGGTGTGAATCTCCAATGTGAGGCCCCAGATGGTGAATGATATGGCATAAGCACTTGCAGATTAACTGGAGAGTATATGATTCAGCGTCTATTCAAAGGCTGGATTATTTGTATGGCAAGTGTACTATACCTAAAATGTTGTTCTTTTGTGTGTAATTTAGTAAACAAATATTATTTTATATAGCTTGTTTTTAGTCATAAACACTAAACTAAGGTGCTTTACAGGTATTACACAGTTGATTCCATATTTTGGTCTGTGAGTAATGGCAAAATGCTTAGAATCTCACGCAGTGTCAAGGGGTGGGAATGGCGTGATTTGTCCCATGTTGTCAGTTATAAATACAAGATGGGAAAATAACCAACCTCTGGAAAGGATTAAGAGGTTTATTTTGACATTTTCATCATCGCAAGTGGTGTCAAGTCCCACACATCAGGGAGGACATACATTGGACTTAGTTCTAACACTTGGCCTTCCTGCAAATAACCTGAAGATCTCTGACGTCGGCATTTCTGATCATCAATCTCACTAAAGCACAGCACTTTTCGCGTAGTATAAATGCTGACAATAGCGCGGAAATTCTGTGATATTTTTTCTGACAGTCATTTACCCTTGGTGTTAGAAGCCCTCTCTGTGTGTCAGGTTATTACTGATATAGTTAAGCTTCTCAGTCTCATTTTTACGGATACTCTGGATCTGATCGCACCCTTAAGGTTAAGGAGAGCCATGGAAAAAGCCAGTGTTCAGCCCTAGCTGAATGAGGCCACTTGTGCGCTCAGACAGGAATGCAGGCAGGCTGAATGGAAGTGGAAAAAGGACAAACTGCAGGTCTCGCTGGAAGTCCTATCAAGAGGCTGTGAGATCAGCAAAATCACATTTTTTTATCATGTTTAATGGTGAATGCTGCCTCGAGACCTTGGGTGCTGTTTAGCACCATAAACACTCTCTTAAACCCACCTGTCAGCGGCTTCCCTGAGAGTATGCCTGAGACCTGTGAGCTTTTTCTTAATTATTTTATAAATATAATTCACGCCATTCGTTCAAAGATTACTCTTCCAAGTGTTGATTACTGTGGGATGACACCAGTCACTCTAAGGCCAGTGCACAGCCAGTTTACTTCCTTTCAACCTATTTCTTCTTCTCACCTAGCTGATATATAGTAATCCTGCATATGAAACCTTCCAATTATCCGCTAAATATCTTACCTGCACGCCTATTTAAAGATACTTTTAGAGCGTTTAGTCCAATTGTGTTGGCTATTATTAACAACTGTCTAAAATGTGGTATAATGCCAGACAACTGTAAACATGCAATTGTTCAGCCTTTGCTGAAGAAGCCCATACTTGATCCTACAGCTCTTTCAAACTATAGGCCTATTTCTAAGCTCCCATTTCTGTCCAAAATTATGGAGAAAGTGGTGTCTTTGCAGTTAATTTCATATCTGGAGGATAACAGTGTATGTGATGTGTTTCAGTCAGGTTTTTAAAAACTTCATAGTACTGAATAGGCCCTGCTGAAGGTAAAAAAATGATATTCTATTAACTTTGGACTCTGGCTGTTCTGCAATCTTGGTCCATGGAGTGGACCATGGAGTTCTGTTAAAACGGCTTGAGGATGAAGTAGGCATTCAAGGCTGTGTACTGAAATGGTTCATGTCCTAACTGAAAGGCAGACCTATGTCTGTTAACATAGATGGGAATTTCTCTCAGCCAGCTCCTCTCACACAAGGCGTCCCTCAAGGTCCTATCCTGGTTCCCCTTCTGTTTTCCCTTTATCTGCTCCCCTTGAGGGCCATCTTTTACAAACACAATATTGCGTATTATTGTTATGCTGATGATATGCAGCTGTACCTCAAAGTTAGTTCTGACATCACTTCATCTGCAAAAAAGCTGTTGAAATGCTTTAAGGATATTAAATATTGGATGACACAAAATTTCTTGCAGTTAAACAAAAATAAAACAGAAGTCATTATTTTTGGTCCTACCACATCTGCAGTTGAAATCGGCATGCAGTTAGGACCTTTGGCAGCAATGATTCATAATGATGTCAGAAACCTAGGTATCATCATTGAGTCATCACTAAGTTTTGAAAAACAAATCTCCAGGTTTTACCAACTGAGGCAAATTTCTAAACTAAAATGCTTTCGATCACAGAAGGACTTAGAAACACTCATTCATGCCTTTATTACATCTCGCCTTGATTATTGTAATTCCTTATATGTGGGTCTGCCAAAATCTGCTCTGTTGCGCCTTCAGCTGGTTCAGAACGCTGCAGCTAGATTTTCGATTGGGTTGAGAAAAAGGGATCACATCTCCCCCATTTTAGCCTCTCTCCACTGACTACCGGTGAGGTGTCGCATTGATTTTAAAATCTTGTTGTTTGTGTTTAAAGCCTTACATGGTCTCGCTCCAAAATATATCTGTGACCTCCTTCACCCCTATGTGCCACCAAGAGCATTGAGGTTATCTGAACGACTGCTCCTTGTAATGCCAAGATCTCAGCTGAAGTCAAGGGGAGACCAAGCCTTTTCAGTTGTTGCTCCATGACTTTGGAATGACTTGCCTCTTCACATCAAGTCTTCATCCTCTATTGAGGTTTTTAAAAGTTGGCTTAGACCTACTTTTTTTCTTCTGTCTTTCACTGTGTATAGTGGGATTATGGTGGATGTTATGATTGGTTGTTTTATTAATCTGCTTTTGCATGATTGTTTGTATTGTGTTTATTTTAATGCTTTTTTGTACAGCACTTTGGCACAACCTCTGTTGTTTTAAATGTGCTTTTATAAATAAAATGAATCTAATCTAAAAAAATGATGGGACTTCTAAAACTAGTCAGCTGTACCAGTGGTGATTTAGGTGTGTCGTATTAAAAGAGGTGAACACTTGCAGGGCCAGTTATTCCGTGCTTTATACTTGTAATTAATTTAGACCAATTTCCAGAAATCTGCACTCATTTTGACATTAAAGTATCTATCTATCTATCTATCTATCTATCTATCTATCTATCTATCTATCTATCTATCTATCTATCTATCTATCTATCTATCTATCTGCTTATGTAATTGTTTCCTTATTATTTTTACTTTCACAAGAAACAGGCTAGACTTTGGAAAGGGTACAATTGAAGTAGTTGGCAGCACGACTCAAGTGTTCCAGTAAATGAATTCCTCAATCTGAAGAGCAGCTGCGATACAAAAGAAGCAATCCTAACCATAGATGGATGGCTTGAAAAGAAATGAATCAGCAAATGAAGCTGACTGAATTACATGATGAACTTGGGCATATATTTACACAACAGCTATAAGGGTTAGAAACAGTGCCCACTGGGCAATACAAACATCCATTGGATATGAGGGGCCGACTGTCAGGAACAACTCCACACTAGACCTACCCAGATACGCTGCTAGAGGAAGATCAAAGGCTGTTTCCTGCTTTTATTTGTTAGCACCATCACACGTCTGTTAAATTTGTTTTTTGTTTTTGTTTCAAATTAATAAAGGTTTACCCAGTTAGCAGCCCAGCTATTTTGGAACTCACATTGCCTTCTCGCTCGCTACCCTACAAAAGAAACACCATACACAAATGGAGAAAAAACACAAAGCATGTAAATTAAGCAGTAAAGCCACAGTTTGTAATTTATACCAATTTATTATGTAGAGTCCCTCACAAAAATTGTAAAAGAGGCATCTGTCTATACTGTATGTCACTATTAATGGGTGCAGATGCCAATAAAGCTGAACATAGCTTGTTTTGGGCAATCTTTAGCACTGCAGGGAAATTACTGTAATGATCGCCAAAACAGGAGAGACTCCGACAGACAGATGCCATGTAGCACGATCAGTTTTAGTCCTCAGACAATCAGGCTTATGTATTGTTTTATGTGGCTTTGTGTTGTCTCTATTTGTGAAAGGTGTTACTCCTTGCATTAGGTATTTTGCTTTGTAAGTTTCTTTTGTGGCACTATAAAATGCATTTTACAGTGACAGTTTATGATTTGCATACATGTTTCATTGTATTCTTTGGTCAGTGCATATTTGTCATCTCTCTTTTTTCTCGCATACTTTTGTGCTAACATTTGTAACATCAAAATTAAATTTTCTTGACAGTTCAAAATTTCAGATGGCTCCACTGTGGAAAACTTCACTTTATACAGTAATCCCTCCTCGATCGCGGGGGTTGTGTTCCAGAACCCCCCTCGAAAGGTGAAAATCCGCGAAGTAGAACCCATATGTTTATATGGTTATTTTTATATTTTCATGCTTGGGTCACAGATTTGCACAGAAACACAGGAGGTTGTAGAGAGACAGGAACTTTATTCAAACACTGCAAACAAACATTTGTCTCTTTTTCAAAAGTTTAAACTGTGCTCCATGACAAGACAGAGATGACAGTTCCATCTCACAATTAAAAGAATGCAAACATATCTCCCTCTTCAAAGGAGTGCGAGTCAGGAGCAGTCTGTCAGAAAGAGAGAGGAAAGCAAACAAATCAATAGGGCTGTTTGGCTTTTAAGTATGCGAAGCACTGCTGCACAAAGCAGCTGCAAGGAAGGCAGCAGCTCACACCCCCTCCATCAGGAGCAGAGAATGTCAGAGAGAGAGAGAGAGAGAAAAACAAACAATCAAAAATCAATACGTGTCCTTCGAGCTTTTAAGTATGCGAAGCACCGTGCAGCATGTCGCTTCACGAAGCAGCTGCACAGAAGGGAGCAACGTGAAGGTAATCTTTCAGCATTTTTAGACGAGCGTCTGTATCCTCTAGTGGTGCGAACAGCCCCCCTGCTCACACCCCCTCCGTCAGGAGCAGAGAATGTCAGAGCAAGAGAGAGAGAGAGAGAGAAAAGTAAAAATCAATACGTGCTGTTTGATCTTTTAAGTATGCGAAGCACCGTGTGGGAAGCATATCGCTTGATAAAGCACCCACATGTAAGCCCAGCAAAGAAGAGAGCAATGTGAAGGTAATCTTTCAGCGTTTTTTGAGGAGCGGCCGTATCTTCTAGGGGTGCGAACAGCCCCTGTGCTCACAATATATTTGAGGAGTTTTATTTAATAGGTAATAAGCGCTCTAGTTGGGTAGCTTCTCAGCCATCTGCCAATAGCGTCCCTTGTATGAAATCAACTGGGCAAACCAACTGAGGAAGCATGTACCAGAAATTAAAAGACCCGTTGACCGCAGAAATCCGCGAACCAGCAAAAAATCCGCGATATATATTGAAATATGCTTACATATAAAATCCGCGATAGAGTGAAGCCGCGAAAGTCGAAGCGCGATATAGCGAGGGATTACTGTAAAACTACAGAATTTCAGAAGGCCGTCTTTTATTTTCACACCATTTGTGTATTAGTAGGATAGCTATGATTGTGACCAATAAAACTGTCAGGCTGCCACCAAATGAAAAAGAGCCCCCTTTCATCCTTTTCAAATGTAGGCCACTGTGCAAAGATCCATTATGATGAGCAAACATATATATATTGTAACAAAGTCGCTATATTGGCGCCTGACCTGACACAGACTCACACCGGAGGCACTAATAAAACCAAGGAACTTTTATTTTTCTTCACCTGTGGGCCACGTCTTCCCCGTGACCCACAGGCACAACATAGTCCCAAGCACCAAAACACCCAAAACACCACACTCCTCTTTGAACCACCCCTCATACTGGCAAGCATAATCCTCCTCCTCCCGACTGGGCTCTTTGAGTGGTGGCTGCTGGCCCCATTTATAGTCCACCCGGAAGTGCTCCAGGTGGCGAATACACTGCCCATAAGGGCTCAGGAGTATCAGCTGCAGCACCCCCTGGTGGCGCCTGTGGGATCCAATAGGGCTGCACCCAACTCCAATTCCCATGGAGCCCTGCGGGAAACCGAGGGGGAGGTATTGCAAAGTCCATGGGTGCTCCCCCTGAACATATACCAAACGGGCGTCCTGGCATGGACCCTGGCTGTCCGCTACAATATATATATATATTGTGGGATATGGCCAGCCTTTCATCCCGGTCAATACCCCCAGGCCGCCAGATGGAGACCTCCCTTCAACATGGAGGTGCCCTGAACACCAGCAGGGAATCCTGGACAATGGAGTTTTTATCCACAGCCCTGCTGGATACCATGGGGGCCGCTAGAGGATGCTGCAGGGAGGAACAAGGAGTATTTTCCCTACAACCCGGAAGTGCGTCCTAAGCACGTGGACAGAGGAAATGACGTGCTTCCGGGTTGAAGAAAAGGAGTTTTTATCTGACCCGGAAATGTTCCTAGTCACATGGACAGAGAGAGTGAAATACTTCCGGGTCACGGACTATAAAAGGACTATGGGAAATTCCAGAGGTTGAGCTGAGCTGGGTGGAAGGGTGGCAACGCATCTGGGAGAGTGGAGGTTTATTGTTTATTGAATATTGTTATTGTTTATGAGTATTGTGGAGAGGAGGGTGCTTTGTGCACATTATTATAATAAAAAGTCAAAATATTGGACTTTTATCTGGTGTCTGGCATTTGATCCGAGGGTTCAAGGGAGCGATAGCGCCCCCTATCTGTCACAATATATATATATACTGTATATAATCAAATTCAAGAGTTACCATTATATTTAAGGTATAAAATCTATATGGTAGCATTGTTGCTAGTGGTGCCACCTCTTTGACACTGTCTGCATGTAGTTTGTAAAGTCTCAATGTGTCTGCATGTCTTTTTCCTTAGGTTCTCTGGTTTTCTCTCACATCTGAAAAGATGTACAGGTTAGATTAACAGGCCATTTTAAAGGGGTGGTGTCTGTGTGTGTGTGTGTGTGTTTGTGAATTGTTTGGTGATGGACAGGCACCTTATCCAAAGCTATGTCCTGTCTTATACCCAATGCTGATGTGCTCCGACACCCCCCTTAACCTCACCTGGATTAAATGGTGTAAGAATATTATGCTACATAACATGCATTTTTTAAGCTATGTCACCCTACTACATTTTCATTTTAAAAACTGTTTTTATCTCATTTATTAAAGTATCTCCATCCACAGTAAGATGACCGAAAACACATATGGTGCAGATGATCGCCAACACTGGTCATGCCTGCCTGGACTTAAAAATAATTTAAAGGACGAAAATGCAGCTGTGCAAAGGACGGGACTTATCGCAAAACTAAAGCTACCGCTAAAATTATTTGCCTTTTGTGCATGTATGCAGCATTCGAAGTGTATAAAACTTAGATGCATAAAGGTAAATAACACAACAAGTGGCATGGAAAGCAACTCTTCTGTGTCTGCTATGTTGGAATATGGCTTTCTTCTGTGAAAGTTGACCGATCACGGAATGAGACACTTTAATGAGTAGGAGCCAATCAAATCAGAGTACAAATCAGAGTGCAGTTAAAGTCTGCATTTTCACCCATCTGTATTGCAACACTGAACCAGCACCTTCTGAAGTATGCAGCTCTAGAAAACGTTTTCAAAAGTCTCTGTTTTTGAGAGTTAAAATTTCGGAGTCATGTGAAGGAAACACAAAAACTGAAATTAATTTCTGTATTTTTAAACAAAAATGCAATAGAGGCAGCCTTAGAATCTTTAAAATTTACTTATTACTAATCAAAATAAGGCATTAAATGTTAAAGCCTGGAGGAGTACAGGTTGAAATCCCCTATAGTTCCAATTAATATAGCAGAGCACCTTGTTTTGGAACTAAAAAGCACAAGCATAGCAAAAAAACATTAAAAAATAGACATGTTATGGCAGCCAAAGGAAATGCAAAATGCCTTATTAGTAATTAAATTAGGAAACCTCAAAATGTCTTTTTGAGTAATAAATTAAAATTTGACAAAAATAAGGTAAGACTTGCAAATATTTCTATATTATATATGCCAGCCTAATGTTTTGAAACAGTAAGGGTTTAAAGATAACGAATAGAAAAATAACAATTTACAGACCTCTATAACACCAATAAGAAAGAGCACTCTGGATGTATGGATCCTAAATAAGCAAAGAAAGCACTTTTTTGAGTTGGCATTCATGGATAAATGATCTTCTCTCACTGTTATGGGGAGCCTAAAACCATTGGCTAAAACCTGATAGTGAAATCCAGTAGCCTTGAGCGAGAGAGGGGCAGAACTACTCATGGAAAGCTTAAACTCTGAGGCTCATTGGTTCATCAGTAGGTCTTACAATGTAAGCATCCAGAAAACACTTGCACTTCATGTACTTGTCAGCCCTCTACAGGAAGCCTTGGTTGGCTGAAGACGTCACTGTTAATCAGAACACAGCAAATGTTCATCACAATTACAGATTTTCCCATTTCCTCTGAAGCGAGTCATCCAGATGCCTCATTGAGTTTGAGGTTACCATATTCTGCGGCACATTTATTTATTTATTATTCTGTTATTTGAAAGTTTTTCAGATTACTTTGCTGTACTGGAAATGTTCACTTTTGTATTAGAACATCAGAAACGTTGTGATAAGAACAGGCCATTCACCCCAGTAAGCCATGCTATCCACTTAGTCGATCCTTTTCACCTTGATTGTCAATTGCACTGCTTGGAGTTTTTTACATTTGTTGATGGTTCTTGAAGAAAACATGAAGAAAAACTTTCTAACATTTGTATGAAATTTCCTGTCAACATGTTTCCAAGTATGTCCTTAAGTTCTTTTTGCAGAATTTATTTTAAAGTAACATCTCAGATCTACTGCACTAATTCCCTCAATAATTTTAAGCACTTCAATTATGTCTCCTCTTAATCTCTGCTTACTTAAACTGAAAAGGTATATAATATCTTCAATCGTTCCTCACAGCTTAATCCTCTTGGTCCCAAAATCAGTCTAGTCTAATCACTCTTCTCTGGAGGTTCTGTAGCACTTCACTTTTTTAGTGTTTGACACACCAGATTATACACTTTTTCCTTAGGAATGCTAACATGGATACTTCAGTACAGAAGTGCAAAATGTCTGGTGTGCCTGAACACACCAGAGTACTTACCTAGTTGATCGGGGAAAGGGAGATCTGGTTGTGCTTTGGCTTGATATCACCAATGTGTAAGGGTGCAATATCCAACAAAATTGGTGGAGATTACATTGGACCAACACCACGTTCCCATAAAGATCAAGGACATCATCATAAACTACTATGGTACCCTCAAACTGAGAGCAATTTCTGGAGCTACAGCATCAGGCTGGCAAAGGCTGAAGAAGGGGACAAAAACTGGGTGCATAATCTCCATTATTTGCTTTGACCTTGCCATGAACATTATAATGTAAACCAGTAACAGTGCACCGCACGATAACGTGCAGTGAATACACTTGACTTGAGCATTCATAGTTTTCATACACTTTCTCTGTATGTTTAGCATTCGTTTGCTCAGAGGTTGATGTGCTTGCTGCTTCCTGAGTAGCTCTTGTTTTCTCCACCCTAGCCACCCGCTTCTTCTCTTCTTTTGTTGGCATCTTTTTGCATTAAAACTGATTAAGTCAGTGTTTGTGTTGCAATTACTTAGTACGTTTTCCTTAATTTTTCACTTAAGCTGGCACTTAAGTCTTCAGTCTGGAGGTCAATCATCACTCCGAAAGTGGATAGTAGACGTCACTTAGTATATGTGTACCAAATTTCAGGTCAATAGTTCAAATGGTTTGCGAGCTACAGGTGATTTAAAATCCTGGACAGACAAACTTACAGCCATGGTAGCATATTATACATAAAGACAGAAAACATTTTCACTCTATTAATGTGCAAATTACCTGTGATGTGAAAATGCACCTCATTAATGTTGTGG
Source organism: Erpetoichthys calabaricus (assembly GCF_900747795.2). Classification (NCBI taxonomy): domain Eukaryota; kingdom Metazoa; phylum Chordata; class Cladistia; order Polypteriformes; family Polypteridae; genus Erpetoichthys; species Erpetoichthys calabaricus. Next base: position 323,273,872 of record NC_041394.2, read on the forward strand.
CGAAATGGCCTAGCTCAACTCATGATTGATTCATTCTGAGAGATAGTAGAGTTGGGAACAAACTTAAAAATGGTGTTGTGTGTGATGTCTGCCTTCTCGATAACATAAGCCATTTAATATTACCCTTATGGTCAAAATTGAAAGTTATCTGTATGATGTAACCTTATAACATGACTACTTAGCTAACAGGCACCCGCTGAAGACGTGGTTTCCCACCCTGCTCACCAACCCACTGACTGAACAATTACCATTAGAATGACCTCCACTCTTGGACTCATGGAGTGGTAGAACATACTATAAGGCAGCTTAAGGGCTATTGTTGCTGCCTGGATAGGACTGGTGAAGTGTGGTTCTATAGTCCACAGAAAGTGTGTCACATTGTGCAAGCAAATAGCATGCTGCATATTGTGGCACACAATCGTGGCTTCCCATACCTGAAGAGATGATAAACCTGATCCTGACCCACCAAATGATCAGCCAAATCAGATAGGGTTACAACTTTATTTGAATGTAATTAGCAGAATATAAAAAAAGATAATCAGATGTAGCATTTAGTTTTTAACAAATTCATTTAATTTGTGATCAACATCCCATAGTACAACATTTATATTCCTTAATTCCTTTCTCCACATCTCTTACAGCATCCACTATTGCATTTTGTGACACCAGACCAGCTAATCACCCAGCAGTTTTTGAGGCAGGGGTGTGTGTGTAGCCAGCACCTGAAGCTGGGCTTAGGACAGCAGCACCATCACCACCCGGAGCGGCGTCACCAGCATGGGAGATACCCTTTTTAATATTGTCTGAAACAGAATGAACAGTGATACCGCATCTGCTGCCTGCTTGTTTGTCTTATTAAACATGCAAATTATTTACATGAGTATGGATAATGGTAGCGAAAAAAAACTAAAACTACCCCTCACCAATTGGTAAAATGCCAGTTATAAGTGTCTCGCCAATAACTGCAGCAGCTCACTGCTCAAACGGTATGAGCCCTGGAATTCCACTACCTCCTCCAGTGGTGTTGACACTCAACGATAGGCTGCCATTGGCCTTTTCAAGTTGACTTTGACATCTAACCAGTTCTTTCTTATTTTGAGAACTGTACAACTTTGTGAAGTTGAACTTTTGAGTGCCTCCACCATGCCGTGCCACTCCATCAGTTTCCTTTTGTTGCTTATACTACTGCTTAAGCCACCAAATAGTATCTTTCCTTGCCTCCACTTCACTGTGAAGGATCTCCATTTCGCATTTGCTGAAATTTTTATGCTTTTGCCATTGCCACCCAACAAAACACTGCACGGAAGAGGCTATTTATATTGATTTGCATATTCAAATAGGTGAGCTTCTGAGAGGAGTCAGGGTAGGGCTATAGGCTTGTGCATGTGTGTTAAAATTCACATTGATTGGGATTTATGAAGGGAAAGTGTGTAGATGTTTGTGTACACAGTGTTATGCATCTCTATGTTTTGTCCATATGTCATGTTTTAGTGTGAATTCTGTGCAAGGCGTTATACATGAGGCCCTAGATGAGGCATCAATAGAGTGTTATATAACTAAAGAATATCCTGCCTTCATGATAGGTTATTAGCTTATATAGTAGCCTTCTCGATGGCTTCTGAACACTGTCTGGATACAGATAGTGTTGAGTCCACTATAACTACAAGATCCTTCTTATAAGGTTACTTTCAAGTTGTCCTGTCTGACTTGTTGACTGTAGTTGTAAAATAACTGAACACAGCGCTTCTCTTAGGCTGTATACACTTTTTAAAAAGGTATTTAATAAATAAGTTAAAATTAATTTTAAAAAAGTTATATATGTGACTTAAAGCTATGCTTGAAGCTCAGTCACTTTTTCAAAATGTTGTAACTGAATTCATTGCTTCCCCCCAACAACCCATTGGTGGTGGTTTAAGTCATGAGACTAAAAATTGTCAAATAAAACTGAATATGCATACCATCCTGGAATAGCTCCTGCCTTTCTCCCAGGACAAATTTCCTGCTACCCGGTAATGGAAAAAAAACAGATTCAGAAAAAAAAGAATAGAAGGAGAGAACTAAGAATGAATATAACAATACAGAGGGAGAATCTTGTGCATTTTGCAATTTACTTGGCATTAATCTGCCACTTTTAGTGTGACAGGTTCATGTTGAGACAGAAACAAGCAAGCACAGCATATTTTGTTGTGGAGTTCTGTTATTGTTAATGAGCCAACAAAATACATCTTTTTTTGCCTGGCCAAAGAAAGACGTCAAATTTTGCGCTTTTTAAGAATGTTCAGAAATCTTTCTGTAACTGTCATTAGTAACAGCAGAGAATATGAATGAAACAGAAATAAATGTTGGATTGCATTACTTCTTCCTAATTAGACAAATGATCACAAAGCACTTTGCAAAAGGTACTAATGATGTTACATAATTTAAGATTTTGAAAAAGTACATACTGTATGTGTAGTATTGGACTCATTAGGTGTTATACTACTTGTATTTGGGGGTGTAAGACATTGTCATGTTCCAGTTTGTTTTGCCTATGCCCCATGGTCCAGAGTTTATATAAGCACCTTGCACTGGTGGGTGAGTCTGTTTACTTCAGCTCATGAGTAGTGAAAGTGACTTCTTACTGTTATATAAGAAATTATTATTTCCTTGGATCGTGATAAATCTTTCAAAATAAACCCGTTGTTTAGTTTTTTGGACTTTCTTTCTGTCTGGCACCTATTTTTCTTTTAGTGGGTACTGCACTGCACTGCTTTCTATCTACTTCTCCTTGTTTTCTCTGTTCAGACCAGAGACACAACAATATGTAAGTATTAAAGTTATCATAACAAATACCCATCCATTTACTAAATCTGATTTTTCCATTGCAGAGTCACTGGGAGGTAGGGACAATCCAAGAAACATTATTCAGTCAGTCAGTCAGTCATTTTCCAACCTGCTACATCCTAACACAAGATCTCGGGGTCTGCTGGAGCCAATCCCCACCAGCACAGGGTGCAAGGCAGGAGCAAATCCTGGGCAGTGCGCCAGCCCACCGCAGGGCAAGAAACATTATTATTATTATTTTAGCAGAGGTCTTTATCCTAAACAACTTACAATGCAAGTTACAATACATTACAAGGCGCAAGCATTGGGTGCTGGGAAGGAAATCATTCTAGGTCAACACATGATCACTACCATTATGGTAATTCAGAGACACAAATTAACTTAACATACACTTCTTTATGATAAAACGGGGGCGTCTAGAGTTACAAACCTTCCATTACTCAGAGAAGAAAGTTCGTGGAGATATGAGACAGCAACACTAGCCAAAGTACTAAAACCAAAAACTCTCAGACCCACTTAATCCAATTTATGGTCACAGAGAGCCAAGCCTATTCCAGGAACAAATCCTTCACAGGCCTCAAACACTAACACATTCACTTAGAGCCAGTTTAGCACCACCAGTTAAACCCAAAAGGTACACTACATATTTGGGGCTGTGGGAAAAAAATTGGAGTATGCAGACTGAGACACATCTACAAATATATAAATAAATGAGCTGTGTAAGCCTGTGCTGTAAAAAGTGTGGGGTTCTACAAACTATTGAAATGGTCAGAAAAAAAACTGAAATGTAGAGATGTCTGGTAATTGAAAGGAACTACTCTGGGCATCTCTTTCCTAGGAGGTTTCGTTTTGCCAATGTGCTTGCATCATTTGTGCATTAGTGGCGGGAGGAAAAGTAAAAAGGAAACCGTATGTTAGCGGTTAAGTGACTGTGTATTTCTTCTGAGGTTTCGTTTTGCTGACGTGCTGGCCTCGCTTGTGTTATTAGCAGCTAAGCGAGTTTTGTGTTTCATCCGAGGTGGAGCCCTTACCCCGACTCCACCTCTCACTTCCACACATAGATGTTTATATTTAAGATATGTAGATTCTGGGAAACATAATTTTTTTTGATCATATTCAGTGTCAGGCATGTGAGCATTGTGAGTGCCTTACAGGGATTGATTCATCTGGGAACCAGAAGTACTAGAGAGCGTTACACTTTATACAGTAACAGTTTTCATTCCCATTCCCAGAATAAAGGAAATCCTGTCCAAAGATGAATGATGTCAGCACCGTTCCTTCCAAACCCTTTTTCTCCACTCTGGACACCATAAAGACAGACAGTGACAAAAAATTCTCATCACTTGACCAGCAGAAACAGTAAGAACCACATCTCCGTGTTTTCTGAGATGTTTGCAATTTACACAATGTGGTGGACAGCTGGGGCCCTTGCCCAGCTGGGACGCCTGTATAATGGATGGGCCAGGGGAGAGAGTGCCTTCAGGGTTTTATCTCCCCTGGGAGGATAGAGGACAGCTACAGCATCATGGATTCCCGTAGGGCATGCTGGGAGCTGGAGTTTACTACAGCCCTATTGGGTTCCGTGGGTGCCACCAGAGGGAGCACAGCCCTACTACGATGGGCTTCTGCCACAACCTGGAGGTGCTGCTGGAAAAAGATCACAGGACACCTGGAGCACTTCTGGGTACCATATAAAAGGAGCCAGCTGCCACTACTCCAGGAGCCAGAGTCAGGAGGAGGTGAGACGGAAAGAGAAGAGAAAGAGAAGAAGAGTAAAGGGTGCTGTATTGTACTGTGCTTGGGAACTGTGGTACTGTGGGGAACGAGACAAAGGCATTTCCTACAGCTGAATAAACATGTCGTGCATGCTGAACTTGGGATCTTTGTCTGTTGTGTTTGGGGTTTGAGCTGCTGTACGCCCCCTGGTGTCCACAACTGCCTGTCAACACTGCTACCATTCAACAGGGATTAACCAGTGGTGACCCCAATTTTTTTTCTGCTGTTTCTCTCTTTCACATTCAACATAACTTAAAGTAGCTTAAGATATTATAATGAGACAGAGTATATGAGTCAGGTGGAGAAGTTTGTTTGTTGGTGCAGAAAGAATTGTCTGCAACTTAACATCAAGAAATCATAAATGACAGGTTGGACTGGTCTTGAAACACAATAGAACTATATCAGAAAGATAAGAGCAGGCTCTTTTTCCTTAGGAGACTGTGTTCCTTTAATGTGGGAAGTGACATCTTCACATCTTCTATAAGTCTGATGGGCAGTGAAATTTTCTATGCCATGGTGTGGTGGGATTGTAAAATCAATTTAAGAGCACCAGCCCACTAAATCAACAGGCTAATTAAAAGGGCAAGCTCAGTAACAGGATGCACTGTGGACCCCATGGAGGTCGTAGCAAAGGAGAGGATTAAAACAAATCTTTTCAGAACATTTTGTGTGTGTGTGTATATATATATATATATGAACTTATCTATTTATTTATTTATTTAAAGAGCTTCTGTAAAAAGCCAATTATCCCCCAGGGACAAATAAAGTTCTAACCATCTATCTAAAAAAACAAGTTTTAACAAACTTAAACTTAGCATTTGTGTGAAAATGTTGGTAAAGGATTTTTGAAAGCATTTTTTTACTTAAACATATGATATTTAAAGTTAACTTTTGTACGATTATGGGTCTCTGTCAATAACAAATTTTGGAGAGGATATATTCTTTTTGAACATATTTAGTCCAAGCTTTGCTGAATTAATTTTTGGACCTTTCTTCTTCCATTTACTTCTTTTTGGAATTGAGTATGTATTTGTTCAACATTTATCTTACGTCAGTAAAATTTTCAGCATAACAATATAATCTGAAGTCACTGACTTTCATTGAATGAAACTGGAAATAATGAAGCCACCACATATGCTACAGGATTGGAAGGGAACTACACTTAAAAAAAACTCTTTAACTCTTGAAGGAATCAGAAATCCATGCCAGGAACTGAGGTCAAAGTTTTGGTAAACAGGATGAAGGTCAAAGGGGTAGCAGTAAAGTGTTGACCTTTTATGTTACACTTACACCTCAAAGTTTGTTGCACACTCTTGGAGTCCTCAACTATGGAAATATCAGATTTGCTTTGAACAAAATGTGGTATTGCATGTTGTACTAACCTGTAATTTATTCATTGTAATGTAATTAATAAAAAAAAAACATTGGACAGGACAGTAGCACCCCCTTTGTGCACCAAGGACATGTACAGCATGTTCTTTATGGTGGCCACTTCAACTATTCCTTATGCAATGGTCTTCCAGGGCATTTCCAAAATGCAGCTACTTCCACCACGTAACAGAAGCACCACCTTTCATCTCCCACAGGCTTGTCAAACATACACCCATCTTCACTCTGCTCAGAAGTTTTCAGTCTGAAGAGCCACACTCCACCTAAAAGACAAAAAAAAAAACACTCAAGAATAAGTATTAGTAAAACACAGATTGATAAAACAAAGAATAACATGGAAAGGAAATAAAAACAGATACTCATCTTCTAAAAAAACTTTTTGCCTCTGCCGTCTTGACTTTTTGTGATGTTTCTGCATGTCTCAACTTCCTGCCATGTGATCTCCTGCTCTTTGTTTTTTTTCACTGTGATTTTAGCAAATTCAAGCTGGTGAAGACTCCCCATAATATCATGGTTAATGAGAGAGAGAATGGTATTAGAAAAAACTGACCCTGCATGCTGGACCAACTGCAGTGCATACTGCACAGTTTGGAATTTTAAAAAGTAATTTCAACTGGGAATAGGGTTATGTATGCTCTGGGTATTATGTATGCTCTAGGAGTTTGGTTTTCAACTCGTATGTATTTTTTTTATATATAAAATGTTACTGTTAGTTGTTTAGTAATTGTTTCTGAAGTATTTCTCCCTGTGTTATGTCAGTTACATTTTTAAATTCATTAAGCTGTGAGGTGAAATCTCTAATTAGGTAAGAGCCTTCGGATACCATAATTAGTCTTGACTGCAGGGCCTGAGGGCTATACAAACTGTAGCAAGTCTTTGATGCCTCTGAGTTGCAATATATAAACTTCTGGGAAGGCAGAAAACATTAAAAAAAAATCCATAGGTGGAGAAAAAAGGAAAATCTGCAAGGGTACCAAGGCCAAATAACCATTCTACTGAAAATAAATGAACTTAAGTCATTCCTTATAGTTATTTAGGCTTCACCACAGTGGATTCAATGCAGTGAGTCTCGTGCAAAGTTAGGGTATCCACTCAGACATCACAACTGGCTGCTAAGGTGGTGGTGGTGCAAAGTGCCACCTCAGAAAAAAACGGTAAAGAAAGCAGAGAAAATGAGAGATCAGTAAAGATTGCAAATCCATTGAAGAACATGATAATTCTATTTATTTTTAAAGATTCTTTGTCTTTGTTTTCTGAAGAAAGAGATTTACCTTTTTTAAATTGGCTTTTTCCTAGCTACATTTTAGTAGTACTCATAAAAACTATACATTCATATAATTATTATGTTCTTTGTTGATCTGAGATCTTTACTAATCTACAGTTTGCCCTTCTTTCTGCTTTCTTTCTCTGCTTTACATATATATATATATATATATATATATATATATATATATATATATATATATATATATATATATATACTGTATATATATGCCTTGTGCCCTGTATTGGCTGAGATTGGCTCCAGCAGACCCCCGTGACCCTGTGTTTGGATTCAGTGGGTTGGAAAATGGATGGATATACAGTATATATGAAGAATATAACATTACATACATTCAAGTCGAACCTATACGGAAATAACTTGATAAAAGTGAGAAAACAAAAAAAAAATAAGTTTGCGGTGCTTGAATGAAGTCAGGTCACCCAAGTGTTAAGGATTACCACTGTATGGAATCCTCTGGGACGAAGCCTGGAAAAGAGAAACTTAAGAAGATATTTGTTAGGTAGAATGTCTAGTAGGGCTGGGTGGTTTTTTGGCATGGAACCAGTGCATAATTTTTGTGTTTTTCTTTTCCCTGTTCTCCCAGTTGTCTGACCTCATCATTGTACTCATCTTTAGAATCTTTGAGTACAAAACTATATAAAAGGTTTCTACCTTTCTACTACATATTACATTTTTTGTTATTCAACATTATTATTCTTTTGGTAACTTACTCCTTCGAACGATCTTTGCGCTAAATTTTTTTTTAAGTCTGCAGTCGGGCCTCTGGGGTGAGGCCTTCTTCTGAGACCCAAAAGAGAAATTCTGGTCAGGTTTTGTGGTGCTTTGACATCTGAACCCTTTCTTGCCAGTTTTGTGCTGCTGAATCATAACACAGTACCTGAGAAGATTGCCCTGTATTCAAAGTTCTTGAGTTTGAGTCCTACATTTCCTCAGAAAGGTCGTGCAGCAGGTAGGGAACATGGGCCTGAGCTAATTTTTTGGGACACTCCAACAAAGATAGGCAGAATAAAGAATACAAAAATCAGCTGCTGAGTAGGTGGATGGATAGAATGCAATTATTCAAGCACAGAAAATACTATTTTTATTAAATGTTTACATTTACAGACTATGCTTTATTTTCCCCTTTCATTTTTATGTGTTACATTTTTTATTTCTCCGGTATGCAAGAACAATGTGGCAGTGTACAGTATTGTAAATTTTGCCATCAATTTGTATGCCATAATTGTTATATTTATGATGGTACAATAATTTCCCAGCAGCTATGTTGAATGACAATACAACCTTCAAGGAATTATGTATCAATCAAATTCTTCATGTTTTGGACTTTGTCAAGCATTTTGGTGACTTGATTGCTGACAATTAAAAACAGAAACAATAATCCTGAAGGAATTTAAGTAATGTCAGCACCCTGGAAGAATATCTGTCCTATTACAAAGTGATTGATTCTTTTGTGCTTCGTGGTCTAAACAGTGCCCTGAGTCATGTAATAATGTAAAAAGCACTATATAAAAATAAATTGCTGCCATTGTTGTAGTGAGACTCTTTGTAGTGGGACTCCTTGTCTATTAAGTAGTTTGCAATCCAATTATTTGTTACCATAGATACCACAAGGCTTCTAGTGCTGGGGCTGTTTCACTTGCTATTTTTCCTCCCAGTAGTTAGCACTAACATTTTTCAGCTCTGAATACAATGTGATCACTGGACAGACATAAACATCTGAACTGGGTAGGGTGGAACTGCTTTAACCTCTACATCTTTGTCACTTAGTGCAGGATTAATCCTCAATGCACAACTGACATAAAAAGTAAAATTTTAATCTGCTAGTTAAAAAGGGAGTTGATCCAACATAAACTATGGGATTTTTAACTTATCGAGAGAAGCAAACAGTTAATGTGGGTTATGGAAGAAAATGTTTCATGGAAATCCTACCATATCGGTGCTCAGTGTAGAAGGTTGTGGGTTAAAATCCTGCTACTGACACTGTGTGCCCCTGAGCAAGTCGATTCACCAGCCTGTGCTCCAATTAGGAAACCAAAAGAAATGTAACCAATTGTATCATAAATGTTGTAAATTGCCTTGGATAAAGGCGTCAGCAAGATATGTAAATGTCTACTACCTCTTTATGGTTCTTTTGCTTTTTAATCTTAGGATCTTTCTGATATATTTTCACTTGTGTTTGTATTATCCTAGTTTCACTTTTTTAAATTTGATTCTTTGAACTGTATTATTATATTCTCTGTCAAATGTATTAGTATTATAAAAACTAAAATTGGGTAGACTGATTGACAAATATCAAACTGGATGAAAATTCAGTACGTTGTAGGGTCCAGTCACATACACATTAACATGGGGCCAGTTTAGAATTTCCGGTTATCATAACTAACACATCTTTGAAACGTGTAATACCGGATTACTCAGAGAAATAACCATGGAAGAGTAGACTGACCAAAGTCCCACAGTGATTTAATACAGTATTCAGACCTAAGATGCTGGATCCATTAAACACCAAGAGAAACCATTGTTTTTGCGAAAAAAAAAAGACTGTATTGAAATTAATTGAAAAAAATGTTACTTTTAATTACATAATGATGGAAATGTAAAAGAGCACCAAATAAAAAAGAGTGGTTAATACTTTTGTAATCACCCATGTGAAGACAGTAAATTTATTTAAAGTGAAACACAATGCTCAAGAGTCCAGGCAGCTACTGTTTAGACTAGAAAATGCATTTGTAAGTCCACACATTTACAAGTGAGTTTTCTTAACAGTGTAATGGGATTTAGATGGCTACTATTGGTACAGGATTGTGTTTTCCAAGATAAACTCCTTTCCTTTGTGCTTCCAGTTCCTGAAATTGGAACATTGGCAGTCTACATTCCCCACTCAGGGTCAAAATGACTCAGTTTTGGGGCCTGTGAGTTTATATACTTTATTCTATGATGAACATCTTTCAGTACTTTTATATATATATTTAATACATATACGCACACACACACACATATATGTGTGAAAAAATTTGGATAATAATAATAATAATTCTCTGCATTTATATAGTGCTTTTCTCACTACTCAAAGCGCTCAGCAATTGCAGGTTAAGGGCCTTGCTCAAGGGCCCAACAGAGCAGAGTCCCTATTGGCATTTACGGGATTCGAACCAACAACCTTCCGATTGCCAGTGCAGATCCCTAGCCTCAGAGCCACCACTCCGCCAAATAAGGATAACACTGGTTTTACTATTTACAAGTATGTGTCTGAAGAATATGAACATTTTTGTTCTATTCTATAAACTACTGACAACATTTCACCCAAATTCCACATAAAAATAATTCACTTAGAGCATTTAATTGCAGAAACTGACAATTTACCAAAATAACAAATAGATGCAGAAATCAAGATCATTTTCAGCTTTAAACAACACAATACTAATGTTTGAATTTAGGAAGAGTTTGGAAATTAGTATTTGGTGGAATAATGCTCTCTACCAGTCTTTCACGTTGCTCTTTGGTGATTTTATGCCACTCCTGGAGCAAAAACTTCAGTTAGCTTGGCTTTGTTTCATGGCTTGTTACCATCCATCTTCCTCTTGATCATATTCCAGAGGTTTTCAATGGAGTTCAGGTCTGGAGATTGGGCTGGCCAGGACTGGGTCGTTATCTTAAGGTCATCCAGCCACAACATGATTTACCTAGTTGTGTGGCATGGAGCATTGTCCTGCTGTAAAACTCAATTCTTATTGTTAGGGAACAATGTCGGAGAAGAAAAAAGTAGGTATTTTTCCAGGACAACCTTGTATATAGCTTGATTCATGCTTCCTGACCAAGCAAAAATCTGCCCCATTCCAGCCTTGCTAAAGTACCCCTAGATCATCACCAATCCTCCACCAAATTTCAAAGTAGGTGCAAGACTCTGTGGCCTTTTTATAGCTTTGCATGACTTCAACCCCACCTGGTGGATTCTGTTTCAAACTGTCCTTGCAGTGCACTTGATGTCATCCTACAGTTGTTGAGTAACATTCAAAGGAGATGACAATCATCCCAGTCAGTGGAGAGTTGTTTTCAGCCTCTGCCGGCCTGTAAATTTGTTGTCCCCGATGCCTGCTTCTTGACTTTGTTCCTATGAACTGTTGTCTTTGAAATTTTAGGGATAATATATTATATATATATATATATATATATATATATATATATATATATATATATATATATATATTTTGTATTAACAACAAAACAGCAATTGTCATCTGCAGATAAAGAAATCTGATAAAAGACATTAAGTAGGTTGGTAAAAAGGAAATGCTACATTGCTACATACTGTAGCTACATTGCAATGTACAGTCCTGAAACCTAAGGTGCCAGAGGACCTTATCGACAGTCTATTTACCGGTATAAAGTAGAGAACACTTTTATGCATTATAGCTCTGTAAATTAAACAACTTTCTGCATTAATAAAGCTATGACTGTGGGAATTCACAGATAAAAGCATCGGAACAATGGTGAAAGGGATCCAAAAAATGTTCACAAACCAGACCAAGACCTTCACTGGTGTCGCTAATGATAGGCCTGTCCCATAAAACTTAACAACCAGGTTTCAGCCTACACCAACAAAAAATAGAGAGTTTCTAAGGTGAAAAATATACATAAAATGTTCTATGTAATACAAAAAAATGCTATTCAAGCAATAGAATACCATAAAATTTCTAGGTTTGGAAAAAAAGAGAACACAATATGAAAAAAGGAAAAATAAGTCAGTCCATATCAGACCAGCCCAAATCCACAATCTAACATCAAAAAAAACAAAAAAAAAACACAATACTCATAATAATGTTTTTTCAACAAACTCAATGACCCTCTGAGGCACTCAATCCCAGAAACATCAAGGTTTAGGGCGATGTAATAGTGGCCAACCACATAACAAAAAGTAATGTATCTATTTTAAATAGAAATAAATCAAAACAAACCAAATAAATAAACATAATGATATTAATAAAAAATACTTAAAAACCTAAAGCACGTGCAAAATAATAATTCAAAAGCAACAAAAATAACAATAAAATGGACAATAAAAATAAGCCAGTAAACAAACTCTGGCAATAACCTGGCAGTGACGAATATATACAAACAGCTTTAACAGTAAAATGTGTATTATATTAGCCTTTGTTTGAGAACACCATCCCAAAATGTTTTACAGGTGCAGTAAAATGTTACCTGCATCGTCAGTGTGACCCGTTGTAGATGACATTTTATTTCATGTCACACACACAGTTAATCATGGAGACAGCAACTTCCTTAATTAATTTAGTGCTTCTCCAAGATACAGCCATCCCAGTTTGCACCAGATCTCATTCCTATATTCCACAAATGGAACGCTGACCGATGAATCAAATTACTTAGGATTCCACAGCAAGTAAGTGGTGGGAACTGAGCTAGGCCCCTTGTCATTTATGACCTGTGCTTAAAATGTATTTAGTATGAAAACTGATTAGCATATTTAAATAAAAAAGTAATTATGAAAGTTGATTAGAATTAGTAAAGAAATAATTTTCTTTTACTGTATTGTATATGCAATGAGTATATAAGATTTGGCCAAAATTGAATACATATATCAATTTAAATACACATGATTTTTAAAAAAGCTTTGCTACTCAATTAATCTTCAAAAATAATACTTCCTGTAAGTCATATGAACTCATCATAAACACTAATGATCCTGCCTAGCACACAAAGCAACTTCTGTCAACACTTATTATTAAAGACTGTATTAGTGAAAGGGATTATTGGGTGATTAAATAGGCAGTTGGCTTGTTTTAGATAGAGGCGAGTTAATGAAGCGATGCATGAGACTCAAAGCTTCTGGAAACTAAGGCACACAATAAATAAAACCATTTTGCTAGCGAGCATGAGGGAGAAGAGTTGAAGGCATAGCCTAATAGATACGAGATATATATCAGAGAATTGTAGCAGTCTTAGTAAAGAAATACAGTAATTGACTAATGATGCATTAGCAAACAATACACTGACTCATGCAATTATAATGAAAATTAGAACCAACAGGATAACTAATAGATTCCCACAATGGATGATTAAATAAATAATATATTACTGAAGAAAAGCTAACTCATTAATGCCGATAAACAACTGCATTTCTTATTGTAAATCATATAAACATGCAGAAATCAAAAAGGAAACAGCAGAAAGACAATCAAAAAGAAAAGAATGTAAATAACAAAGTCAACTCTGAAAGGTACTTTCAATATTTAAAAAGTTGACAACAGTTAAGAAAGATGGACAGCGCAGAGGAAATAAAATATACAGATAAGGAAATATTGCATTTACTTAATATTTAGCAATATAATATGGGGTCTTTCCCCAAATTAGGACTTTCAGGTGTTGCTGTCATTAGGGCTCCAGTTACCTGAGGTGCCTATGAAAGATTTATGCTTACCTCTGGGCTTTCCTGTAGTATTAGTTGGCTTTAGCTTCATTGTCTATAGTACCTGTTCTCTTCTAGAGTAGATATTTGGGAAATAAAATGCAGAAATTTCATCTTGTTGGTCTTTGGATTTGTGTTTTTGACTTTGCTTTAGATTATGATTTAGGTTTTATTATCTGGTAATAGTTTCACTCTGACATGACATTTGTGAAACATTTTCAGGTTCCACCCTTTACTTATCATTTTGTTTAGAGCTTTTGATTTTCATTTTACATTTTGGGTTTGTTGGACATTGTTTTTTGGGGTTCACTGTTTTGATTTTACTGATTTCCTATATGTTTAATCATAAGGTCTTTTTTATGCTTAGCTTTCCTTTAATTATTTCCTTTTGCCTTAATATTTTGTTTTTATCTTTCACTTTTCCATTATTTGATCAGTTTTAATTTGTTTCAATTGAGACCTTCTTATTTCAGGGTATTTAATGATACAATTAGTGATGTTTGAGTGATTTTTGTTTTAAGGTTTAGGCCTTCCCTTAAAAAGAAAATAACAGGCATAGAGAGAAGATTAATGAAATACTAAACTGCTGAAGTGTTACAGAGATTAACATTTGTTATTGAACCAAGACAACCAAAGACAATCAAAGACAACCAAAAAGAAACAGTAAAACATAGTTCTAATAAAACTTATATAATCCTAACATTTCCTACATTTTTAAGGAGTACTAAGAACAAGCTCTTTCTGAGGTCTTTTCTTTGAAAGTTTCATTATGACTATCAAACACTCTGTAGCAACTTATACAATTATAATGAAAATTAGAATCAACAAGATAACTAATGTGACTATTGACCTTTTATGTAACTTATATACTTGAAGTACATCAGCGATAGTAATCATTTTTATAAATTGGATTGAGGTCAATTTCACATTATTTTTTTTCACTATTTTTTTTCTATTTACTAAGACTATTCGAATTCTAGTTATGTCACTGCATTATAGCATGAAAAATTATTTAACTTAAACTCCCATGAAGCTTTTGATAACATCATTAGTGTAATTAACAAGCTATTGCAAAAAGGAATTCAATGTGTGCACATGCCCTAATAAAGAAAAGAATGGTGCAAAAAACAAAATTACAACTAAGATCTTACAAGAAAAATATTTTGGGTCTGCTGTTCTTTTTTAATTTATACAGTTGTTTAGTGGTAAAAGCAACAAATAAGCAGGTAAATATTACCAGTGATATTGAATTAGGTGGATTAGCACGTAAAGTCAGAAAAACTGTATTTGGACCTGAATAAAATGTGTGTTTGTGAATATTACAGATTAATATACATTAACATAATGCTTGCAGACAGAAAAGTTAAATATTATATATAATCACAGCCTAAAAGTCTGTATAACTTATAAAACAAATTAAGCATTTGTAGCAAAATTACTACCATTCAGATGTGCATAGAGCTGCTCCCATTCCGTCACAAGGAAATTTCAAGATGTCATTCTTAAACAGAATAACACAATTATCAGGCCACCTGTAATAAACTGTGCACATAACATACAGAACTAAAGAACAGCTTTGACAAGAATGGGCTGTTCAGCCCACTACAGCTTGTCGATCTGTTTTCACATTTCAAGGTTTTTAAAAACTGTTAAGTGGGATATAAAGGACTGCAAATTACCACTACTTCCTACACTTCTTGATAATTTATTCCATGTATCTGTCATTAACTGTGTGAATAAATACTTTCTAAAATTAGTATGCACTCTAACCCTAATGACATCTCATCCATGTCCCTGTGTTCTTGTTGAAGAACTTATTTAAAAATAACATCTGTTTTCTACTCTACTAATAGCTTCATATTTTTAAACCATTTACCATGGCACATTTTAATCTTTGCTTAAACTGAAAACTATTAAGTTCTTCAATCTTTCCTCATAGCTAATATCTCACAGTCTTGAAATAAGTCTATTGTTTAGGTCCTTAAATATGTTTTGAGATGTCACAATAAATAGTTCTCACAATTAGATCAGGTAACAGGTAGTGTCATATATATAGAAACAGTTTCTTGTAATTCCATAGAACCTTTTTGAAATGCTGAAAGACAGAGAACGACTTGGGTGTCATATTCACACTCTCAGTACTGCTTCTTTCTGTCTAACAAGTGCCATATTTGATGATTAATAATGAAATGAATTAATGAATGAAAGAAAATGAAGTGTTACAAATAATGGTATATGGAATAAATTCATTGCAAAGTCATTATTTCCCTAAAACTGTTGCCTGACAAAAAAGGGAATGTGTGGTCATCAATATATTGGCCATTTACAAATATACATTATGTTCCCACAACTACTTAAATACTGCACAAACAGCATTAATCCTTTGAAACACTTTGTAGGATGCCAAAGACAGCTTGGATGCGCCTAGAATAGCAGACATCATACTCTTGTCTTCTCAGGTGTGAAGACCTGTGAGTTTGGATGTTGAATTTTGTGCACTATGCTTAATAGCATACAATTTTGTTTGTATCCTTTTTGTGTTTTTCCCATTACATAGTAATTATCAAAACAAAAAATAGTTCTGAGGTTACTGTAATAGGTCAGAAATTAATTTTGCAATATATTAACAAAATCTATTGTGCTACAATGTTTACTGTATCTTCAGGAATAATGCACATAGCAAGAAGAAATGTCTACTGTATATGTCCTTATAGCAGAAAAAACTTTATGTAACATTATTAGTCTGTTGAGATTTTTAGGTATATTGCCTTTTGTTTACCTCCTCTAAGTAGGTTGAGTTAATCCTAGTATTCACTCCCTTGGGTTCGCCCTTGGCTTCAGAATGAAGTATCATGTATCTCTCTATGTAACCAAATACAGGATGATCTAATGTCTCATATACGGATCTATTTATATCAGATTAACATGTTATCGGCTGTAGTCTAAATATTCTCTTGTATATTCTTACGCTGTAATGCCTTTGTCTAACAAAGGAGTGTTTGTACACCTGTAATGACAGGTGAATGAGATGCTTCAAAGGTGTTTTTATCAAGTACATTTCTTATATTTATAAATCTCTGGAATCTGAAGAACTTTTTTATTTTATTTTTCCTTATCAGTTCTACTGTAAAAAAAAAACAAAAAAAAAACTCTCACACTGCTCCAGTGTGGTGCTGAGGTGTCACTTGCTGCACTTTGTTCCTAAATCAGTGGCCTCATGTATAAACAGTCCGTACACACAAAAATGTTATGTACACTCATTTCCACGCTCACATCACGATGTATAAAAACTAAACTTGGCATAAAGCCACACACATTTTCACGCCAGCTCAATCTCTTGCATACGCAATTTCTCTGCTTGGTTTTTTCAAACTGGTTGCACCCAGCATCAAAACAGTGCTACTGTCCCTGTGTGGTTTCCCTTTATTTTTTAGATTCACATCACTGACGTGGCTTTATCATATACACTGAAATGAACCGCATATCGTTTATTAGCTTAGGCATCTGATTGTAATCAACAATATAATGGTGCACAGAATGGCCAAACTATTCCAAATACTATAGTTGCTTTAGCGTTGTTACTCTCAGTGCACCACTGAGTATTTAAATCACTATATCCAAGTATGGAATCACAGCTCTACAGCAGCTGATCGGATTATTGGTATACAGCATCAAGCACACGCTGTCTCAGCCATGCACACAGTCTATTTGAAATTTACCCATACAGTACAGCAAATGCTTCAGATCCTTTCCTGTAGGGACCTCGTGCTTCAGAAACCGTTTCATCCCAAGAGCTCTAAACGCACTAAATTAGTCCGTCAAGTGCTCCTGGTAGAACTGTTTATACTTATAAGTACAATCACCTCACTGTAAACATGCACTACAGTTATATTGCACAATCTGAGCCACTTTATAAAGCGCGTATTTACATATGATGACGACTGGCTTCTAAGTCAATTCAGATTTCCAAGTGCTATCTTCTTGGAGCTCTTGATATAATTTTTAAGATGAAATGCAGTAAAGTATGTTTATTACATTATACAGATAAATTTTAAAACTTCATTTAAATAATGTATATTGTTAATAATTAAACATGTGAGGACACAGTGGACAGCGGTAGATATGAGCTGGTACCCCGTCCATGGATTGTTCCTGCCTCGCGCTGCATACTTTCTGGGACTGGCATGACCCTGGATGGATAGATGGATGGAATAATTAAACATGTACTACGAAGATATTTCAATGTTTCTTAATAGTTTTGAGGAATCGGCGTTCTAAGCTTACAGATTACTTGGCATCTACAGTATTACAGAGCTGATTGTGTGGCGAATGGCTACTTGGAAAAAGAAAAGGAAGGACAGGAATTGGGGGTTAGTATGTTTGAAAGAGACAGTACTGCTGCAATAAATTATATCATCAAAGGTCATGCACGGCACAGCAAGCGTCTTGCGGGAGGCAGGAACAAACTCTGGACAGGGTGCCAGCTCATCCCTAATACTGTGTCACTGTGTCCCACTGTTTAATACATGCTTTAATTCCTATAATTATTAAAATGATATATACATCTTAATATTTACAATGTTCAGAGAGCTGTAATATCATGAATGTAATGTATTCTGTGTCCTGCGGCGAAAGAGAAAGCCCAATTAAGAAGCACATAGTGATTCACACACATGGAGTACATAAAAGAACACATAGAATACGAAGCATTTAATGTGCTACTTTAGTTACGTTGGGATCTGAGAAAGTAGCAAATTAAACGATTTTAAGATGAAGTTTATGACGTTCTTCTTTATTGACAAAATAAACTACGTGATTAAAGTGGAAATTTTGAGATTAATGTTGACTTTGGACATTTTTTTCAACTGTGTCCCTATTTTGTTTTCTTTTACCCTAATACACTTCCATATGACACTCAGACGGTGGGCTATGACTTGCCTTTTCATTGCGATTTTGAAATCTGACCACTTCTTATATATTTCGGGCACTTTGCGACTTTCTGAACTTGAACTTTCAACTTGCTCTGTAACTCTGTTACTCAATCAACTTCTTTTTGTTGTTTATATCACTGCTTAAACCAACAAATAGTACTTTTTTCCTTGCCTCTATTTGGTATTAGCTGAAATTCTTCTTTGTCCCCCATGCTTTTTCCATTGTCTTTTCACGGAACACAAAACATAAGGGGCTATTTATATTGATTTGCATATTCAAAGAGGCTTAATTCTGGAAGGAGTCTGGGTGGGGCGGCAGGCGCATGCACGTGTGTTACTTTTCACAGTGACCGGGATTTATGTAGCAGAAGAACGTGGACGTCGGTGTAAGCACAGATTTATTCAACTGGATTTTTTTGTGCGTACACACATGTCCGCTTTTGTCCGTACTCCATGTTTTAGTGTGAATTCTATGCATGCCATTATGCATGAGGCCCCAGGTGGTTTGTTGTGTGGTGGGTGTGGCAATGCGCTATCAGCACATGCTCCAACCCCCCAAAAATATCAGTTCTGATACCGTGTGATCCTGTCTTGCTATTGCTCATTTGTCATCATGGAATCCTGCCTGACTTTCAAACTAATTTATGGGTTGAAGAGATTACCTCAAGGTAAAGCAGTGATGTTACTTTAAATACAGAAATTTGAGAAGGGTGAATGCTGTACCTTCCTTACAGCTGGTCTGTTGATTAGTATTTCTTCCTTTCTTTTCCTTTTGATTAAGTTTCCCTGGCAGTTGTTTGATTCCCTCCTGCAAAGGCTAGAGGAAGTGGACTGAGGCAGAAGCCAAAAACCCTGCTGGCGGCTGGTCTGCCATAGCACACAAGGGGTGGGAAGCAATTATTTTGCAGGAATTAGTAGTGTTCCTCTAGTTCATACAGGAGTTAATATTTCTTCCTGCTGATAGTATGTGGATAGAAAAGGGTTAAAGGTCCCTTTAGCAGAGTTATAGTTCCCGATGAACACAAAAGGGGTTATAAGTTAACTGTGATTTACAGACATCTGCTGCTGAAGTTATAGTAATTAGTCAAAACAGATTAGATGACAATAAGCTGGTTTTTCTTATTTTGCAAAAAGGTTTTTGAATTGTTGAAGGAGACTAGATTTGTGATTGAAAGAGATGTGGCTGGCAGAGGTCGGATTAAAGACGATATGGCTCCCAGAGGCAACTTGCAAATATCTAGGTTGTTCAGTGGTTCTTTGGACTGCTTAACAGTAAGTTTGTATAAGAAAGCCAGAAAAAATATAAGTGCACTGAGATTAATTCAGTTTGCCTAAAAGTAAAACAATGACATTTATTGGGCTTCACTAAAAAGACATTTTTTTTACTTCTACTTTGCATTTGAGATTTGCTCCCCCCACAAAATTCCCCCCATTCCTCAAAATCCAACATTTGTGAAGCATCTGTCCTTGTTCTGCAGATAGCCTTACTCTTAGTACTCTTAGTGCTGTGACTTCTGCCTACAGACCCCCGATCTCTGCCCATCATCACTGCTGGTAGCAAGTGTATAAACAGCTACGCTGAAAAGAAAAGGGAGTGGGGGCATTTAGATTTGAAACTTTGTGTACTTTTGTTACTTGTACTGTCTGGTAGACTATTTGTTTTCAATAACTTGACATTAAACCATCCCTCATTCCCTCCTGAAATTCTTAGAGATTTGTAGAAAGTTGGAGGAGTGAGATTTTGAATAACCTGTAGAGTTTGAGAAACTGGTGTTTAACTGAATGGAAAGATCTTGTATGCAATGGTTGAAAATACTAGTTACGTTATCTGGTTGTTTTGTAAAGTGTAATGATTAACAAGACATATTTTGAGTAAGTAAGAACTATATATATATATTCATTGCATTCGTAGTCTGAGTCCCGACCTGAATTGTATGGGTGGTTACCTACCAGGTAATGCATGTGGGGGCTTCGTCTCTGATGCTGACGTCCGAGGTTCGATCCCTGCGAGGGGAGCAGTAGAGTGTGTATGCCTGATGACCCCAAAATGAGGGCGAAACATGTGCCGCGTACCCTTTGCATTATTTGACAGTAAACTATGCAATATATATGTTGTCACGCACGAGCGCTTGGAGAACAGCTTAACGACCTAGTTTGCTCGCAACAAAACCTGTGGGGGGACAACGGCAGTGTACTAATCTTTCTTTCTTTGCTTCCTTAGAAAGTCTGAGACATGGCCACCTTAAAGATCGTCTGGATGGCTCTAGAAGACACACACTTCTGGGTTCCTTCCCTCTGCTCACCCTTCATGACGTCATACTCCCACAATCCACCACGATTATCCCAGCATTCCACACCTTAATATCCGGTCCCCCACTATATACTGTCCGTCCTCCCTCCCTTCAATGTCTTTTGAGTTTTTTGTAGAAAAGCAATTGACGGCATTCTTTTTGTTACAGTATACAGTGATCCCTCGCTATATCGCGCTTCGCCTTTCGCGGCTTCACTCTATCGCGGATTTTATATGTAAGCATATTTAAATATATATCGCGGATTTTTTGCTGGTTCGCGGATTTCTGAGGACAATGGGTCTTTTAATTTCTGGTACATGCTTCCTCAGTTGGTTTGCCCAGTTGATTTCATACAAGGGATGCTATTGGCAGATGGCTGAGAAGCTACCCAACTTACTTTCTCTCTCTCTCTCTCTCTCTTGCGCTGACTTTCTGTGATCCTGACGTAGGGGTGTGAGCAGGGGGGCTGTTCGCACACCTAGACGATACGGACGCTCATCTAAAAATGCTGAAAGATTATCTTCACGTTGCTACCTTCTGTGTGCAGCTGCTTAGTGAAGCGACATGCTGCAAGGTGCTTCGCATACTTAAAAGCTCAAAGGGCACGTATTGATTTTTGACTTTGTTTTTCTCTCTCTCTCTCTCTCTCTCTCTCTCTCCCTGCTCCTGACAGAGGGGGTGTGAGCTGCCGCCTTCAACAGCTTTGTACCGGCGGTGCTTCGCATACTTAAAAGCCAAAAAGCCCTATTTGTTTGCTTTCCTCTCTGTTTTCTTTGAAGAGGAAGATATGTTTGCATTCTTTTAATTGTGAGACAGAACTGTCATCTCTGTCTTGTCATGGAGCACAGTTTAAACTTTTGAAAAAGAGACAAATGTTTGTTTGCAGTGTTTGAATAACGTTCCTGTCTCTCTACAACCTCCTGTGTTTCTGCGCAAATCTGTGACCCAAGCATGACAATATAAAAATAACCATATAAACATATGGTTTCTACTTCGCGGATTTTCTTATTTCACGGGTGGCTCTGGAACGCAACCCCCGCGATGGAGGAGGGATTACTGTACGGGGCTCAAACCCCAAAACTTTATGCTTGTTTCTGTCTTTTATTACAATGTATATATACACCGTATATATATATATATATATATATATATATGTATATAGATAGATAGAATGGTTGAAATAGTTTACTGTCAAATAATGCAAAGAGTACGCGACACATGTTTTGCCCTAATTCTGGGCTCATCAGGCGTACACACTTACTGCACTTCCTCTTGGGAATCGAACCTCGGAGGCGAAACCTCTTGCATTGCGCCATGGCGTGTGGTTTGTTTATTTGACAGTATGTAGATCGGGGTAATTACATTCATGGCATTCGTTGTCTTAGCCGACTTGCTGACCAACCACAAGCGTTACCTGATAGGTAATCACCCATACAATCAGATTGTGATTCAGACTACGAATGCCATAAATATATATATATATATATATATATATATATATACATATATACACACACACGCACGCACGCACGCACACACACACACACACACGCACAGTACCGTGCAAAAGTTTTAGGCAGGTGTGAAAAAATGCTGTAAACAAAGAATGCTTTCAAAAATGGAAGTGTTAATCATTTATTTTCATCAATCAACAAAATGCAGTGAATGAACAAAAGTGAAATCTAATTCAAATCAATATTTGGTGTGACCACCCTTTGCCTTCAAAACAGCATCAGTTCTTCTAGGTAAACTTGCACACAGTTTTTGAAGGAACTCGGCTGGTAGGTTGTTCCAAACATCTTTGAGGACTAACCACAGATCTTCTGTGGATGTAGGCTTCCTCACATCCTTCTGTCTCTTCATGTAATCCCAGACACACTCGATGATGTTGAGATCAGGGCTCTGTGGGGGCCATACCATCACTTCCAGGACTTCTTGTTCTTCTTTACGCTGAAGATAATTCTTAATGACTTTGGCTGTATGTTTGGGGTCGTTGTCCTGCTTCAGAATAAATTTGGGGCCAATCATACGCCTCCCTGATGGTATTGCATAATGGATAAGTATCTGCCTGTATTTCTCAGCATTGAGAACACCATTAATCCTAAACAAATCTCCAACTCCATTTGCAGAAATGCAGCCCCAAACGTTCAAGGAACCTCCACCATGCTTCACTGTTGCCTGTAGACACTCATTATTGTACTGCTCTCCAGCCCTTTGACGAATAAACTTCCTTCTGCTACAGCCAAATATTTCAAATTTTGACTCATCAGTCCAGAGCTCCTGCTGCCATTTTTCTGCACCCCAGTTCCTATGTTTTCATGCATACTTGATTTGCTTGGCCTTGTTTCCACGTTGGAGGTATGGCTTTTTGGCTGCAACTCTTCCATGAAGACCACTTCTGGCCAATCTTTTCCGGACAATAGATGGGTGTACCTGGGCCCACTGGTTTCTGCCAGCTCTGAGCTGATAGCACTGCTAGACATCTTCCAATTTCGAAGGGTAATAAGCTTGATGTGTCTTTCATCTGCTGCACTAAGTTTCCTTGGCCGACCACTGCGTCTACGATCCTCAACGTTGCCCGTTTCTTTGTGCTTCTTCAAAAGAGCTTGAACAGCACATCTTTAAACCCCAGTCTGCTTTGAAATCTTTGTCTGGGAGAGACCTTGCAGATGCAGTATAACTACCTTGTGTCTTGTTGCTGTGCTCAATCTTGCCATAACATGAAACTGTCTTCCACAACCTCACCTTGGCAGCAGAGTTTGGCTGTTCCTCACCCAGTTTTAATCCTCCTACACAGCTGTTTCTGTTTCAGTTGATGACTGTGTTTCAACCTACATGTGACATTGATGATCATTAGCACCTGTTTGGTAGAATTGGTTGATCATACACCTGACTAGAATCCTACAAAATCCCTGACTTTGTGCAAGTGTACCTATAAGAATTGATGCTGGTTTGAAGGCAAAAGGTAGTAACACCAAATATTGATTTGATTTAGATTTTTCTTTTGTTCGCTCACTTTGCATTTTGTAAATTGATAACAATAAACAATCATTATTTATATTTCTGAAAGCATTCTTTGTTTACAGCATTTTTTCACACCTGCCTAAAACTTTTGCACAGTACTGTATATATATATATATATATATATATATATATATATATATATATATATATATATATATATATATATATATTTAAAACTGCTCAGAAAAATTAAAGGAACACTTTGAAAACACTTCAGATCTCAATGGGAAAAAAAAACATGCTGGATATCTCTACTGATATGGACTGATATGGTAATGTGTTAGGAACGAAAGGATGCCACATCGTTTGATGGAAATGAAAATTATCAACCTACAGAGGGCTGAATTCAAAGACACCCCAGAAATCAAAGTGAAAAAATGATGCTAAAGGCTAGTCCATTTTGCAGATATTTCATTACAGCAACTCAAAATTGTACTCAGTAGTTTACATGGCCCCCACGTGCTTGTATGCAAATGAGATGACGGATGGTGTCCTGGGGGATCTCTTCCCAGATATGGACCAGGGCATCAGCCTGAGGTGCAACCTGGTGGCGTCGGATGGATTGAAACATAATGTCTCAGAGATATTCTATTGGATTTAGGTCAGGCGAGCGTAGGGGCCAGTCAGTGATATCAATTCCTTCATCCTCCAGGAACTGCCTGCATACTCTCGCCGGGCATTATTGTGCATTATTGTGAAAATGAAAACTGAGTTGAAAAGAATTATTTTAGGGCATTATGTGCTTGTTCATGTCTGCAGAATCACCTTAAGTTGAAATCCTTATTTTGATTTTTCAAAATCGCTCTTAACCAGTAATGCCAAAGCTGGATTGTTTTTTGTTAGCTACAGGAATTACTGCAACCTGTTTCCAAAGCTTTGTTGCTCTAATGACAACCTGAAAATTTATGTGAAAATATGTGGCTGCGTTTATCTGCACAAGATTAGAAAATTCTTCCAATAAGATGGAACTTGTTTTTTAATTTTCTGTAAATTCTCTCTTCATCCAATTGAACTATAAATATCTGTACCATATCAGAAACCTTTTGTTTCAAATGTTTACTTGCTTAGAAAAATAAAACTGCTCAAATCTTAAGTAGAATTAATTAATCTACTGTTTAAATCAGAGTCGTTTTTAAAATAAAAACCTTGTATAATTTTAAATTTTTTGACTAATGTTGGCCAGCTGAGGGTTTAATGCATGATTGAGCAGAGATCAAATTGTGCAGATGATTTCTGTTAAATTTCATCCTTCTAATCAAGGTTAGCTTTTTAAATTACAAGCATTTAAAACCCTCTGTGCAGCATGTGCCTTATTAGTAATGCCATGTCTAAAAGACATTTTCTTTTCATATAATAATGACATTGTTGATTTGTTGACCCATGGTTTAGGTTAGGTAGACTTTATTTTTCCAGACAATGTCACACAGATCCAATAGATAAACAAAGATAAAACATTTGACAACCAATGTTATTGCATAAAGACACACTCAGGATTAGTACAAGAAGAATAACTGCTTTCAAAAGTACACAAAATAGTAATATAGAATTTAACATTTCACAGCATTCCTACAAGTAACAGAATTTAAAATGCTTATAGCTCTAGGAATAAATGAGTTCTTAAACGTTGCTGTTTACCTTTGGAAACCTAAATCTACAGCCTGATGGCAGCAATTGGAATTTAGCCAGGATTCTGTAAATGTCATAATGTTTGCATAATGTAATTGGTCTGAAAACGTGTATGTGAATGAAGTTCACTTTATTTCAGAACATTTCCCATTATAACAGTTGGTAAGGGGGTATCAAACTCCACACAGTTTTTTCATTTTTTCTCAAATACCACATCTTTCTCTCCCTTTTTCATTCTTTCCACATTACACAACTATTATAACAAGTTTTTGTGTTAATAATAGTACTGAGAATCGCTGAGAAATTGGGT
The DNA here is from genome assembly GCF_900747795.2 of Erpetoichthys calabaricus. Classification (NCBI taxonomy): domain Eukaryota; kingdom Metazoa; phylum Chordata; class Cladistia; order Polypteriformes; family Polypteridae; genus Erpetoichthys; species Erpetoichthys calabaricus. Next base: position 323,299,754 of record NC_041394.2, read on the forward strand.
TGTAGATATATGTGTTCAGTCAAGTTCCGTTGAAACAGATACTCTCCGATGTAGGAATTCCACGTAGGATGTTTAGGAAGGGTAGCATGAAGACCTCAGGTTAGATGAAAGTAAATCCAAAAAATAAAGATAAGAATAAACATTCTAAAACTGAATTTGTTTACTTAGCTGTAACACTGTTAAGCCTAAAAAAAGAAAGTATCAGATAGACAAATATAAACTGTATGTATGTGTGTATGTATGTACAGTACAGTGATCCCTCCTCCATCGTGGGGGTTGCGTTCCAGAACCCCCCACGAAAGGTGAAAATCCATGAAGTAAAAACCATGTTTATATGGTTATTTTTATATTGTCATGCTTGGGTCACAGATTTGCCCAGAAACACAGGAGGTTGTAGAGAGACAGAAACTTTATTCAAACACTCCAAGCAAACATTTGTCTCTATTTCAAAAGTTTAAACGTGCTCCATGACAAGACAGAGATGACAGTTCCGTCTCACAATTAAAAGAATGCAAACATATCTTCCTCTTCAAAGGAGTGCGTATCAGGAGCAGAGAATGTCAAAGAGAGAGAAAAGCAAACAATCAAAATCCGATTGGTGCTGCTTGAGCTTTTAAGTATGCGAAGCACCATATGGGAAGCATATCACTTGACAATGCAGCCGCAAGTAAGCCCAACAAGGAAAGGAGTAATGTGAAGGTAGTCTTTCAGCATTTTTTAGATGAGCGTCTGTATCCTCTAGGGGTGCGAACAGCCCCCTTGCTCAAACCCCCTCTGTCAGTAGCAGAGAATGTCAGAGCAAGACAGAGAGAGAGAGAGAAAAGCAAACAATCAAAAATCAATAGGTGCTGTTTGGGCTTTTAAGTATGTGAAGCACTGTGCAGGAAGCATATAGTGCAACAAAGCAACCACAAGTAAGCCCAGCAAGGAAGGGAGCAATGTGAAGGTAGTCTTTCAGCGTTTTTTGAGGAGTGTCTATATCCTCTAGGGGTGCGAACAGCCCCCCTGCTCACAATATATTTGAGGAGTTTTATTTAATACGTAATACACGCTCTGATTGGGTAGCTTGTCAGCCATCTGCCAATAGCGTCCCTTGTATGAAATCAACTGGGCAAACCAACTGAGTAAGCATGTACCAGAAATTAACAGACCCACTGTCCACTGAAATCCACGAACCAGCGAAAAATCCATGATATATATTTAAATATGCTTACATATAAAATCCGCGATAGAGTGAAGCCGCGAAAGTTGAAGCGTGATATAGTGAGGGATTACTGTATATATGTATTTATAAGTACATAGAAGTGAAGGTCTGTGATAAGGTTTGCATATTTATAGACAGAAATCCACAAAGGCAGAAAATGAATCACATATCTTGAAGTAGTCTTTTATTCCCAAGCTTTTGACACCTGCCAGGTATCATCAGAAGAAAATGATTAGGAATAAAGGAATCAAGACAATATATAGCAACTAAGGAAGGGGGAGGTGAGGTGTGTGGATTAGTAATGTGGGTTTCAGGGGGTGTTAGTCTTGAAGTCTTTCTTTCATTATTTGGATGTTCTTCTTTTTAAACATTCATATTCTGGGTTCATGTCCAAGTGTCTGTAAATGCCGTTTTCATTTGTTAGCCACGATTCAGCCAACTCTCTGGCACTCTTAGGATTTGTCACAAGTAAACATTTGCCTGGTTGACCTTGGTATGTGCATATGCCTGACCTGGAGAGGATGTGTGATGTGGTTTCTGATACGCCACATAAATAAGGAAGACTGTACCAGGTAGAATGGGAGATCGGCTTGGTGCCAATTGTTTTCTGAGTTTTGGGACATCTCCTTCATAAGCATTGTTTGTTGAATGTTATGGAGTAGCCGTTTGATGAAAACAGATGGAAAAGATAATATTTTTCATTCTTTTTAGTTTCATTTATATTACAGTTTGTGTATGTCCTTTTGAATTATGTCTTAACATATCTCTTTTTATGTGATAAGGGGTGATTGTTACCAATTTGTAATATTTTGTCCACATAATATTCTTTGCAATTCACACTTATAATCAAGATGGCATCATTATCTCTTTCAGTGCAGATGTCCAGGAACTTCATGTGCCTGTTTCTTTCTCTTTCCATGTTGAACTGAATTACAGGGAATACTGAATTGATATAGCTGTGGAATTCATTTAGCCTTTAATATGACAAATGTATTGTTGGTGTAGTGTAGCCAAAATTTAGGTTTAAAATGAGTTAGAGACCAGCTTTCAAATTGCTACATGACCAGTTTGATTAGTTTTTCTTTTACTATATACATATATATATATATATATATATATATATATATATATATATATATATATATATATATATATATATATATATATATATAAAGAACAATTTAACAATAGATTTAACAAAACATGGAGAAGCATAATCCTGCTGCTGGTCGCTATGAACAAAGCACCCTTTGTTTGTTGTTAAGATAGAATAAGAATGTCTCCACACAAAGTAATATGCCTACTGTTAACATCAGAAAGTTAATTTAAATCTCTGCTTGTATTGTTGAACAGATTTCAATCTGTGCATTAAAAACATTATTTTAGGTGCTAAATGAAATTGTAACTCTAGAACTCAATTGTCCTTTTGTGTACTCCTTCAAGAAGGTAAACACGAGATCAGAAGAGCCTAGCAACATGGCTTATATGCTCCCTTAATTGCCCAAGAACAAAGATCAAGAGTTTTATTTTTACTTGTTTTTGAACAGATGGTAATCTATTGATGGAAGGTTGTCAGAACTTCCTTCAGGTAGTAGTGATTGAAATCAAAGAAAAACTGTGGTGCATCTGCGGAGAGCAACTTGAAACTTTCTACTACATTAACTGACTCTGTTGCAATTGCAGGATTTGCTTTAGGGCCAATTGTATATAACTGCAGCAAATATTTGTGGAAATTAACCAGGCAAATTGGACAGTTGGTGAAAAACTGAGAACATATTAATGCCTGCAGAACACTGTTCTTGTAATGATTATTCATTTACACCAGGGGTCTCCAAACTTTTCAGCCCGAGGGCCGCATTAACTATCAAACAGCAGTTTGGGGGCCGACTACACACTCGAGGTCCAAATAAAAAAGAATCAAAACATAGATGTTGTTTTTAATTATTTATTTAATATTATTTTATTCAGTTATTATTTAATAACACATTGATACACTACACATGAACACCTGTATTAGTGGGAATGGTGAAATTGTTTCCTGGATGCCAAAATAGCGACATTTCTGGCTTTAGATTTGATGTCCCTAACATCAATAGTGACCTGAGATTATCATCAGACAAGTTTGTTCTCAAATTGTTCTTCACGTGTTTCATTCTTGAAAATGTTTGTTCACACAAGTATGTTGTTCCAAAGATTGAAAGGTACCTTGATGCAAAAGTTTTGACATTAGGAAAGTCTTCCTTGGGCAAAAACTGGTAAAAACCCACCAGTCCTTCTTTGAACTTGTCCTTAAGGAAGTCATTTGCTTGCAACTCAATGACCTCCAGCTGCAGTTCATCTGGGCAACTGGCCACATCTGCTTCAAATGGGTTTTGAAACAGTCTCACTTCTTCTGCCTTTGAATCCAAGTCAGAAAACCACTCCTGAAACTGCAGCTGGAGGTCTTTGATGATCTCGCATGCAAATGACGTGGGGAACTCAGCTGTTGCTTCAGCCATGAAGACCTTGCACTGCTGAAAGTGTGTCAAGTTGTTGGCCTGTACTTGTTCCAAAAACAAGACAAGTTTAGATCTGAAGGCCTTTATGTGGGTGTATAGATCAGAAACTAGATTTTTCTCTCCTTGTAGTTTTAGGTTCAGAAAATTTAAATGACTAGTTATGTCTGCAGCAAAGGCCAATTTCCATACCCACTCTTCATCAGATAGTAATGGCTGTGGCTTGTCTTTACTTTCCAGGAAGTCACCTATTTCCTTTCTTAATTCAAATACTCTGCTCATAACTTTCTCACAACTTAGCCATCTTACTGCTGTGTAATATGGTAAATCTTACGATTCTGTGTCAGTATCTTTCAACATGACTCTGAACTGTCTATGGTTGAGCCCATGTGACCTTATTAAATTCACCATCTTCACGACAGAATTCAGTACACTGCTAATGTCCTCATATTTAGCACACAAAGCTTGCTGGTGAATAATACAGTGCAGGACCATTGGTTGTGGAATGTTTTTCTCATTACACATCTGCTTCACTTGTCCAACCAAGCCTTTCTTTATGCCACTCATGTTCTTTCCTCCATCAACAGTCAGGCAACTGAGGTTAGTCCAGTCCAAGTTATAATCAGCAAATGTTTTTTTCAATTCATTGAATATATCCTCTCCGGTAACAGTGCCATACATGCTATGTAGGGAAGCCAGCTCTTGTGTTATGTTCATGTCTTCATCCACACCTCTAATGAACACAAGCAGTTGAGAGGTGGAACAGCTGTCCAGCGATTCATCCATTGCAATTGAAAAATGGCAAAACTTGCTTGCATTTTTCGCTATTTGAGTCACAATGTTTTCACCCATGTCTGCAACACGGCGGGCAATGGTATTTGCACCCAAAGCTACATTTTTAAATTGTTTCGACTTTTCTGGGCAAAGTTCCTCAGCCACCTCCAACAAACATTCCTTCACTACTTCACCATCTGTAAACAGTTTGCCACTTTTAGCCAGGACGTAGGCAACTTTATAACTGGCCTTAGTTAAGGATTCATTTTCATTTGAGGATTTACTGAACAATGCCCTCTGAGATGTGAGTTGATTTTGTAATTTAGAAAATTTTTTGGCACGAACTTTATCCTCCAACTGTGCATATTTCTCCTGATGTTTGCTTCGATGATGACGGCGCAGGTTGTATTCTTTCATCACAGCCACGGTTTCGTTGCAAATCACATACAATGCTTTCTCGCCGGATTTGATGAATAAGTATTTCAAACTCCATTCTTCTTGAAATTGCCGACACTCATTGTCTGTTTTTCTTTTCCTCTTCTCGGCCATTGTTGGGCACTAAAATAAAGTGACTTCAACATGAATAAATAGTGAAACTGAAAGTATCTTGCACACAATATCGCTCAAAAAACCTGATTATGCGAACTAATTTCGTTGCAATTACAGTAATCCCTCCTCCATCGCAGGGGTTGCGTTCCAGAGCCACCCACGAAATAAGAAAATCCGCGAAGTAGAAACCATATGTTTATATGGTTATTTTTATATTGTCATGCTTGGGTCACAGATTTGTGCAGAAACACAGGAGGTTGTAGAGAGACAGGAACGTTATTCAAACACTGCAAACAAACATTTGTCTCTTTTTCAAAAGTTTAAACTGTGCTCCATGACAAGACAGAGATGACAGTTCTGTCTCACAATTAAAAGAATGCAAACATATCTTCCTCTTCAAAGGAGTGCGCGTCAGGAGCACAGACTGTCAGAAAGGGAGAGGAAAGCAAACAAATCAATAGGGCTGTTTGGCTTTTAATTATGCGAAGCACCGCCGGTACAAAGCTGTTGAAGGCGGCAGCTCACACCCCCTCCGTCAGGAGCAGGGAGAGAGAGAGAGAGAGAGAGAGACAGAGAAAAACAAACAGTCAAAAATCAATACGTGCCCTTCGAGCTTTTAAGTATGTGAAGCACCGTGCAGCATGTCGCTTCACGAAGCAGCTGCACAGAAGGTAGCAACGTGAAGATAATCTTTCAGCATTTTTAGACGAGCGTCCGTATCACAGCCCCCCTGCTCACACCCCCTACGTCAGGATCAGAGAAAGTCAGCGCAAGAGAGAGAGAGAGAAAAGTAAGTTGGGTAGCTTCTCAGCCATCTGCCAATAGCGTCCCTTGTATGAAATCAACTGGGCAAACCAAATGAGGAAGCATGTACCAGAAATTAAAAGACCCATTGTCCTCAGAAATCCGCGAACCAGCAAAAAATCCACGATATATATTTAAGTATGCTTACATATAAAATCCGCGATAGAGTGAAGCCGCGAAAGGCGAAGCGCGATATAGTGAGGGATCACTGTATAGCTGCAAATGACCCAAAACAATTTTTAAAAATTCTTATGATTTCTTAAGTTAAACTTACCTGAATATAGTCTGCAAATATATCCACTTATGGTAGAGAGATTGTTGCTTTTAATGTTTCCTCTTCAGAATATTCAGAAAATTCTTGTTAAACTAACGACATTCCCAATACTTTATACACACTGGTAAGTAATTACGCGAAGGAAATTATCACTAAATAAAACAGAGTGCAACATGTTTCGCAATTAGACGCTAACTGACACCAACACCTCCTCATTGCAGCAGTCAACCGCAAGTGGCAAACTGTGATCAAAATAATCAAGTCTTGAACAAGCAGCAAACCATTTAAAAACTCTGCCACTAGATGGCGTTATATCATCTCATTGACTGTGAACAGAAGTAGAAAAAGTAAACAGCGAATAAGGTTTTGCAATGTAGTGATCGGTTGAAAAACATAACACACTACTGCGCGCCTCTATTTTAATTCCGTAAAAACGTAACGTCCATGTAAGCGGCGGCTGATCTTGGCAGGATACACGTAAATTTCCATAATTTTTTTCCGTAGATAAAAAAGTCTCCACAGGCCGGATGAGAGGGCCTTGCAGGCCGCATCTGGCCCGTGGGCCGTAGTTTGGAAACCCCTGATTTACACTATTTACAGCTGTCCATTTATGTACAGACAGACTCCACCACTGTGCCCTTTACCAGCAGTGCAGCTGTCTCTATCTGTTCTCATCGGTGCTCCTAAGCTATCCATCATGAGCTCTGCATCTTTGATTGTCTCAGACAGCCACATCCTCATAAATGTCCTAATGCAGGCTTTCCTATAGTCCCCTTTAATAAGAGAATTGGCTCCTAATTCATCTATGTTATTAAAACTGCTTGTGGGATATCTGAGTCATCCCCCTAGCAAAGCCCCTTACAGTAAGTTCGATCATTAGTGTCCTTGAATGGACTGTATAGGAATATGAAAAGGAGACATGAAGTGTTTCCAGTCAGTGTGGTAAGATAAGTGTCTGCTCCTCCCTATCCAAGAAGCAGAACGCATTTGACTTAACATTTGTCTTCTCACACCAGTGCATTGATAAAAGTAGCCTACATCATCTCACAGGAAGATTTTTGTATGCAGCTCTATTCAATATTCAATAAAAGTGTCATCACTGTATTCATTCATTGCATGACCACAGTCACATATTCTACTTCAGTTCATCTGTGCATGATTTTAAAAAATGCCTTCAAAAATGATGGGGACATCAGTAGAACTTAAGTGTTACACAAACATATAAAAGATAATCAATGTTTTTTTTTTCATGTGGCTGCACTGTAATTTACATAGCACACAGAAATGGTCAAGACGTTTAATTCTTTGACCAAATATTGCAATGGACAAGCTGTGTGCTCCAAGTGACTTTTGGTTCCAGACATCCAGATTTGTGCCAGATTTTTGGTTCCGGTTGTCAGTATGTTGTATCTTTGTTCTTTTTATTGAATCTGTGTAACAATCTTATGTTTTTATACTTTTCTGCTGGAAACAAATTTCTCTCTGGGATAATAAAGTCTGCCTAACCTAACCTAACCAGTTGCCATCCTGGGTTGGTAACATTGTTCTGCCCTACATGCTGTTAACTATTACTGTTTCTAATATTGTTGAACTGTGCTTCCTTTTCTCTTGTCATTTATTAACACACCTGTCAGTCACGTCCCACACTCACAGTGGTGTTATAAATATCTATGAAACTCACATAAAGCATGAAAAGTCCCATAGTAAACATTTAAATGCAGTACACCCAATATGTCTCACGTAGGCACCCCTTAATCTCTTGTTTCAGTCACGTCCGAAATGTATCATTAAGGTATATAAACCCCTGGGTCTGGTTAGTTGTGGTACACAGCAATTTGGACCTCTGTCTACTCGCTTCTCTATGTCTCGATCCGACTGTGGAAATCACTCGCCTTGTAAGTGTCTTTTAAAGCTTTATTGTTTAATGTATACTGTCTGCTATGTATTGCTTTGTACATCTTATTTATTGTCTTTAGTTCTACACCTGTAAATACCTGTATGTTTCTTTGTATATATTTCAGTTTACAACGAGGTATGTCCAGTAAAAAACCTTCAAGAAAGCTCACCCTTGTTGTTGTTTAAGCTCTCTGTGGCCGCGTTGGACAGACAGCACAGAGTGAGGAAGAAAAAACATGCCACAGCCTATAGAGTTTACAAAGAATGAGATTTACAAAAAACATCCAAAAACATTTTTAGAAGATTGCTACAAACTTGACTGCGGTGGGTTGGTGCCCTGCCCAGGATTGGTTCCTGCCTTGTGCCCTGTGTTGGCTGGGATTGGCTCCAGCAGACCCCCGTGACCCTGTGTTCGGATTCAGCGGGTTGGAAAATGGATGGATGGACTACAAACTTGAATAAAGAAGTATTTGAACCAGTTGCTTTATATACTAAACTCTTGAACCTCTGACTTAATTATTGTAGTATTTATGAACAGTGTGGGTGAGTTCTGTCTGAGAATATACAGCCTCCCTCTGCCTTGAGCATGGGAAAGCTACTATATAAATTAAATGTATTATTATATTATTATTATTATTATTATTATTATTATTATTATTATTATTATTGCTGTATATCTTCTTATTAAGTAGATCCGTCACATTTGACTATTGGGATCCTTATTACTTTTTTGCTTCATTTTTGCCAGCTACTTCTGTTTTTTTAATACAAGTCAGATTTGTGGCTATGAATGTCCTATGATAAGATAACTGATGATAACTTTTAACAATCTCTGCTGTCTGGTATTAAATAATTCTTTAAAGCAGGTGAATGCTGTCTTCTAAAATAAATTAACAGTTCCTTACTTTTTGTAACATTAAGTTGTAGAAAAGACTTATCACACCACTTAACAAAATCATCTGCCACTGGACCGTGACTCATTTAGTTCTTATTAAGTAGTTCTCATTAAGTCAAGCTATTAATTCACTTCCATAGATCTGGGCTGAAAATGCATGTGCTGTAAAGACTGATCTAAGTGTTTAGTTTGATAAAAGATTTCCAGATGAATCTTTATAGTAGGAATTTAAAGTTTAAGGCTATTGCAATTTGACAAACAAGTTTTAGGCTGCCACATCCAGATGCATGAATCTTGAGATTTAAAAAACATGTCTACAATTTTGATTTGTTATCCACCTGTCTGTGAGATTTGGGTAAGAAAAACAGGATACAGTGTTTTATTGTGGAAAGGTTTTTGAGTGACCTTACCCTAAAACATATACAGGTAGTCCCCAGGTTACGGACACTTGACTACGACTTACGAACGAGGCTGCAGCTGTGACGCATGTGCCTCATTAACTGCCACTCCGTCATCTTTGGCTGGAGGACGCTGCAAGTAGTGATTGGAGGGGTGCAATTTCGCTGCTCACGCAGTGTAGTGTGCCTGTGTCCCTCGGGCAGCTCCCAGCGGCAAGCGAGCGGTGACCCGTGGTCCATAGTCACTGGGGCCACAGTTATCGCTCGTGTGCAGGACGGAGGCTTAATGGGGTGGTTCGCTGTCCGCCCACTACGCTACCGCAGCTACTGCTCCTGACTGGACGCAGGCTGGATGGAGCAGTATAGGGCATTTCATTGCCCGCCCACTACACACAGCTCCCCCCGAATCATTTTCGGTGGGCAGCTGGTAATGCTGCAAGCGGTGACCCGGTTGTGGCAGAACGGAGGCCATTGAGGGTGAACAGGGCGGCGGGGGGGTAGCATTGTAGTGTGCTTCGTGTGGCTGCCTGTTGAATGGGGGCGGTGGTGAGCAATTCACTACATGCCTTTGGCCGCACCGTGTTCATTCTCGGTGGGCGGACGCACGCTGCAGGCTGCATACTGTAGTGGAGGTGACTGTGAGGTGGGTGGGTGGTGAACCGCCCCTCGCTTCTCCCATTCATTCTCAATAGCAAGCCTGCTTGTACTGTTACGTACATAGCAGGAAGTTGTTTCTTGTCGGTACACCAGACGTGCTGATGAGGGATGCCTGCCTGCTGTGATAGCTGTAGAGTGCTGTACAGAAGAGCTCATCTTAACCTTTTGTCTTCACCCTTCAAGAATGTCTCTGAAACATAAATCTGATGCAAGTGCTGGTGCTACAGTAAAGAAGAGAAAAACCATCACAATTGAAAATAAAGTAGAAATAATAAAAAGGTCAGAGAGAGGTGAAACTCCATCATTCATTGGCAGAGCACTTGGTTACAGTCGGTCAACAATAGCATTTATTAAAATAATGTACCTGTTCCAACTTACATACAAATTCAACTTTTGTACAAACCTACAGTCCCTATCTTGTACGTAACCCGGGGACTGCCTGTACAGTAAAACCTCGATTATCCGTTAATGGTCAGGACCAAGGCTGTAATGGATAAGGGAAAAGACAGATAACAGAACAGCTACTTTAAAAATGATATACAGTAGATTAGTTTAACAAATAGTCATATTTATTTACAAAACAAAACTATATTAACAAAATATAATATTGTATTAACAAAATTAATTAATATAATATTGTAAAGATCAGCATAATAAGCAAATACAACTCAGAGGTACTGGAGTTTCTATGTTTTACTTGGGGTATTTGTTCCGTGACAAACAGTGCCCTGTCTTATACTCTGTTATCTGAAGACTCAACTTCTTAAATTGAGCACATACAGTATAAAATTCTGCGAGGTACAAGGAAATTTTTTTCACTTTTATTTTCTTTCCTTGAGTGATCCGTGAATAAACTAAATTGTGAAGCACAAAACTATAAAGTTTAGCTAGTGAGGAAGAGGTTAAGCACATGTACAGCCTGCAATCAAGTGAAAAGAACTGAACATAAGTTCGCATTTAATCCTGCATGTGCTGCAACGGTAAATTCAATCAGCGCAGTTTTTGGGTGGGGGGACATTGATTATTACAGCAGCACCTGAATGTAATGCAAGAAGCAAACATGGTGGATGGTATACCGCTCCTTTGAAGAGCTCAATTATACAGCCAAGATGAAAATAGAGTCCTGCATGCAGTCCAGTAACAGAAGCCTATTAGATACTGTATGTTGAAACCAGTGTTCATAGCGCATATCTTCAGAGCTTTCTTTAGGGATAGAAAAAAGAGATGGATGTTATATACTTCACAGCACACAAAACACTAAACATATTAATAAAACACAGGAAAATGATCAAGTTTGGCTGTGTTTCTGGTCAGTTACACAAAGAATCATATGTGGGGTTTGGATCTAATAAGCAACACTTTCCACTGCACTGAGCCATTTTTCATTTAAAAGAAGAAAAAGGGACACAAAAGTAATGCACTGTTTGTAGCTCACTACATTTTATGATAAAGTACTTTATGAGTCAAATCTCCTAATTTAATGTTAATGGTAAATTTACCTTAGTTGTGTTTAATTTGAAAAGAAGATAGATTTCACATAGATTGTGGAAGATTATTTGTACCTCCTATAGCTAACAAGTTAATGGAATGACTGAAATGCTGTGGTATACTCCTACATTTAGACAACAGAATGCCCTCGGATTGTGGAAAGAAACATGAAATGTCAGATATAAAGACATTAAAGGCATATAGCTTTCTGACCACTACACTGCATTAAGCCCTTTTTTGTTTGTGTATGTATTATAAACTTCCTTCTTTATTTTTTGTATGAAGTGTTTGCTTTGAATTTCACTAAAGCTTTTAAAACAAAGACACTTGGACTGTGGAGTTTTGTTTTTTTTTTTTTTTTGCATAATGAGTCATGCTAACTGCTAAAAAGCCTTTCTGGTAGCTGAATTTTGAACTATTTGGAAACTCTCAACAAATGAAGCTACAATAACTGCATAGCTGTATAGAACATATTAGTTACTTGGTTTTGTAATACATAATGTAACTAAGTTGCTTTTTAAAATAAAGTTCCCCAACACCTTCTTCTTCTTATTCTTCTTTTGGCTGCATCCATTAGGGGTTGCCACAACAGATCATCCAAAATTGTTGTCCGCATATTGATTTGGCAAAATGTTACATCGGATGCCCTTCCTGACTAACCCTCCCCATTTATCTGGGCTTGGGACCGGCACGAAGAAACACACTGGTTTGTGCATCCCCTGTGGCTGGGTTAAAGTTCCCCAACACCGATCACTAATTATCATTCAGACAAACAGTCTGCCTTGTACTTGTTAGGGTAAAGTAAAAGTCTATGGAACACTATCCACCCAGTCCCTGTCAAGAACACACACTTGACCAGACTTGGAGCCACTAGTGAAAGTTTGGCATTAGAACTGATTTGGATCAGTAATTGACTGGAGGTACTTCAGTATTACAAAACCAAAATTTAGATGTGAGACCATAACAGTGGAGATGATTATTTTAAATAATGGGCTGAACACTGGGGTAAGAAGCTCAGTTAATAAAATCGGGAGTGGCCTCCCCTAAACTTTCTCATATCTTCAGATATGGGGATGAATATTTGAGGAGTAAACCGCAAGACCATGATTATATTTTTATATTATGTACATTGAAGAACCATCAACAACAAATCAAATTAATAACATATTGAACAATGATTATATAAGTAAATTTGAATAAATCAGACTCTGCAGCTGCATGAATAAAAAAGTACCACTTCTGGTTAGCGGAAATAGCTCAAAAGTTGATAGAACTCTACGTTTTGTACCAATATACAGTGGTGTGAAAAACTATTTGCCCCCTTCCTGATTTCTAATTCTTTTGCATGTTTGTCACACAAAATGTTTCTGATCATCAAACACATTTAACCATTAGTCAAATATAACACAAGTAAACACAAAATGCAGTTTGTAAATGGTGGTTTTTATTATTTAGGGAGAAAAAAAAATCCAAACCTACATGGCCCTGTGTGAAAAAGTAATTGCCCCCTGAACCTAATAACTGGTTGGGCCACCCTTAGCAGCAATAACTGCAATCAAGCGTTTGCGATAACTTGCAATGAGTCTTTTACAGCGCTCTGGAGGAATTTTGGCCCACTCATCTTTGCAAAATTGTTGTAATTCAGCTTTATTTGAGGGTTTTCTAGCATGAACCGCCTTTTTAAGGTCATGCCATAGCATCTCAATTGGATTCAGGTCAGGACTTTGACTAGGCCACTCCAAAGTCTTCATTTTGTTTTTCTTCAGCCATTCAGAGGTGGATTTGCTGGTGTGTTTTGGGTCATTGTCCTGTTGCAGCACCCAAGATCGCTTCAGCTTGAGTTGACGAACAGATGGCCGGACATTCTCCTTCAGGATTTTTTGGTAGACAGTAGAATTCATGGTTCCATCTATCACAGCAAGCCTTCCAGGTCCTGAAGCAGCAAAACAACCCCAGACCATCACACTACCACCACCATATTTTACTGTTGGTATGATGTTCTTTTTCTGAAATGCTGTGTTCCTTTTACGCCAGATGTAACGGGACATTTGCCTTCCAAAAAATTCAACTTTTGTCTCATCAGTCCACAAGGTATTTTCCCAAAAGTCTTGGCAATCATTGAGATGTTTCTTAGCAAAATTGAGACGAGCCCTAATGTTCTTTTTGCTTAACAGTGGTTTGCGTCTTGGACATCTGCCATGCAGGCCGTTTTTGCCCAGTCTCTTTCTTATGGTGGAGTCGTGAACACTGACCTTAATTGAGGCAAGTGAGGCCTGCAGTTCTTTAGACGTTGTCCTGGGGTCTTTTGTGACCTCTCGGATGAGTCGTCTCTGCGCTCTTGGGGTAATTTTGGTTGGCCGGCCACTCCTGGGAAGGTTCACCACTGTTCCATGTTTTTGCCATTTGTGGATAATGGCTCTCACTGTGGTTCGCTGGAGTCCCAAAGCTTTAGAAATGGCTTTATAACCTTTACCAGACTGATAGATCTCAATTACTTCTGTTCTCATTTGTTCCTGAATTTCTTTGGATCTTGGCATGATGTCTAGCTTTTGAGGTGCTTTTGGTCTACTTCTCTGTGTCAGGCAGCTCCTATTTAAGTGATTTCTTGATTGAAACAGGTGTGGCAGTAATCAGGCCTGGGGGTGGCCTGAACTCAGGTGTGATACACCACAGTTAGGTTATTTTTTAACAAGGGGGCAATTACTTTTTCACACAGGGCCATGTAGGTTTGGATTTTTTTTCTCCCTAAATAATAAAAACCATCATTTAAAAACTGCATTTTGTGTTTACTTGTGTTATATTTGACTAATGGTTAAATGTGTTTGATGATCAGAAACATTTTGTGTGACAAACATGCAAAAGAATAAGAAATCAGGAAGGGGGCAAATAGTTTTTCACACCACTGTATGTATGCAAAATTTGCTTGACCTAAGTGAAAGAATACTCAAGTTATCGTATTTATATACACACAGACACAGACACATACAAAAATGGTAGGATCTCGAAAAAATCTCGAAATCAAATTTTTGGACGAATACAATATTTTCCCTACAAGAACGTTAAACAGACTCAGGAAAGTCTAAAACGTTGAGATTCATCAAAATCTCAAGGTCGAATTTTTGGACAATTACAATAGTTTCCCAATACTTTGTATACGAGAAAGTAAAAAAGAATCAGTTCCTCTTTTGTGTGCCACAGGTAAAAATGAACTTTTGAACCAAGATGTTTTATTACCAAAGTATCTTGCTTTGAAATAATGGGTTAATTAGAAAAACATCTAAGGAGTGTGAGAATAAAATTAAAAATATGGAAATATTAGTTAGTGTTATGGATTATTAAACTTGAAAGAAAAAAGAGAAATATTACACCACCTCAGAATGGAAAGGTAGTGAGGTTGGGGGGAGGGGGCTGTAATTTAACACATGGAAACAAATGAGAGTTCCTAGAAATTTTTTTTAGAATCTACTAAATAAATACCCAAAAAGAACTGATATTAGTGAGATGATTGAAAGAAAGAGAGGAAGGTCTGAATCTGTATCATTGCTGCTAAATTATTGTAAACATATTATTTTTTTTAGTTTAAATGCATTAAAGATGCTAACAGTTAAAGCAAGCATTAAGGTAAAGGATTATATTTGGTGTTACATGCATTTCACCTTTTATTGTGTCTTGGTTTGTGCTTTAATAAATAAGATAAAACTATTAATATTAATTTTCAGTTTTATGGTTTCAAAGATTAAGCCAGGTTTGGGGGGCGAGGATTGGTCAACTGGTTGGTTTAATGAAAGGTTAAGCAGTGTTAGGGATGTGAATTACAGGACAACAGAGACTTCAGACCTACAACATGTAGGAGGCGCTGTGTAGGAAATAAAATCTTATGTTTTTAGTGTGGCTGTATTGAAATGCTGGTGCATATATTGGCTTTAATGAAACTCGATCAGCTTGGTTGTGAAAATATGGCATTTTCTTTTGTACAACTCTACCAAATTACATGTGCATGTATTGGACTGAGGACAACATTATCAGTTTGTTAATGCATATATTGGTTTGATGGTGCAATGGATTTAGTACAGCTTGCTTGGTTTCCTGGTAAATGCATTGGATTTAGGATAACTCTGTTGGTTGGTGGACACTCAAATTGATTAGCTGGCACACACATTGGATTCAGCACAGCTTGATATAAAGTTTTTTAAAAAAAGGTCCAGTTTTATCCTGCGGTGGGTTGGCACCCTGCCCAGGATTGGTTCCTGCCTTGTGCCCTGTGTTGGCTGGGATTGGCTCCAGCAGACCCCCATGACCCTGTGTTCGGATTCAGCGGGTTGGAAAATGGATGGATGGATGGATGGTCCAGTTTTAAATTAGTTGAAAGGGTTTATCAAGGTGTTTTTTTTCTTTTTTCCTCAGATCCTTAATTGTGCAGTTAGAGTGTGATCATGGCACTTCAGTTTGGTCAGAATCTTCTAGGCTAGAGGAAATACAGAGTTCCCAACAAACTGCACAAGTCTCAACCTCTTTCCCTGTGTGCCTACTAGGCTAGCCCCTGAAAGAGATGGGCTTTTCCCTTGTATGTGACATAACCCAAAGCACCACTTTGCCCAATCCCCAAAATATCAAAGCTCAGGGTCTAGGCTTATCTGACCATGAAGTTGTGGATCAGCCTCTGAATTAGAATGGATAACTTCCTTTCAATAAAGTACCTTAAATTTGTTTTATTGTCAAGGAACTATTTAATAATGTGGGGATTCACCTTTTTGTGTATGGCCATCCACTAGTAAGTTGCAAGGGTAAATTTCTCACCCAGTAGACAATACCTCAGTGTGACACTGCGCACTTGATTCTATGGACTTTTGCCTTGTGTGACATGGAGCCCTCAACATCAACATTACAGCTCAGGGTCTGGTTGTATTGGACTGTGAGGTCATGGGACCACAAAAAAGGATCTGTATTGGAATGTACAGCTCCTTTTCGGTGATGTGCTTTGAAATGGCATTATTGTCAAGCAATCATCTGCAGACATGGGATTCATGTCTTTGTATGTGGCCTTCCACTATAGCTGCATGGTCAGTTACAATAGTAAATTCCTGACGTAAAAGCCAAGGAGAAAGTACCTCGAACGTGACACTGCCCACTTGATACCTGCTGGAAAATGAAAGATTAATTTTTCTCTTATGTGTGATGACATCTTAAAACAGGTGGATACAACAGAATAAGCTAGAAATAGTTTAAGTGAAACGTGGATACTAAAAGAAACCGCTTATATTTGTATACATCCTTACATGAAAAGCCATAGAAATGATTGTATATATGTATTATGAGTGTAATAATTTTAGTTTTTATAGGTGATGTCAATTCTCTGCTGTTTGGCTAATATTTAAAGTGGAGACATCTATTGGTCTTCCGTGGCTAAAGGGGAATTAGGATGAATAGAAGAATGAATTGTTGTAGCATACCTACATTTGGAATATAAAATTAGCTGCTGGATAAAAAACAGGTAGACTGGTCGGGGTCCTATAATATGGCATAGAGATATTGGATCTTATATCATCAGCCTTTTATAGTGTACAGTTACTCAGTCCAGCTGAAGAAATTTATGCAGATCAGAATGCCAACTTTTATTTCTAGTTTATGGTATGGGAACGTTTGGCTTTAATGCCTGCCGGTTTCTAGATTTGTCTTTGCTTTGTGAGATCCTGCTAAGTTTATACAGGTGGTGCCAGGAAAAGAATGGGCTCCATCTTTCAGCAAGAGGTTGAACACAAACTACAGACATGTAGAGTATGTTAACATGCCTCGATATATTTATCAGTAAAATACAAAATGTCACTTTAAGGAACAAAAATACAGAGTCGAAACTGTGTGAAAGGTTTTCAGTTGTAAATGTGTGTGTTTTTTGTTCTTCTCCATGATTAATGTACTGTGACAGTACAGGAGTGTTGTTAGAAGTGACCACGTCAGTCAAACATGCAGTTATAAATTTTGCCTTTCTGCACTGTTAGATTTAATCAGAGTTAGCCTATCAGCCGAGCTAAAAAACAAAAAAAAACTTAGTAATCTTTTAATTTATAGTGCATATGTAGTAATGCTATATTAAAATTTATTTCTTGGATGCCTGGTTGAGCAAAGAGATAAAATTATTTGTGGAAATTCCTGAAGTTAGATCTTTAAATTTAGACAAATTTTATTGTCCTTCTGATTTTTTGTTTCTCTTTAAATACAGAAGCAGCAGGAAGCTTATACTTGGTGATGGCCAATCTGTGATGAACAGAGGTGCCCATTTCAGGCTCTTTCTCATTCTCGGGGACTGCAGAATCCATCTGAGTGATGTTATGTAATCCTTTATGCAATAGCTACAGTACAAAAATAGCCTAAAATCAGGAAATTCTGTCTTTATTTAATTATGTGTAAAGCAATTTTAGCCAAACTAAAACTTTAGTAAAACATTCTTTTTGCAGTATAAAAAAATGGAGCAGACAAAACAAATGGCATAATTAGCAGCGGGAACTGCCAGAAGCAGCTTGGCAGTAATTCTGATGCCTTTACATTATTCTTTTATGCTATTTGATCATATCAAGCGCAGTATCTATTAAAGAAAGAAAATCATGCCCTTATGGGAGTAAAGAAAATAAGAGTGGGGGGTAGCATTGTCTTCAGAAAAAAATATAACAAGATCAGTCAGCTTTTGCCTTTTGCGGTAACAGAGGTGTCAAGGAGACATAGAGGATGAACCGATTCCTCATCACTTGGTGAATGAACTTTCTTAGCTTAAGGCTGCAGTAAAGCTAGCTGCACATTACATGACTTCTGGTCGAAGAGGATCTCAAACTTGACAACTGTAGTTGCTCTTCTTGTGGGGTGTGTGGATGTCAGACTACATAACTAGATTTTACAGGGCATCACAAATTACACGATTCTGTAAATGACCTTCCAGCACAGTTTTAAATTTCCAAAGTATTTTGAGGTCATCTGCTTTTCTGAAAACCAAAGCTGGTGTTATACAAATCGTTTACTGGTACGAAAGTTCAGCCACATTCTTTGCCTAAGTGTTTTCCTCCATATTCTGTCATGGTTTGTAAAACACGAGACATCAAACAAACAAGCCTCCTTTCTGTTTCAGAGGTCCAAAACACCTGCCTTCCTTATTCCTTGTAGCTGCTTTGTATGGATTATACTTCTAGCTGAGTGCCCAATGGCTCTCAACTCTAATACACACCAGAGCTCACCTCTACAACTTAATTTTTATCTGGGTTATAGACAGGCTGAAATAAAATTCAGATTATACAACTGTCTGGCATGAGATTCCGGCCACAACTACTCCCAACTCACTAAGATTATGTAAATGAAGCCTGCAACTTAGAAATCTATGAAAAGGTCATGTTATGAGACAGGATCTTAAAAAAATAACAATACGGGATTAAATCTGTAGCCTGTTTATTTTCTTTGCCATGTCTTTTGTTTAATCAGGGAGGCACGTCAGCATTAAAACTAAGCTAAGTCTAAACTTTCTTTGTCATATTTTCATGTCTTAATATCTCTACCATAAGCACTTTTAAATAAGAATTATTAATTTTGGTGGGGTTGCAGACAATTAAAGACACAATTCTGCATACAGTCTATGCTTCAGGAAATATTATAGTCATTTACTGATCACAGTGAGCAACCTGTTTAATATATCTATTTGTGGATAGGAGTACATCATTAATTTTGAATACAAGCTAGTATTGCATACCTTATTGACAAGCAATCCCCAAACTCCAAATAATGGAGGCCAATATACAAGAAATTAAAGATTCATTGGATATATAATTAGAAGAAGGAATGAGCACATGAAGCAAAAATAAAAAACAATAATAATAATAAAGCCTGCTGCCTTCTCTATCTATTTCAAAAGGTAACCCCTCCTCTTTCCACTGGAGGCCGCTGCCCTTTTTCCATACCTCAGTACCACAATGAACATTCCAGATGTCGACTCTTATTCATTCCACATTCTTTACTCCAAGCTGAAGATTGTCGTGAACTGGCCTTTAGTTTTGATTTTTTTTTTTTTAATTTCCCCTTGGTTTCTAAAAATTTGAGACATGTTTTAGAAGTCAAGGAATATTATGGTCAATTTTGTGCTTTGCACCAGATATGTTTTAAATAATGCTAAGATTAACTCTACCCAACAATGCCATTTGGCTTTTCTTATGAGCTGTGCCATTTTGTTAGTTGATTATTGCCTTGGCCATCACCAAATAAGGTCAACCAGAAATAGGCAGCACATGACATCACCAGGTTAAAGGTATAAAGATCAAGCATTTGCATTTTCTGGTTGTCAAAGTTTGGATTCTCTTATAAACCTTTGCACCCATTATTTGTTACTGAATTCAAAGGTATGAATAAATTTGCCCTGCTTTTTGACTACAACTTATTATTAATAATAATAATAATAATAATGCATTTTATTTATTCATAGGTGCCTTTCTAAACATTCAAGGACAACGAACAATAGATAAAACACAGATTATAAATAAAACTAAAATACAAAAATTTTAATCCAGACAGAGCAATTGTAATTAAAGAGAAAAAGCAGTCTTAAACAAATAAGTTTTAAGTTTAGATTTAAAATGTGAGAATGATTCAATATTTCTAAGCTCAGATGGTAGTGAACTCCAGAGCTGGGGAGCAGAGCAACTGAATGCTCTGCTCCCTATAGTGGTAAGATGGACAAAGGGGACAGTCAAGTGGAAGGAGGAAGAGGATCTAAGTGTACGGGAGGGAATGACAACATGGAGGAGGTCAGACAGATATGGAGGGGCGAGGTTGTGGATAGCCTTAAAAATTTAGTAGGAGAATTTTGAATTGAATGCGGAACTTAACTGGAAGCCAGTGAAGCTGCTGCAAAACGGGAGTGATATGGTGAATAGAGGAGGTTCTAGTAATGATGCTGAATTCTGAACCAGTTGAAGCTTATAAAGAGATTTGCGAGAAAGACCAAAGAAAAGGGAATTGCAATAATCCCGATGAGAAGTGACAAGGCTATGAACAAGGATAGCAGTGGTGTGTGGAGTGAGGGAGGGGCGAATACAATTAATGTTACGCAAGTGTAAATATGCAGATCGGGAGATGTTATTGATGTGGGACTGAAAAGTTAAAGTACTGTCAAGGATGATACCCAGACTCTTAACCTGTGGGGAAGGAGAGATAGAGGAATTATCAATAACAAAGGAAAAATGATCAGTTTTGGAAAATGTTGATTTTGTACCAATGAAGAGAGCCTCAGTTTTGTCACTATTTAATTTCAAAAAATTTGAAGAAAACCAGGAATTGATTTCTGCTATCCAATCAATAAGCGAGGAGGGTGGAAAGGAAAAAGTAGGTTTGCTAGTGAGATAGAGCTGGGTGTCATCAGCATAACAGTGGAAGCTAATGTTATATTTACAAAAGATATCTCCAAGGGGATTTTCCTGGGAATATGGTGACAATGTAGTGTGAGCTCAACCAGCTTGTGTGGTACAGACCCATAGGCATTGGCTAGGTCCAACCACAACACAGCAAGGTCGCCTCTGTTCTCATGAGCCTGATAAGCTGAGTTACCACACCTGTGTGCTCCAGGCAGCCAAGGACTAGAGGAACCCTATTTTAAGTCCTGAGACATAAAATCAAGAAAGAAAATTAAAATATAAAAAAAACATTAAGATGAAAAAAAGTGGAAACTCTCGAGAACCAAATGTTTTATTTTACAACCTAGTAAAGATCTAGATCAATCAAATGTTACTGAATGTGATCCATCATATTTTCAGAAATAAACATCACACTGAATTACACCTCAGCATGTCCTACAAACTGTTAAGGCTCCCCTTCCCTTATTATAGTGAATTCATTTCGTATACTGTTCATTGCCATTAATTTGCAATTTGATGGCATTTGATGCAATATACTCTTCAGGTAAATCATTTGCTCATGTCCATATCTGTCACAACAGGTTATTTCTGTATTATGTTTGTACATGTCTATTTCCTTTTTCAGTTTCCTATGATGGGGTACAGTGACACAGTCATGGTCTGCTGGCTAAGAGTTCCAAACAGCAGTGTTTGAAACTCACACTCAGACACTGGCTGTGTGGATCCTGCATGTTCTGCCAGAGACTGCATGGGGTTTCCTCCAGGTACCCCTTTTTTCTATGAACAACCCAAAGACATATAAGTTAGGTTAATTTGAAAGTCAAAACTGCCCCAATGTTGAGCTGTATGTGAAATGGACTCAATCCTGCCTTGTGTACAATGTTGTTTGAAAACTGACTGATGGCTTCCAATGAGCCTGCTGAAAATGAAGCACTGGAACAATTTTATTTCTTTTTAATTTTATTGATTTTATTGTAATCACACAACATTCCATAAAAACAGATTAATTTTTACAAAAATAGGATCGAAAACAAATCAACCCCCACCCCTAAGAAAAAGAGCATGGCCAGCAGAGTAAACCTTAAAGCTAGTAAAAATAAGTAAATAGATGAATTAATAAGTGAATAAAGATAAATCGAGGAGCAACCATGTGTCACTGGCTTGTTAAAAATAAGCAGAATAAGTTGTGAACCTGGAGAAACAACACAACACAAAGGTAATGGGCTGCTGGGTTTGCCAACAAAGACAATCAATTGTGTCCAGTCAGTCAGATAAAATATAATTCTGGAGTAGCAGATTGCTTTTGATCCAGAATAATTGTTTAGAAGAATCAGGAGAGTGTTATGGCCAACAGTGTCGAAAAAAGCACTTATGTCAAGGAATATCAAAGCAAGATCAACATTATCAGTACTTTGGAATGTGTTAGTCACAATTCTAACAAGAAGTGTGAGAGTGCAGCATAAAACTTAAAACACACAAATTCACGGTAATGGTTGTAATATATGGTTGACAAATCTCTAAAGGTGAGCCTGAAAAACAAAGTAGGCCTCACCAACACAAAGTAAGCCTGGCCCCCAAAACTCAATAAGCAGGGTTTGCAACCTGAACAGACCAAAAGCTTACATTTAAAATCTCTAAACAGCGAGACTGTGAAACATGGCCTGCAAAATAAAATAGTTCTTATAATGATAATAATTCAAAAAAATTTCAAAAATGGAACAAAATATGAATTTAAAAAAGGAATAAAAGGATAGTGTCATTTCAGAGAGGCAACAAATAGCAAACAAAATTCCAATTTACAAGACTAAGAGCCGAAATAAAAAAACATAACGCACTAAATTAAAATCATACACTTATTAAAATAATTATGCAGAAACTGAGTTGAACAACACCAGTGGGAACAATCAAATGCCTCAGTAATAGAGCTGAGGAACCAAAGCCAAATAAAAAACAGGAAAGCCGATAACGATCAAGGAAACTACAGTCTGGGTGAGAACCCTGGCTAAACCACAATACTTATTAGTTAAATAATGACATAAATAAGAGGAGATTTTGAAAGTTTAAACAAAAAGTTGTTTTTTTTTAATACTGGTACAAGCCTTGAGGAGAGAAGGAACTGTGATAAACTAACAAGACATATGTAGAGTATGCACTTAAAAAGAGGCATAGATAGAAAATTCTGAGGGAAGGTGGTAGTCTTAAAAGAAAGAAGAAAGGAGATCAGAAAGACATAAAGATGGAAACACCACATGTGAGTATGTAGAAAGAGGGCATATGCCAAGGTGTGAAAAATGGAGACAAAACAAGAAATGGATAGATAGGAGTAGAGTGCAAAGGAACAGGACAAAGAAATTGAAGCATATTAAATTTCCCTTTCCAAATTGAAGTAAAAATTTGATAGTTTTGATTTTTTTATTAATCGTAAATAAAATAGTGACTTTTTTATTGTTACTATGTTCTAGATTGTGTAAAGTGCATTAAAGCTTCAATAGGCAAATGTGTCAACACATTTTATTAATAATAATTACTTTTCTCTTTTTGCACATTATGGAAAATGATCTTGATTTATTTGCAGAAACCTAAATGGTGATAAATTTGCTCTCTTTTTCATATTAAAGAAAATGCCTTGGATTTCTGACTTTTTATTAAAATAAACTTCTTTATGATATTTACTATTATTTACTGTAGCATAATTTCAGATGGGGCAGCACGGTGGTGCAGTGGTAGCGCTGCTGCCTCGCAGTTGGGAGACCTGGGTTCGCTTCCCGGGTCCACCCTGCGTGGAGTTTGCATGTTCTCCCCGTGTCTGCGTGGGTTTCCTCCGGGCGCTCCGGTTTCCTCCCACAGTCCAAAGACATGCAGGTTAGGTGGATTGACGATTCTAAATTGGCCCTAGTGTGTGCTTGGTGTGTGGGTGTGTTTATGTGTGTCCTGCGGTGGGTTGGCACCCTGCCCGGGATTGGATCCCTGCCTTGTGCCCTGTGTTGGCTGGGATTGGCTCCAGCAGACCCCCGTGACCCTGTGTTCGGATTCAGCGGGTTGGAAAATGGATGGATGGATAATTTCAGATGTCCTTATGTCAAGGGTGTCCAACTCCAATCCTGGAGGGCCACAGTGGCTGCTGGTTTTCCTTCCTGCCACTTTCTTTATCAGGGACCAGTTTCTGCCACTGATTGACTTCTATTCCTTTCATTTTAATTGCCAGATTTTTAAAGACTCCGTCCTCTGAATTATTATTTTTTCCTTAAATGGCAGCCAAATAAAAATGAGATATGAAGTGAGCCAACAGATGACCAGCTAACTACAACCTATTTCTTTACAACCACTTTCTCTAATTACAAGCCAATTCTTGTTGTCAATTAAACCTGTAATTTACCTCCATGGCTTGTTGGTGCTCTCATTCTGTCTCAGAAGACATTTCCGAAACAGCTGATTTTCTTTATTCTGGTAGAACCATCAAAATGTTTTCTGGACCTGAGCAGATCAGCATTACTGAGACCATCACCTTTCTTTATTTTCAGATATTGTATGATAACTCAGAATTGCGATCTATGAAAGCAGCTGGCCGACGCCTTGAGAGAATGTCACGTAAGACTGGCCTCACCGTGCACATCCAGGCTTTCTCTGACCACCAAAGAGCTTACAGAGAAGCACTAACTTCTGCCAAGAACACCCATTATGGCAGAATAATAGAAAGTGGCCATGATAACCCAAGGGTTTTGTTCTCTGTAGTTAATAAACTACTCGAACCCGCATCTGATCCAACTACCTCTTCTACTGAAGTCTGTGAGGAATTCCTCCACTTTTTCCGTAACAAAATTAAAGATCTAAATAATTCAACCAACATAAATACATCATCTGTTTATATCTCTCCCTGTTTTCCCACTCCATCCAGCTCCTTCTCTAAGTTCTCACCAGTCACTTCTGCGTTTGTTAATAACCTGCTTTGTAAGATGAGGCCAACTACTTGTGTACTGGACCCCATCCCCACCACACTACTTAAATCCTGCCTTCATGCCATAATCCCGACTGTTACAACAATAATAAACTCATCCCTTGACACTGGCTCTGTGCCGCTCACTTTTAAAATTGCTTCTGTAACCCCAATGTTAAAAAAGTCTGGCCTTGATGCTGACAATCTTAACAATTTCCGGCCTATTTCCCACTTACCTTTCCTGTCAAAAGTTCTTGAGCGTGTTGTAGCTTCCCAACTCACCAATTACCTAACCTCTAATAATTTGATGGAACCCTTTCAGTCTGGTTTCAGGGCGCGGCACAGCTGTGAAACTGCTCTGCTACGGGTAACCAATGATTTGCTTATGGCAGCAGACTCTGGACAAACTAGCATATTAATTCTGTTAGACCTCAGTGCAGCATTTGACACTGTTAGACATGACATCCTACTGCCCAGAATGGAGAACATGCTGGGTATCTCTGGCACTGCCCTCCAGTGGTTCAAGTCCTATCTGACTGATAGGCAAGAGTTTGTTAGTCTTGGCAACAGCAGATCCAGCTCAGCGCCAGTCACACAAGGAGTCCCTCAGGGCTCTGTCCTCGGTCCTCTGCTTTTCTGTATTTATATGCTTCCCCTTGGCCATATTATCCGTAGTTATGGATTGGGTTATCATTTTTATGCAGATGATACTCAGCTCTACTTCAATGTTAAAAGTGGAACTTCATCAGAGCTTTCTCAGCTCACAACCTGCCTTAGTGAAATTAAAACCTGGATGGAGCAGAACTCTTTAAAATTAAATTGCAATAAAACTGAACTCCTGCAAATTGGGACTAAAATGCAACTTAATAAAATGAGCTCCTTCCCAGTCCATCTTGGCAGTGATCTCATCAGACCTGCCTCTACTGTAAAAAATCTTGGTGTCATTTTTGATTCCTCCCTCACTTATTCCGCCCACATAAATCACATTAAGAAACTTTCTTACTTTCACCTCCGTAACATATCCCGTGTTCGCTCCTTCCTCTCCTTCCCTAATGCTGAGAAACTTGTCCATGCTTTTATCACATCCCGCATCGATTATTGTAATTCCCTACTGGCAGGTGCCCCTTCTAATCTTATATCACAGCTCCAGCTTATTCAAAACTCAGCTGCAAGAGTCCTTACTCAAACCAGCAGCAGCGAGCACATCACACCCATCCTGCTCCGTCTTCACTGGCTCCCTGTGTCTTACAGAATCAAATATAAAATCCTACTAATAACCTACAAAGCTTTAAATAACCTCGCACCAAACTACATCAGTGACCTTCTCCATCACTATGTGCCTGCCCGCCCACTAAGGTCCTCTGATTCTGGTAATCTTGTTGTACCCCTCACTAATCTACACTCCATGGTTGACAGGGCCTTCAGCTGTATAGCGCCCAGACTCTGGAATGACCTACCAAAATTAATCAGGTCAGCTGACTCCATGAATTCTTTTAAAAAACAACTCAAAATTCATCTGTTCAGGAAGGCTTTTAGCTCTACTTGACTTTATTACCCTTCTCTCAGTTTACCTCTCTGTCAAGATGCCAATGTAACCTGTATGTGTGTGCTATGCCATCAATTATGTTGTCTGTTTTTTTTCTCAGAATTTACTGTCTTAATCTTCTTTATTTATTTATCTGGTTTGTACAATGCTATATACTGTATATTCTGCCGTTCTTTATTTATTCTGTAAGTGCCTTGAGCATGGGAAAGGCGCTATATAAATAAAATGTATTATTATTATTATTATGATGGACACAGGCTAGCTGGTTATGTGTTAGCTCACTTTGTGTCTTATTGTTTGACTGCTAATTAAGGAAAAAAGAGACAATTAAGGAGTCTGGGTCTTAAATAGAAAGTTAATTACAAATAAGGCAAAAGAAGTTAATTAGCAGCAGACACTTGTCACTAATTAAGAAAAGAGTTAGAATGAAAGTCTACAGACACTGCAGCCTTTCAGGATTGCAGTTGGACACCCCTGCCTTAAGTGTTGTGGTTTGCATTTTTTATGGAATATGGTTAATTAAAAAAAATATATTATATATAAGGAAAAAACATATCTTAAAGTAGCATTTTATTTGTGAGCTTTCAACACCTGCATAGCATATACTTTGTTTACAGAGTCAATTGAAGTTCTGATTGAGGCTCTCAAGAGACTGAGTGAGGAATCTTGAGTGTTTAGGCTTGCAAGTGTCCTGGATAAAAACCATGAATCAGGGCTTTACTGACCTCTTAGGCACAGCCATCAGCAGTGTGTCTGTCTGTGGAGAGACTGTCAAGCTTGTTGAGAGGTTTACATACCTTGGCAGCGACATTCGTGTCTCTGGTGACTCTTCATATGTTTCATAGTCCAACGTATGAAGAGAAAAGGAGACAGGATTGTTCCTTGTGGTGCTGCTCCAGTGTTGCTCACATCAGATACACAGATGCAAAGTTCTTGAGTCTCTCAAACTGCAGTCTGCCTGACAGACCGACATTGCATCATTTGCTGTTTTTTCATTTTGTCATGTGGTACTATTGTTATAAAGGAAGGAATATGTAAATTACTAATATAGTGAACACTGCAATATACTGTATATAAGAATATATTCTAATGTGTTTCACCACTTCCCATTGTAGAAAAGCTAATAATAATAAAGGTCAATACTGTGCATTACATAGGTTTTAGTAAAGTGCACTTATGCTGTAGCTATACATAAATTACATACAATATAATTTTACATATTTCTAATTCTTTTTTCCAAATCTTTTTGGAATTTTTTGTTTCCTTCCAGCACTGAATTCTTTCTTTTGTTCATGTTTTTCTGGTGATTTTACATTGTGTGCCAGACTCCAAGTTGACTACAGTGCTCTACCCATGAACATTTTTACTGTCTTAATTATGTTAGGAAATCCAATTAATTTTGTTCAATGAGCTCTTTTTTACTATTTTACTGTTTATGTACTATTTTACTAAGTATGTACTATTTGTACATAATTTTAAAAGAAAGGTTTTAAATATAGTTAACTTTTCTTACTATTATGTTTCAATTATTATTCTTGTTTATCATTGACAAATTAATTACCTTATACCTCATTATCAGCCTTACTAATTAATGCCTTCTTGCTTGTCATTATTTTACTGGCACATATGTTGCATGATCTCACTTCATTATAAAAAAGTAAATAATTAAGATCTAGAATATATCTGTAATTA
Source organism: Erpetoichthys calabaricus (assembly GCF_900747795.2). Classification (NCBI taxonomy): domain Eukaryota; kingdom Metazoa; phylum Chordata; class Cladistia; order Polypteriformes; family Polypteridae; genus Erpetoichthys; species Erpetoichthys calabaricus. The sequence continues at coordinate 323,327,740 of NC_041394.2, forward strand.
TGATAATGTATTAGGTTGCATTCTGTAAATTTTCATTTCCTAAAAAACATTCACACTTGAACGTTTTCACATTTTTTCTTATACAACATTGAATCACCTTGTATTTGATTTGCCTTTTTTTGACAGTGATCAACAAAAAAACACTGTAAAGACAAAGTTTAAACAAATCTCTTCAAAGTTTTCTAAATTAAATAAACAAATAAAACTCAAAATAACTGTGTGCACAGGTCTCTGCCTCTCTTCCTCAGCTTTGAACATCTGGACTTCCCCATTTTTCACCTTTCATATTTCCAAAACTACTCTGCTCTGACCGAATGCATAGGGGATTGTGAGTGAACAGCCTTTTTCAAGTTCACCCACAAGTTCTCACATAGATTTTGATTTAAACTCTGACTCAGTCACTCCAGAACATTAACATTGTTGCTTTTAAGCCATTGCTAGTTAGATTGGGCTGTATTCCTGATGCAAAACAAATATCCCAAGGTGCAGACTTCCTGCAGACTACATCTGTTTTTTCTGCAGGATTTCCTCATATTTTTCTGTGTTCATTTTACTCTCACAAGCCTTCCAGGAGCTTGCTGAAGAGAAGCATTCCACCAGTATTATGATATAACTACCATGCTTCACAGTGGGGATGTTGTGCAGTATTTGGCTTACTCCAAACGTGGTGTTTAGTCTGAAGGCTAACAAATAAATTTTGTTCTCATCAGGCAACATTCTTCTAGTTGACTTCGTAATTACCCATGTGTCTTGTGCCAAGTTGTCATAAATGTTGCTTTTTTTTTTTAAACAGTGGCTTTCTCTGTGTGATTCTTTCATAAATCTGTGACACTGTGAAAGTAGCATCCATATGTACAGTCTGTCTAATCTCAATGTTTAACTCTTTCTTAACTCTTTCTTGGTGGCCTACCTTACTAGGCTTCTTGCAAGATCACTCAGTTTATGTGGATGGCCTGCTGTAGCTGTGCCATGCTCTTTTCTTTTTCCATTCCTTAACACTAGAATCCTCTTCTGGGACAGTTTCTCCCCACAAGCTATCAGGCTACTGAACTGCTGAATACTAATCACTTTGACAACAACAGTTATTTTAAAAGTACTAGTCACTTTTACATTCTGTACATAGACTGGAACATACATACATACATACACATATATATGTATGTATATATATATATATATATATATATATATATATATATATATATATATATATATATATATATTGTGGCACTCGGCTGGGGTTCCTACCCGGCTGGGATGCCTGGGGAGACAGGAGGGCTCATGCCTCCTACAGACCACGAGGGGGCGACCGATCTGGTTGTATTGGGGGCCACGGGAACAGGGCTTAGAAGCTCAACCCTGTAGGTGCCCGTGGCCACCGCCAGGAGGCGTCCCCGTGCCTGATGGACCCTGGACCCCAGCACTTCCTCCACACCAGGAAGTGCTGGGGGGAACAAGAGAGGGAACACCCAGAGTGCTTCCGGGGAGACAGCCGGCACTTCCACCACACTGGGGCATGTCAGGTGGAAGATTGCCGGTGCACACCTGGAGCACATCCGGGTATGAATAAAAGGGGCTGCCTCCCTTCATTCAAGGCAAGAGTCGGGTGGAAGAGGACAAAGCTTGGTGAAGAGGAGTGGAGGCGGACCAGAGACTGTAAAGGCATTGTGAGTGTGGCCAAGGACTTAAGGGGTGATTGGTGCTGAGGCACTGGGAATGTGCACTGTAATGGATGAGAATAATGTAAATAAACGTGTGTTGGGTGATAACATCTTGTCTACCTGTCTGTGTCCGGGCTGTACCCCACAATATATAAATATTGTGACAAGACTTCAGACATATAAAAGTTTGGGGCAGCCACCCATATATTATTTCCCGGCTGCAAAAGTTTGAACAGAGATGTTCACACGACTGAGTCCAAAATAGAACTGATGAGGTGGAGGTAAGATGGCGGCTTTAAAGGCCCAGAGAGGAAGTGACGTCATCAGAAGGGCTGGAGCCGGAAGTGACATCATCAGGCCCGGAAACGGAAGTAACATCATCAAAAGGGCCGGATGTGATTTCATCAATAGCACCGGAACCTGGTGGGATTTCCTGGGAACGGTCTGCAAGGAGCTGAGAAAGACAGTCAGCGCACTCTGTCACCCCCTAGTCTGATATGGTATTACCAATACTTAAGCCCTTTAGCTGTCTCCTACTCACACGTGTCCTCGCCTGGGTCGGGTGTCCTGCACCGAGAGATCATGTACCCGAGAGACAGCATCGGCGTTGGAATGGAGAAAGCCCTTACAATGAACTAGTGAAAACTTGTATGGTTGAAGATCAAGAAACCACCTAGTGAATCGCAGATTCAACTCCTTGTGGAAGGCCATCCACTGTAGAGGCGCAGGGTCCGTCACCAGAGTGAACTTACGACCCAGGAGGTAGTACCTCAACTGCGTAATCGGCCACTTAATCGCCAGGGCCTCTCTCTCCAACGCTGCATACCTGGTCTCCCGATCCAGCAGTTTCTGGATCAGGAACATAACGGGGTGTTCAACACCATCGACACTCTGGCTCAGCACTGCACCCAGGCCTGTGTCTGAAGCATCTGTCTGGAGGATGAAAGGGAGAGAAAAATTAGGTGCTTTCAAAATAGGAGTTGAAGTAAGGGCCTGCTTCAAGTCACAGAATGCAGTGTCCGTCTTATCTGTCCATACCACATGGTTGGGAGCCCTCTTCTTTGTTAGATCAGTCAAGGGTGCCACTCTCACCGAAAACCGAGGTACGAACTGGTAGTAGTACCCTGCTAATCCGAGAAATGCTTGGACCTGCCTCTTGGTTCTCAGACGGGGCCATTTCAGAATGGCTTCTACCTTTGAACATTGTGGTTTGACGGTACCCCGACCCACTAGGTAGCCTAAATATTTAGCCTCTTTTAATCCAAAGAAACACTTCTTAGGATTGATTCGAAGCCCGGCCTTGGCTAGCGTCCACAATACTGCTTTCACCTGCTGTAAGTGATCCTTCCATGTGCTGGAATAGATGACAACGTCATCTAGATATGTAGCACTATACGCATTATGGGGTCGGAGCACTTTGTCCACCAGACGTTGGAAAGTCGCAGGAGCCCCGTGTAACCCGAATGGAAGGACACAATACTTCCAATGTCTGCTAGGGGTGCTAAACGCAGTCTTAATCTTAGTGGAGGCCGTTAAAGGAATTTGCCAGTACCCCATAACTTTCCTCTGTTACTCCTAGTTCCTGTATACACTTGATTTCAAGCTCCACTTCTACTTTCTTTGCCTCGGGAAGTCGATAGGGTCGCTCTCTAACAATAACCCCGGGTGCTGTCACTATGTCATGTGCAATCAGAGAGGTCCTCCCGGGTTTCTCACTCACCATCTCTGGGATGGACAGGATAGCTGTTTCACTGTCTGGAATTTAAATCTGCTCCAAAATTAAGGTTGACTGTGTGAGCAAAGAATGAGCGGGTTTGAGATCAGGATCAGGATCCCTCTCCTTCCACGGCTTCAGCAAATTAACATGATAAACCCATTTGCTCGGTCAACAATTGGGTTGTTTTACCAAATAATCGACGAGCCCTTTCCTCTCCTTAATTTCATAAGGTCCTTGCCAATGGGCAAGTAATTTCGAGTGAGAGGTTGGAACCAAAACCATGACACGATCTCCCGGATGGAATTCTCAGATTCTCATAATAGTGGGCCTGTACTGCCTGCGCATCTTCCAAATGACTTTTTAGAACAGGTTGAATTTTTCCAAATCGATCACGTAACTGCGCGATATACTCTAATATATTGGTAGAGGGAAGAGCCTCTCCTTCCCATCCTTCTTTTAAAATATCTAATAATCCCAGAGGTTGTCGTCCATATAATAATTCAAATGGCGAGGACCCCGTAGAGGCTTGTGGGACTTCCCGATAGGCAAAGAGTATGAGGGGGAGGAGCTGATCCCAGTTCCTCCCATCCCCGCTGACCACCTTACGAAGCATCTGTTTGAGAATTTGATTAACCGACTAGACCGTCGGTTTGAGGATGATACACAGCGGTCTTTAAGTGCTTTATTTTAAGTAACTTGACAACTTGCCTGAATGTCTCCGAGGTGAATGGCATCCCTTGATCCGTAAGGACTTCTTTAGGGATGTTGTCAAGTGCAAAGACTCCTACAAGTTCCCGTGCGATTGCTTTTGATGTAGCTGAGCACAGGGGAATAGCCTCGGGATATTGAGTAGCATAATCAATGAGGACTAAGATATATTTATGTCCTCGGGCTGAGGGCTCTAGGGTTCCTACAATGTCGACCCCAATTTTTGAGGAATTTAATGTCCTCAACAAAATGTTTCTCCTGGCCTCCATGCCTGTCCCACCTCTGATATCTTTTCATGCATTTTTTATAGAGATGAGTGGTTTGTGGTTATCTCATCAGAAATGAGTACAAGGTAAACAACTCTTGTAGCTAGTAATTATTTATTACAAATCCAATATGTGTCTAGTTTATTTTTTACATTAATTTATAATGAAGAGTTGAATGAACATATTGTCACATTAAAATTCAGCATGTTACTGGCTTCATATTGTATTCCTTTAAATATTACTAGTAATAAGATTCTGAACAAAACGCATTACCCCGTGATGAGAGCTGGACCCTTGTGAATAAAATAATAGACAGAAATCGTGTTAAATGCTATCAGTTATCTCATGACTGTGTTCTTTAGATAAATGTTTAATTTACTAATATTTGTTGAAGACAGAAACGTTTTGGATATTAAGGCACATGAAACTTTCTGTGTGCTTTAATGGAGTCTTTGAAGCTGATACACAAATGAGTTGGTTCCCCCCGTTATGCAATGGTCTGATTTTATGTATATTTTATTGTTACTTTTGAAGCATTATTTTTCATATTTTTATGTATTTTCTGTTATGATCTAGATGTAGTGCATTATGTTTGTGAAGGTGTTTTTTTCTTGTGAGTATTGTTATTTGTTGAATTTACTGGTTTCTTTAATTTATTTTACCTCTGTCTCTTTTTTGGTCACAGATTATGGAACTGGAATTGTTTGCTTTAGGATTTCCTTTTACTTACTCTTTTTGATCATTTTTTTGTATTTTCCATTTTTGTTAGTAAATTTTGTTAGTAAATCTTCCATTTATAAATATTATGTGTTACCCTTTTGTTTCCAAACCAAAGGTTTACAGTAATCCCCTTTCTTGTAGAGCATTTTATACATTTTGTGACTTTTAAATTCTTTTTTTTATTTATTTTCAAAGCCAGCTGTTATTTCTGGAGTGTGCTAGGCTGGAAGCCATCAGATAGCAGCTCTGAGTAAGCTGGACTAGGTGAGCCTTTTCTGTGAAGGTCCTGGTCTTTCTTTTGTTGAGCTTTCTGGAGACCTCGCACCCATCTTCCATAAGTCCATAAACACAACACGCCCATGGTGCCTTCTACACACATTGCTTTTCATGGGCTTTTCAGCATTTATGAAGCATGAAGCCCCTGCCTTCTTCTTAATTCCTGTTGCACATCAATAAATAGTAATGGATGGAAACTGATGCTGTATAGGAAATCCGTGCCAGCTCAGCAATTAAAATTCTGCTCAGGCCCCATGATGTAACTCATTAATGTGAAGCTGTTGTACAAAATTGATCCCAGGTCTTCCCTGGTGTGACTTTAAGCAAAAATCATTCAGTTATTACAAGCTTGTAGCTGTGCCTCTTCACAGCAGAACACACAGTAACCCAAAAATTATGACTTTAATCACAGAAGCCCAGTTACTTGCATAGACTTTGGTGACTCAAAGCCTCTTTCAGTAAAACATTTCCCTGCTTGATAGTGTGATGTACTGTACTGTGGGAAAGTTACCTTATATTGCCATTTTATTGTCCATCAGCCAATAACAAACTGTCACATTGCACATATGTGAAAAATCTCAACTAAGGAAACACAGCGGGGACATGTGAAATGGTACATTAACTAAAACTAGAAGCATCAACTCAGTACATCTCAGATTGAGCAAACAGATTTTGTTTCACATTAATAATAGATGTTATTCTAATTTCTAAATAATATTTTTACAGTGAAAGTGGAATAACCAAAAAAAAAACATAAAAATAAACTTATGTAGAAACTGCAGAGGTTTCAGATGTCTGGAGGACTTCACGATTTAATGCAAGGCAACTTCAGAATTAGAAAATAATTATCTTTGTTATGGAGCACATTATTTCATCGGCTCATTCTGTGTAGGTTTTTGCGTGCCCAGTTAAAAATGACCTATAATTTGAGCTTTTCGTCTATATCACACTCTCAAGCATGCTAATTAGATTCATAGCTTTTAGTACACAGGAGTTAATTGAGTTGGTACATTATTTTCTCCATTTTAATCCACTCATTTATTAAGATTCAAAGCCATTTGTTTATTTATTTTATTTGTGTATATACCAGCTGGTAGTGTACTGGGTAAGTGAATAGACTAAACCCACTATGTAATAATAATAATAATAATAAATTTAATTTATATTGCACAGTCCACAGTCTCGGCACCACAGATGAAAAAGCCCTATCACCCATACTGCGAAGTTTGGTTCTAGGGACTTGGAGAGTGTTAGTGTGTACAGAGCGGAGGGTGTGTGAGGAGGTATGAGGGGTAAGGAGTTCCTGTAAGTAAAGGGGGGCATGTCCATAAATGCACTGATGGGTGAGGAGAACGACCTTGTACTCAATGCTGAGTGGGACAGGGAGCCAGTGAAGGGTTTTCATGATTGGGGTGATATGGTCATGCTTTCGCACCCTCATCAGTATCCTGGCAGCGCTATTCTGAAAATACTGGAGTCTCTGAATACTCTTGCCAGGAATCCCGATGAGGAGCGCATTACAGTAATCCAGCCTGGAGGAGACAAAGGCATGGACGAGCTTCTCTGTATCTGCCAGGGTGAGAGTTGGGTGGAGTTTAGCGATGTTCTTGAGGTGGTAGAAAGAAGACTTACAGAGGTGTTTGATGTGAGTGTCAAAGGTGAGTTGAGGGTCCATTTTAACACCCAAATTGGTGACAGATGTGGAAAGGGGGATGTTTTGGCCAGCGAAAGTGATACTGGTGATGGAAGAAGAGTGGAGATGGTGTGATGTGCCAACTAAGATGGCTTCTGTTTTGGATCTGTTTAGCTGAAGAAAACTGAGCCTCATCCATGCCTCTATCTCCTCCAGGCAGGTAGTCAATGTAGATATTGGCAGAGGAGCAGCAGAGGAGGTGGGGGTAGTCCTGAGGTAAAGCTGAGTGTCATCAGCATAGCAATGGAAAGATAAACCATGTCTGCTAATGACACTTCCAAGAGGGAGCATGTAGATGGTGAAAAGGATGGGGCCTAGCACAGAGCCCTGTGGGACACCACAGGTGACGTTGTGGGTATGAGATTTTGCGCTGCCCAGGGCGACATGCTCAGTTCTGCCGGTCAGGTAAGATGTGAACCAATTGTGAACATTTCCTGAGAGTCCAATGGTGTATTTCAGGTGGTGAAGGAAGATGTTGTGGTCTATTGTGTCAAAAGCAGCTGTCAGGTCAAGGAGGATGTGAGCCTAAGCTCCAAATGTAAAAATGAGTATATATACTCACTGAGTAAATTATTAGGAACATCATACTAAAACTGGGAAGGGCCTACTTTTAGTCTCTAAACAGCATCAATACCTAATGGCATGGAGTCCACAAGTTAATGAAAACACTCCTTTCAGATTATGTGCTGACCTGATTGCAATTTCTGCAGATTTGTCAGCTTAACAGTCATGCAGCCAATCCCCCTTCCTACCACATTCCAATGGTGTTCGATTGGATTAAAATCCGGTGACTGGGAAGGCCACTGAAGAGAAATAAATACATTGTAATGTCCATGAATCCAGTTTGAGATGTTTGCTTTGTGCCATGGTGCATTATCATGCTGGAAGTAGCCATTAGAAGGTAGGTACATTTAGGCCATGAAGGGATGCACATGGTAAGCAACACTACTCAAAGAAGCTGTGGCATTCAAGTGATGATTGACTGGAATTAAAAGGTTCAAAGTGTTCCAAGAAAACATTCAGCAAACCATTACACCACCATGGGTTGGGTGCATGAATTCTTGCTGTTGGCAGTGAATTCTGACCATTCATTTGCGTGCCTCAGCAAAAATTGAGTTTCATCAGACCAGAGTACATTTTTTGAGTCTTCACCTGTCCAGTTTTGGTGAGCCTGTGCCCAATGTAGCCTCATCTTTCTGTTCTTGGCTGATACGAGTGAAATGGAATGGATTGTGCATTCTCAGATGCTTTTCTGCTCACCACAGTTGAACAAAGTTGTTATCTGAGTTACCGTAGCCTTTCTGTCAGCTCAATCCAGTCTGGCCATTTTCCTCTGAGCTAGTTCCATGATCAACAAGGCTGCTGCTCACTGGATGTTTTTTTTGTTTTTCACACTATTCACAGTAAATTGTAGAGACTGTTGTGTGTGAAAATTCCGGGTGATTAGCAGTTTCAGAAACACTTCACACATCCCGTCTGGCACCAACAGTCATGTCATGGTCAAAATCACTGATATCACATTTTTGCTCATTCTAGTGTTTAATGTGAATATTAACTGAAGTTCCTGACCTGTAGCTGTGTGATTTTAGACATTGTGCTGCTGTCACATGATTGGGTGATTAGATGCAGGTGTGCAGGTGTTCCTAATAATATGTTAAGTGAGTGTGTGTGTATAAATGCTTAGTTTAAACACAGTACACTTTTCCCACAATTTGGACTATAACTCTACCCATCTATCCATTTTCCTAACTCATTTATCCAGGACAGGTTCACAGGAAAGCAATTCACCTAACCCACTGTGGACTGTGGAAGGAAAGAGGACCCATAGGAAGCCCAAGCAGACACTGGAAGAACATGCAAACTCCATTCAGGGAGTGATGATATCCAGGTGTGACATGTTTGGCATTTCTAATTAGTCATTGTAATTTGCCAGCCTTTTATCCAATTTTGTTATAAATTATGACCATGTAGTGTTGATCGAGGATTTTACTATGCACATTCATGTAGAAACTGTCACTTTTAGCAAATGTTGTAAATACTTGATAAACTCAGTTGGGTTTTGTCAATGGCACGACTAATTGCCATAACCACACATTAGATCTAATTATTATTTATGGAGTTGAGATTCAAAATGTAAATATTGCACCATTAAATGAAGTTATTTCTGATCACCACTTAATTATGTTTGATTTTGTTCTTACCAATACAATTATAGATTAGAACAAGGAATGTGTGACATTTAGATTGTAACTCTGCGTCAAAATTTGTAAACGAGTAATGGTGGAAAACAATTTGGAACAACTAACATCAAATTATAATGTGACTGCAATTCTTTTTGTTTGTTTTTTGCTTTCTCCCAGCCATCTGACCTTATCACCAGACTCATCCACAGAAACTTACATTGTATGTAAGGATGCTACTCTTCAAGTTGAAAATTATCTGTTTTTTAAGATCATTTAGATTGGTTTTTAATTGTTCCTTTTTACTTATTTATTATTATTGCCTAATCTTATTTGTTTTTCATTTCTTATAACTTTCTCTTTGACATCTTTTTTGTGTGAAAATGTGCTATATAAATAACTGCTGCTGTATATAAAGCCTTAAATAAATAAATAAATAAATAAACCTGATATTATTAATATTTACAGACCAGAGTGCACCCATACTGGCATACTTAAGGTTCTAAGGATTAATAAAATAGCACTAGGAGGTCAAGTTTTAAGTTACTGAGCCCCAAAGTTGTGGAATGATCTGCCTGCTATTATATGAGATACCAACTCAGTCAGAATATTCAGTATTTTAGTCTAGCATACCCTGACTAGAGCTACTGATTAGCTGTGAATAATGCATCTCTGTTTGTTTGTAATATGTCTTCAAAAATATAAGTAATACAGTATTTATAAACTGTTACTAACCCTCATCTATTCTGTATTTGTAACCAGTGATCACTTTTTAAAGAATTCCAGGCAGGCTATCATTCATTTGTGGAGAAACTCTGTTCCAGCTTGGCCTTATATTTGCTTTTGACATCCTAAATGTCTGTTTAGTTGATATTTTCCCTGTTTGTGCACATTTTTGTCTCTACCTTTATAAGCTTCCTCTTTACTTCCTCATAAACCTTTTCGATTTTTAGAAATTAATGGTTTGTAATTATTGTATTTGATAACTGCTTTAGTTGGATTACTGATTTCCTCACAAAAACATTTGTAAAAAGTAACTGTACTCACGTAATCCATCAGAGACATCTTTGAATACCTCTGTAGTGTCCTGGATTTTAAAATTTTATATTTTATTTTATTTTTTGTCCACACAAAAATGAACTTAATCTTACAAGGACAGTTAACATCAAAGTGCCTTCTCTTCCTGAATTGTATCACATTAAAACACATATTTTGCTCAAAATGAACAGGATGAACTAAACACTTAATGAGGTAATTAACATCAAGGCATCTCCTCTTCCTGAAGTGTACCTCACTTTTAATACATCTGTGCAAATAAAGTAGAAGACCAGGGGGGTATTTTTCGTACGTAGATTACTCGTTTAGCCGGATGTAATTGTTGACGATTTGGCCTGATCCTGGATCTGTCGGTTTTTTGAAACTCTTGCTGGAAGTGTTGTCATAGCAACACATCCTAATCCTCAAACCTGCTCGAAGCAGGTGTGTTCGATGTAAACAAGGATTAGCTCATACATTTAATCAGTGTCCGTGCGTGGAATTCATTTAATCATGACTTCGCAGTTCATGAATGAGCGACCAATTGATACTGTATATTGGTACGCAAATTATAAGAAGAGAATTTCATGTAGAGAGGGTTTTGTGTGATTGGCAAGATCCTTTATTGCTCCTGGAGGAAATTCTTTTCGAAAGATACCGCTTTAGCCGAGGGGGAATATTGTACCTTAAAAATTTATTAGGACCTTATATTCGAAGTCAAACTTGGCGAAGTCGGGCTCTCACAGCCACACAGACAGTATGCATTGCTTTGAGGTTTTTTGCAAGCAGCACTTTTTTTAAATACTGTAGACGATGCGGAAAATCTATCTAAAAGTGCAGTTTGCCAGGCAATTTGTAAAGTTTGTTTGGCTCTGAAATATTTCCTTCGGGTTTTCATAGTGTTTCCTGGACACCTGCGTGTGAAGACAAAAGAGGAGTTTCATGCCATTGCAGGTAGGTAATACACAGGCAAAAATACCCACAGTTCCATAAAGAATCTCACAATCAGCCTAACATTCTCATTACCCAGGGTTTCCAAATGTGATTGGGGCACGTGGGACTGATCACAGTGGAGTTTGATCAAACATTATTTGGAAATGTACCTCTCCTCCTGATGAATAATCAGACACAGTGTCTTCATCAAATATTTAACCTTTGTCAATATCTCGTTGGTCAGACACAGGTTCTAGGGATATGACATTCCCTGCAACTGACCCAACAAAAAAGAGGGCTATATGGAACATACCTGTGGCACACATTGAGGACAAACATATGCAATGACCATCCTTTACCTGAAATGAAGTGACCACTGCATCCTGCCACTGGTTCTGAGAAGGAGCTTCCCCCTGGAATGCCCTCAGAAACAGGGCAATGGGCATTTTGCTGGAGAGCCAACTCTTCGGCAGGGGTTAGTTCTGGACCGCGTGGACCTCCAACTGTTTTTTGCTTGTCTGACTTCTTATTAGATTTAAAATTAATGTTCTTTACATTATATATGATTCTTTATGTCAACAATTCTTTAAATAGTTATATACCAATATTTACCAGTTTGAAGTATATTCTTGTACTTCACTTTCACCTGGCCCGTGTTCTCCTTGTGCTCACATTTGATCTGGAATTATGACATATTAAATAATGATTAATCTGACACATAAGAAATGAAATGCTGCTTTCAGTAAGTACAATGCACACGCATTTAATTTGTCGGCCACTTTTTGCCAGCCATCTTTTCTGGTTTGGGCTGCTTTTGCAGTGTTACCCTTGAAATTCTTGAAATTCTTCATGTCCTTTGAATGAAAGGTCTTGCTCCGCTTGTGTGAAAAAAAAATGCGCCCGTTCTTTCGTCATTTTGTTACAGCCTATCAAAGACTTGCTGATCATGTTTTCTAGACTCGATATACAGTATATGGGCTTTTCAATCAGTGCGGGCTTGCGCATTCTTCTCGGATGATTAGATCCAGCTAGACTAATCTACTACACAGCTGCTTTTGAAAAACCGACTTATCCCAGATGAGTTTCACTGGCATTAACTCATCCTAGATGAGGCATCTGATCTCGGATGTTTTAAGCGACGTACGGAAAATACCCCCCAGGATGATGCCTCAGGCAGTATTGATTATTTTATAACCTTTGAACAGATGGGTGCTCTAGGACTAGGAATCGCCAAATTCGTTTACAGCTTGGGAAAGGAAGGAATTCAGACATACTTAAAAGATGAAAGACTGTAAGCGAAATCATTTAACATACGGAAAACCAGTCAATCAAAGGTGTGCTACATCACGTTTCCGGAATCCCATGTGGAATTTTAAAATAAATATGCTTTGTCTGAGAGTGACGTCAGAAGAAGAAACAGTGACAACAAACAGGTAACATCAGCAGAAGAAACCAATCACGTGACCATTTCAACTTAATGTCGGAGGACATACTTCATGCATTTCACCAATTGCTGAATCATAAAGCTGCCCTGGGACATTCATGTCTGAAATCTCTTATTTCTTTCAGTAAGCTTTTTAAGACTATATACTGTACATCCAGACTTTACTATCTATATTTTCTTTTATACTTTATCCTACTAGTATTATAATTCTTTAATAAATACCATATTGCTTTTTAAATTTCTGTACTTTGTCTTTAGAGTGATTGAAGTAATAAGGTAAATATTTAGAGCATCTGGAGCAGTAAGGAAGTGCCATATGATCCAAACTGTGAAGTTTTATCAGGCTGCAGATAAGAGCTGAACAGAATGTAAAGTAAGACATTCATTGGCTGATAAATGACCAGTAACCAAGGATGTTGAGCCTTTGTATGTTATGAATATATTCTTGGAGACCAAAGGTAATATTTAGGTTTAAGGTATATGCAAGATATTGTATATTTTTCGTGCCAAAGATAAGCAAGTCTCTTTAAGTGCTACAGAGTGGCGTGTCATTCATATGGTACTTATGTGGTTAAAGTAATAGAGAGTGGTGCATACATCCTTCATATGGCACTTTTGTAGTTAGGGCCTCAGTGTATGTGTATGTGTATCTATGTGTGTATCTGTTAATCATAAGATGCAAGAGTAGAGCAATCCGATAACAAACCTTTTAAGTTCACTTATCCCTGTAGAAAGTAAGTAAGGGTAATTCAAGGGGATACCATGATAATACAACCTCCCAGAGAGTAGAATGCAGTACATCCTGTAGTCTTTCCAATGTTTTATAGTCTACTTAGGCACTGTCTTTAGTTCTGGTTTAGCTGATTTCAATTTCTAACTATATGAAGTAACAAGAAATATCAGGACATGGTTCAGAGTTGCACAATGAAGCCTGTGGAATGGCATGGTAAGATATAGTGTCTTAGAAGTGGTTCAGTGTTTTCCCCTCTCTAGTTGCATATTTTACTCGCTGTATATATTTGAAGAGTTCAGTTACAAAGATGGAATTATTAATGTCACCCAAGATAACTGTAAAATCCAAGTATTATTGAAATAAATGTTTCAGCAGTCAGCTAAAACCTGCATTGCAGTAGTACCGTTTGATTGAGGCAGTACATAAAGTCCAGTTAGAAAGACAGATGCAAATTTTGTTTTCCAGGTAAATGTGGAAATATAGTCTACATATTACAAAAAAAAAAAGACATACAGTTAGAGAAAGTCTGGAAGTGAGTGACTAGGATGATTCTGGGACTAATAAGTATGAGCTATGAGAAATTGAAGGAGTTGAACCTTTTCTGTTTAAGCAAACACCGATTATGAAATGACATGATTGAAGTGTTTAAAATTATGAAGGAAACTAGCACAGTGGATACCAGCTTTTGCTTTACAATAAAGTATTCAACAAGAACACGGAGATACAGTTGAACACTTGTTAAAAGCAGATTTTGCACAAATGTTAAAAAAATTTCTTCATTCAAAGAACCATAGACACATAGAAGAAATGACCAGGTAGTGTTGTGGAGAGCAAGACTTTAGTGACCTAACTTGGTATTATTTTAGACAGTCTAGGTGAATACAATGAACAAGCTTATTGGCATGAATGGTATGCCCTTCTCACAATTGTTCTAATGTTCTCTTTTAGCTTTAGACTTGGGATCGTTTTCCGTTCCCATCCCCCAAGCCCCCCCACACCCACCCCCACTCCTTTTCTTTTCCAAATAGCTACACTGCAAACGACCATGTTGTCAAAAGTGTAAAATTCTAATCAGAGAAAAGGATACTGATATTTTTCTTACATGGAAGACCTCTATTTAACATCTCAAGTAATGCTATTGAATACAGTACCAAAACATGAATTGCTTCTTCTCTCTTCCAGCTTACACTTGATAGCATTTACACATTTTCTTTACTCAGGTAAATCCCGGTTTTGATACTGTTATTTATGGTATTGAACCTTGCTTCCAAAGTGTGAATTGCTGTCACTTAACTAGACAATAATCACAGAAAACAAATGTCACTCTTATAATCAATCACATTGTTTCACTAAATGTGACAAAGATTACAGACAAATCTAATATATGTTGTTTCAGTTAGTTTAAAAAACTCATATAAACTGATCTACGGTGAGTTGGCACCCTGCCCGAGATTGGTTCCTGCCTTGTGCCCTGTGTTGGCTGGGACTGGCTCCAGCAGACCCCCGTGAACCTGTGTTCAGATTCAGTGGGTTGGAAAATTGATGGATGGAGGTATATAAACTGACCTGAAATGGCATTACACTATTTTTCACATAACATGGAGTAACAAGTAAAGAATGGTAAACCAATTCAATTTAAACTATTTACACACAAAGAATACTAGTTTGTACTTCAGTGGTTATTGAATGCTGATTGTTTTTGTTTTCATAAAAAAATACTTTAGTGGTTTTACACTGAGAAGCATTACGACTCTCATATTTTTTTTGATTGAAAGACATTTTCTAATATGTTAATACAAAATATATGCAAGCAAAAAGTGGTGTGCCAAGAAATGACTGCTGCTGCTGGTTTGTGGGGGCATAGCTGTTGGGATGCACTTTAAGGGTGCCAAGTTGATGGACTATTAGTAAGAACAAAGGTATACAGATGCCTCTTGGTAAAGCATTGCAGTTCTAGAGTTAATCAATGATTATTTCCTCATTATTTGTCATATCACCAAAAGGGATGAAGACTTATTTTCTCCAGAGTTATTTGTTTCAATTTGAGGCCTCAAGCATAATAATTTGCACATTCACACTGTGGTATGTCATGGCACCCATTCTGCTTCTAAACAGCCCTTGCTGTACTTGCCTCCCCCATGGCATTATCTAGATGCCATATAAACTACATTCTCAGTGGTCTATCCCAAAGACATCCACCATCCACACATTATTCACTTCTCGTCACTGTTAGCATAACATGGAAAAAAGGTTCTCCTTTAGGTATGTGTTCAGTATTTCTTGCATTTCTCACATTTCCTTTCATCCTACATTTGCCCAGATCTTTGTAGACATGAAACATATGACATGCATGTATTCCAAATAACAATATACTGTATTATTTACCCTGTACAACTCCAGGCACATCACACACAAATTAGAAACCTTGGCTTGAGCTGAGAAAACTTTTTGCCAAACAAAAGACGCTGATGGGAGAGGTGCGAAGGGATTTAAGGTGTGCTAGGATTAGGGGTTTTTTTGTAGGCTTCAGGAATTCTAGTGTTAAAACCTTTGAGTGTTTCCAGAAGCACACTTGCCTCAATAATTGTGAAATAGAGCAAGTGTGGAATCACCAGGACCCTTCCTAGCATTGGCTACTCAGCCAAACTGAGTAACCAGGCAAGACAGGTCTTGGTCAGTAAGGTGACCAAAAACCCCATGGTCACTCCAAAAGAGCTTCAGAAGTCCTCTACCAAGATTGGAGTACCTGTTGAAAGGGTGACAGCAGCACTCCATCAGTCAGGCATTTATAATAGGCGCATGAGGACAAAAGATTCTCTAATCTGATAAGACAAATGTTGGCAGAACTTTAAGCACTGTCTCTAAGCATGAAGACCAGGCACTGCTTATTACTTGCCTAATACCATCCCTAGCTTACTGGTTTCAGTATCACGCTTTAGAGGCGCTCCTCAGTGGTATGAACAGGGAGACTTGTCAGAACTGAGAAAGATGAACGCATTCATGTAAATATTAATCCTTGAAGTAAAACTGCTCCAGAGTGCTTGTGACCTCATACTAGGGTGATAGCCAAGAGAGCACTGGACTGGCTTTAGGATAAGTCACTTACTGTCAATGAGTGGCCCCACCAAAAGGCCAAATTTAACCACATAGAATATTTGTGGAGAAACCCAAGGATTGCAGTTTACTTCCCATCCAATCTAAGGAAGCTTGAGAAGATCTAACAGGAAGAAGGGGATAAACTGCCCAAATCTTGGCCTGCAGCACTTGCTCAAGAATACTCAAAGGTGTAATTCCAGCCTTCTACAGCAAACTGAATTAAGGGTATGAATGCTTAGAGGAGTGAGATTTCGGTTTTTGATTTTTTTTTAATAAATTTGCATACCTTTCTGAAAACCTGTTTTTTTTTACTTTGTCACTATGAATCATTTAATGTAGACTAAAGGGAAAAAATGACAAATTTATCAATTTAAATTTAAATCTACAACTCAATAAAGAGTGCAGAAAGTCATGGGATCTAAATGTTTTATGAATTAACAGTATGGTTTATAGCACACAGATAATGACAGGCACTTACATTGAATTCCCAAATTAAGTGTCATGTATTCCTTGTTCTAATCTAAATTTATATGAATTGTCTAAATTCTTACCACATAAGAGAATCCATTATTCTTCATTCATTTAGATTTTCTGTAAATATCAGAGTGATTAATATCCAAACACATGTTTTAAAATGTCTGATTTATATATATTTTAATAAAGCATCAGTCTCAGCATTTTTCCAAATATCGAGTTGTTCTCTTCCTAATGTGCATTTTTCACTTTTATTAGGATAGGCCTGCCCTGAATATTACAGAACGTCAATGGACCTGAAGCAGCCCTGGTTGGGGCGTCAGTTCATCACACCACCTGCACACACACACACACACACACACTCACATGGGGCTAATCAGAATTGCTAGTTAATTTAATACAGGCATCTTTCTGATGTAGGAGAACCAGACTACTTACAGAAAAAAATTCATGTATACACACTTTGAACTGCGTATAATAACACACAGGTAATAACTGGGTATGACATTTGTCCCATCATTCAACTGACATACCAGGTTTTTGTGGCTCTGTCATTTTTTGCATTTTATTGATAAACAGAGTATGGACATTAACATGCCTTTATTTCCTATGAAGCTGTAATAGCTTAAAAAAGATTATACTTCTTTTCAGTCCATAATTCATAAAAAAGCCTTCTCATTTCTATTCTTGTGATGTTTGCAGAGATATCCTTTAAATATAGTTGTTGCATTGACGTAAGCTGTAATGCACTTGATATTCTACCTTTCCTCTTTATTGAGAAGCGATTTACCGTTTATTCAATCTTCTTTTATATCCTTGCAAAAAGTTCCTTTTAAAATAGATCTATGAGGATTCAAAAAATATACTGATAGAATCATTTTTGTTGTAAAAGTGAAGAAGCATTATGTTTGATGTTATTAGATTTTTAGTGTTATTACAGATGAACATTTTTCTTTAGCATATTGAGCTCTAATGAAGAGCTGTGGTTCAAAACATGTTGGCCATTTAAAGACAAGACACTTATAATCTGGGAATACAGAATGTACACAGAGTCTGATCATGTATTTGCTGTTACCCTATAAAACCTTGAGCAAACTTTGTTCTGTGGACTAGATATTTTATTGGTCATCAATGCCCTGTGCAAAAGTACAATTTCGGGTATTGGTAATTATATTTCACACAACACGTAAATTTCATTTTGTTAGTTTAAGAAATTGATGGTGTTTGACTATATGGAAGTTATTTTGTACGGGACACAGGACTGGCTTCAGCAAGTCAATTAGCTGAGCTGAGACACCCACATACCATGTCAAGCCCCTCTACCCACACTGTCCAGTATACTGTTACGTGTTGGGTTTTTGGGACTTCATCACACCATGCCCACCCACTGTTATATCAGACACCCTCATTACCATTTTTGTCTGGAGCTTGGGCTGACTTGATATATAAGGATTAAATTGGTTCTACTTTACTTGAATATTTAATTTTCTGTTTACTTTCACTTCACTACATTTTCAAATGCAAGTAGCTTCTTTTACTCCAATATATTTTGCTAGACACATTTCTACGGCAATAATAAACCAGAAAATAAAATGACTGCACAAATACTCACAATGCTTTGCTCAGTCAATATATATTCATTGCATTCATAGTCTGAGTCTCGACGACCTGAATTGTGTGGGTGGTTACCTACCAGGTAACCCTTGTGGTTTGTCTGCCATTCAGCAAACATCCGTCAGTAGATAAGTGTGTAAGAAAAACAGCAAAGTCATTCAGAAAGTCATCATTTGATTTAGGGGGGGGGGGGGCAGTATAGAGTATATATATATTGTCACACATGTGTGAGTAGGAGACAGCTAAAGGGCCTGAGTAATAGTAATTCCACACCGGACCAGGGGGCGGCAAGGTGCACTAACTGCCTTTCTTAATCCCTCGCAGATAATTCTCTGGATATGCCACACGGTTCTGGAGCCTTCCGATGACATCAGTTCCGATTCCAAATGGCTCCGCTGACGTCACTTCTGGTCCCAAAGATGTCACTCCCAGGTCTGGCGCTATTGATGACATCACATCTGGTCCCTGACAACATCACTTCCGGTTTGGGCCCTGATGATGTAATTTCCTGCTCTGGCCTTTAAAGTCACCATCTTGTCTTCATACCGGCAGTTCTCTTTTGGACTCAGTCTTGTGAACAACTCATAATTATTTTCAACCCTTTTTGCAGCCAAGGCACATTATGATGTCTTCTTGTCATTCTTGTGACATTAGTCATGTCTGCGTGTCGGAGGACCTCCTCACTGGTTAGGACAAGGTATGTGTTAGCCCACCATGGGAGGAGGGGGTGCTGTCACTGACATACTCTTCTCCTTCTCTTCGCACAGCTCAGTGAAAACTCCCAATGAGGGAATCTAGCTCCACCCTTTCAGGAACTCACTGACATAAGAAGTCGGCTGGCTGGAGACAACTGGACAGTTGACTACTTTGAGATAGAGCTCCCAAGTGATATACAGTATTGTATAGGATTGAAGGCTGCCTGGAAGTAACGTAAATACTGCCAGAGCGACAATTTACTTTGTTTAAAAATTCTGAACCCAAATATTCCTGTGTTGTTCATCCTGCGTTACCGCTCCTAGCCACAACATATATACATATATCTCACGCATATACTGTATATACACACATATAAACATCCATATATACATACATATATACATACATACCCTTTGTTGTCACCCATAACCTTCATCTTGAAGCACTTTGAAAAATTATAAAAGAACTTAATACTTAATAATGATGACACACTGAGAGATGTATTTCCAGAACCTCCCCTCCTGGTATACAGACAACCACCAAACCTGCAGCAACTAATTTTCAGAAGCTCCCTGAGTGAGCCAACAGATGATGGTACATCTCCCGGCCTACAGAAACAATGTAAAATGTGTGCTCACATTTAAAATGCAGACCGTGTAGTTATACCACATTGCCGGCAAGAACACTGCATAAAGGGATCATTTTCCTGCAGATCATCTAATGTTGTCTACCTAATTCTTTGTATGAAATGACCCAACACTGCCCTATATGTGGGAGAAACTAGACAAAAGACTCAATTTACACAGGTTCCACCTTAGGCATGGCAATAGGTATGTTTCTGTAGGAGGTCACTTCAGCAGCTATGGACACTGTGTGAGGGATTTTGAAGTTACAGTGCTTATAGGCAAATTCAAAACTCAGCAAGAGAGAAAGGAATGGGAAGTTAAACTGATGTTAACATTTAACACATTACAACATGGTTTAAACAGAGTCAAGAGATTTATGACCAGATATGAGGATTGTTTACATCTTTCTGACTGACCCAGGCAACCTGACTACAGATCCACCTTGAATGGAAAAATCTTTTTTGGACAGTTATTTTACAAAAAGATCTTGACTATTGCGGTATATGACGCTCTATAGCGCCCTGTTGAACCCATCAGACAGACGTCCCAGACACACTTGTAAAAGCACCAGTAGAATCTTTAATTTTTTTCTCTTCAATAAAGTGCACAAAGCACTGCACACTCCACAATTCTCAATAATTAATCAATAATTAATAATACAATAATAACATTCCTCCAACTCCCAGCAGCTCCGTCACACTCCCACCCAACTCTGGCTCAATCTGCTGGGGTTTCCCATAGTCCTTTTAAAGTCTCTGACCTAGAAGTATTCCATCTCCGGGTCAAAAGCCTTCTTCAAGTGTCCCAGAAGTACTGCGGGTTTCCGTCCTCATGACTCCTAAGTACTTCCAGGTTAATGTCACCATAATAGTGCCCGGGTCCTTGGTGAGCTCCCCCTGGCGGCACCCATGGCACCCAACAGGGCTGAAGAACCGGACTCCATGTCCCATGCTGCCCTGCGGGAATCCGGGGAACCATTTCCGTCCAGGGGAGCTGCCATCTAGCGTCCCGGGGGATGTAGTGTCCTAAAAAGGCTCTCTCTCTTAGTTGAGGGACGTCCCGGCCAGCCTGAAACGCCGGCCGTCCATCACATTATACATTGTTCTCCTCTCCTGCTAAATGAAGCTTAGCCTGGAAAGATCTATTAATTTTTAACATTTAAGATGACCCACTTAAAGTTTTTCCAATGCTGTATCTGTATATATAATATATGCAGTTTCTGTATTACATCTTGCCTGAAGAAGGGGCCTGAGCTGCCTTGAAAGCTTGCATATTGTAATCTTTTTAGTTAGCCAATAAAAGGTGTCATTTTGCTTCTTGACTTCCCTTTGCATACTTACATATACATATCTTATATATAAACGTCTACGCATGGAAGTGTGTGTGTCTGTCCGGCCCGGAAGTGAGAGGTGGAGTCGGGGTAAAGGCTCCACATCTGAAGAAAGAGAAAACTCGCTTAGCCACTAATAACACAAGTGAGGCCAGCCTGTCTGCAAAATGAAACCTCAGAAGAAAGAAAAAGTCGCTTAGCCACTAACATTGGCAAAACAGTATCCCTTTTACTTTTGCTCCCGTCGCTAATGCGCAAGTGATGTGAGCATGTTGGCAAAACAAATCCTCCTAGGAGAGAGATGCCCATAGTAGTTCCTTTCAATTACCTTTCAACAACCTAGGAACATATGGACAAAATACACTATATAGGAACCCAAAACTTTGACTGGGGTACCAAGCTTAGCATTACTTACCCAGGCAATGCCACATGCTGCTTCTATCTACTGTAATACAACAAGGAGTATCGTGAACTTTTGCAGGGGGGTGTTGGGTGAGGCTTGATCAAGAGTGAACGCTAGTGTTTAGATCTGGATGGTGTATGTGCCCAAAAAAAGACTAACTGCATTCTCGTACCATTTCTCGCAT
Source organism: Erpetoichthys calabaricus (assembly GCF_900747795.2). Classification (NCBI taxonomy): domain Eukaryota; kingdom Metazoa; phylum Chordata; class Cladistia; order Polypteriformes; family Polypteridae; genus Erpetoichthys; species Erpetoichthys calabaricus. The sequence continues at coordinate 323,349,529 of NC_041394.2, forward strand.
ACGAAAGTGTCAGCAGGCATTTTACGTGGCATTAGATAGATAGATAGATAGATAGATAGATAGATAGATAGATAGATAGATAGATAGATAGATAGATAGATAGATAGATAGATACTTTATTAATCCCAAGGGGAAATTCACATACTCCAGCAGCAGCATACCGACAAAGAACAATACCAAATTAAAGAGTGACAACAATGCAGGTATACAGACAGACAATAACTTTGTATAACGTTTAGCCCCCCGGGTGGAATTGAAGAGTCGCATAGTGTGGGGGAGGAATGATCTCCTCAGTCTGTCAGTGGAGCAGGACATTGATAGCAGTCTGTTATGCAGTAAAGTTGCTCCTCTGTCTGGAGATGATACTGTTTAGTGGATGCAGTGGATTCTCCATTATTGACAGGAGCCTGCTCAGTGCCCGTCACTCTGCCACGGATGTCAAACTGTCCAGCTCCATGCCTACAATAGAGCCTGCCTTCCTCACCAGTTTGTCCAGGCGTGAGGCGTCCTTTTTCTTTATGCTGCTTCCCCAGCACACCACTGCGTAGAAGAGGGCACTCGCCACAACCATCTGATAGAACATCTGCAGCATCTTATTAGAGATGTTGAAGGATGCCAGCCTTCTAAGGAAGTATAGTCGGCTTTGTCCTTTCTTACAAAGAGCATCAGTACTGGCAGTCCAGTCCAATTTATCATCCAGCTGCACTCCCAGGTATTTATAGGTTTGCACCCTCTGCACATAGTGACCTCTGATGATCACGGGGTCCATGAGGGGCCTGGTCCTCCTAAAATCCACCACCAGCTCCTTGTTTTGCTGATGTTCAGTTGTAGGTGGTTTGAGTCACACCATTTAACAAAGTTCTTGATTAGGTTTCTATACTTCTCTTCTTGCCCATTCCTGATGCAGCCCACGATAGCAGTGTCATCAGCGAACTTTTGTACGTGGCAGGACTCCGAGTTGTGTTGGAAGTCTGATGTATATAGGCTGAACAGGACTGGAGAAAGTACAGTCCCCTGCGGTGCTCCTGTGTTGCTTACCAAAATGTCAGACCTGCAGTTCCCAAGACGCACATACTGAGGTCTGTCTTTAAGATAGTCCACGATCCATGCCACCAGGTATGAATCTACTCCCATCTACATCCCATCTCCCATTACACGTGTAATTTGTGAGCATATCCATGTCGATCAAACAGAGGAAGCTCTGCAGTCTACTTGTGACTTTACGCTGTAGGAAAATAAGTAAATAAATCAATGTAAATAACATTCGATTTAGCTTTTATATAAATAACATATAAATGCTTCTTACAGTATGTAAAGACCATCACAAAACATAATCACAAACAGGAGTTAGCATGGCTTACAGAGCTCACCAACGTATTGTGCAGTTTCTTTGAAGGACAGGTGTGGGGCAGACTGATTGGCAGGATGACGCCGGACCTCGTCCTGTATCCAAACGGTGTCATCTTTCGCCTTTACGCCTGGTGCAGCTGCGTTGTTCTTATATGTGAGTGGATGTTTCTTGCGGGGAGGGCTTCTGTTCTCTTTCTCCAATCTGAGTTCACCTCTGCTATAGCATGTCTTTATTTGAAAACAGCAGTGTCAGATCGGGGCGAGCGTGAACACAACTGAGAGAATAAAACTGAATTTAAAAAAATGCTAACCTTTGTATGTACCATACATTTACACCGGCTGTTACAGACTCAAATGAAATGTATGTTTTTATTGTATAATAGTAACAATAAGAGCAGCTCACTACTCAAAATGTTTATTTGGGACACGTTAAGACTTAAACCCGGGACCTTCTGAATAGGAGTCAGCAGCTCTCACCGCTGTACTACCAAAGAAGTCACGATAACAAGCCACACTAACCCAATTTCTTTTTCTCCGGTCAAAGTCTTGAATAAAAGCGCACTTGTTTTGTTATACTTGTACCTTTTGTGAAAGTGCTTATTTCATATTTGGACTTCAGTCTTCACACATTATGCACTTCATGTCAAATGTTATTGTTAGTGCTAAAACATGGGAAAAGTTTGTCTTTTAGGTATGTGTTCAACATTTCTGTGATCCTACACTTACCTACTGTATACAGTAGATACAGAACAGACATGAAATGCATGTGTTCCAAATAACGATATATTTTTTTAGCCTATACAGCTTGAGGTACCTGAATCCCTGATAAACAAGGCTTCAGTTGGGAGAGGTTTTTGCAGTTTCTCCAACGGTGGGGGGAATGGTATAGCAGGCTGCTTGCTGCTTGGGCTTATCGACACATTTACAAGACAAAAGACACTGAATGGAGAGGTGCGAGCGGATTTAAGGTGAGCTGGATTTACGAGTTTTTTCGTAAGCTTTGGTAATTCTAGTGTTAAAGCAGAAGAAGGCTGTTTGCTACTCCTATTTTCACTCTCCCCACAGTTAGGATATTATCATTGAGATGTCCACTCATTCTGCTTCAAGTTGCAGTTACTTGGCTCATACTTTAGTGTCTATAATACATTATTTTCAGTTTGGAAGAATCTTTTGACTATATTGCCACACATGTGCAATTGGCAAACAACCCAACCACTCACCACTGACAAAAGGCTGTCGCCTAATATCTTTCCTCTTTTTTCCTCTGCAGCTTCAATGATCGAGTCATGACATCAGCTGCAATTTCCGGTCACCTAAATCTGCCTCTTTCTCTCCTTAACTGGCTCCACCGCCATCTACAGGCAGTTTGTTTCTAGTCTTGTGTCTGAAAAGACCTCACAACTAAACAAATGTTAATTATTTTGTTATTTTATTCCCCCAGTTTTATGGTATTTGACTATGGGTGACCAAAAACATTATGTTGTCTCTTTTCTTTTTATTTCAATATATAAAACTAGCGGTGTAAGCCTGTGCTGTAAAAAGCCCAGGGTCCTAGAAACTATTGAAATCGTCATATGTAGAGATGTCAGGTAATTGAAAGGAACTACTCTGGACATCTCTCTCCTAGGTTTCGTTTTGGTGACGTGTTCGCCTTGCTTGTGTATTAGCAGTGGGAGGAAAAGTAAAAGGGATACCGTTTTGCCGATGTGCTCATCTCGCTTGCGTAAGAGTTTCTCTCTTTTCTCGGCGGTTTTACTTTTGCAACAGAGTCTCCTTCTTCTTCCAACTCATAAACTTGGGGCCATCTTACCGGCTACCTGAGCTTCATGCTGTAGTAGCCTCACACTTCTGGGCCGGACAAGCAGACATACACTTCTACATGTAGATCTTTAGTTTTCTGTTTCCTTGGAGGCGGAGCTCTTACCCCGAATCCACCTCTCACTTCCGGGCCGGACAGACACGCACACTTCCATGCGTAGATGTTTATATATAAAATAGGAATCCTACATTTATAATAACTTTTAATACTTAAGTACACTTAATATTAGACAGTTTATAAATCCTATTTGAGTTGTTTTCTCATTGGCAACTTGTACTTGTTATTTTTCAGCAAGATATCTTTACTTTTACTCAAGAATAGCTGTTAAAGACTTTACAGAGCACTGATTAAATTGTTCATGCTCTAAATACCCAATGGATTTCTTTTAAGTCAAACATTTCCAAATTTCTGCTGTTTATAACAATGGCATTAGGCCTGTTATTCATCTTATAATTTAAGTGGAAGTTATTTGAGCTAAATCTTATTGCTTAACTTACAATCACTGTGATTAATGTTAAACATATGTATTTCAGCATTTTTCATTTGTATAATTTAATTAAAGCATTACAAGTTCGTTAACACCACGTAAATTTTATTGAAATGACCTGGCCCTTTCTCTTAATTAGCATTGTTACATTTAATAGGTTAGATTTGTTTTAAATATCTACAGGATTAATATTCAAGCAAATATTTCTGAATTTTATTTTTCAGTTATCTCTTAACCATATTAGTCTCACCATTCATCTTGAAGGATGAATTTCTATATCTTTATACTGATAGCAAAGCTGGGCTGTTAGTGTCCTGATGAGCTCTAATAGCCTTAATTGTTTTTTATTTGCTACCAATTGTATATGCTACCCATTAGATACATTTAAGCCAAAATGTATTAGTTTCAAATCTACGGCAAGTAGATCAAAATCTCATGAAACATTGTATTCCTAGCAACATCTTAAAATATCTCATAGAAGGAAAGATGAATAGCTGCTGCATTGCCCACAAGAAGAACATGGCAATTCACATAAGTTGCAAATGAGACTCAGTGGGAAATCTAATTATTCTTATTATTCACATTTATCTAAGAAAATTGCTTCCAAGTGGCTCACACTTTGTAGCTGGTGTGTTAATACGCTGTCCCATATGTCATTCCCCACATGATAAACCTCCTTTCACCTTCCCACTCTCAGTATTCTGAACTGACAGAAATTTCTAATATAAGGAAAGTTATACAGCCATGTAATTTTCCTGGCAAAATTAAGAAACGTTTAACATGAGTGGAGAGGTTTTTCTACAAAATGTATTTCTTGTATAACACTCATTTATACAAGATACCTAGAGTCCAACAATGTAAAGAGGTTTGGCAGCAGCCTGCTTTAGCACACTCCCCTTAGCTTACCTTAGGCTGTGGTCTTCACACTGCCCACCATTCTCCTTCACTTTGCCTTTATTTCCAGCATGGCTTGCAGTTTCTAACTACAGCTCATACTTCTTTACCACCCTTTATCACCTTTTTTGTGCTGCTTGTACTTGTAGCCTTCCTTACCTCCTATACAGCAAATCCCTTCAAAATATATATATATATATATATATATATATATATATATATATATATATATATACTAATTAATAAAAGGCAAAGCCCTCACTGACTGACTGACTCACTCATCACTAATTGTCCAACTTCCTGTGTAGGTGGAAGGCTAAAATTTGGCAGGCTGATTCCTTACAGCTTACTTACAAAAGTTAGGCAGGTTTCATTTCGAAATTCAACGCGTAATGGTCATAACTGGAACCTCATTTTTGACAATATACTGTAATGGACGGCAGCTTGATGGCCGTGGGAGGCGGAGTTGAGTGTCACGTCATCACGCCTCCCACGTAATCACGTGAAAAGACTGTGAACTGAGTAAGGAGAAATGAAGGAAGAGCCGCAAACAGCGAAGAACAAAAAATTAATTAAACAATTGAGAAGGGAGCGAGTGAAGCATACAAGCATCCTTATAAGGGAAACAAAGCACGGTGTAAAACGTAAGTTTAAATTAAGTTTATTGAAACGCTCCCGTTGCGGATTGCAATAACATATTCGCGAGATAAAAGAACTCAGTAGGGAGAGAAATGAAGGAAGAGCCGCAAACAGCGAAGAACAAAAAATTCATTAAACAATTGAGAAGGGAGTGAAATAATAAGAAGCCAGCGAGTGAAGCATACAAGCATGTTTATAAGGGAAACAAAGCACGGTGTAAAACGTAAGTTTAAATTAAGTTTATAGAAACGCTCCCGCTGCGGATTGCAATAACATATTCGCGAGATAAAAGTTTAATGAGAAGACACAAGGTATAAACGAACCACACGCCGTAGCGCAACGTTAGGGGCAACAGTTTCAACCATTCTATGATCTGCTTCTCGCAACTGAAAGACGGCACATGGCAGATGTTAGCCGACTTGCTGACCGCAACGTTAGGGGCTTCAACTCTGGCGCTGACGATAGAGATTAGATTCCCGAGAGGGGATGAAGTGAGTGTGTATGCCTGATGAGCCCAGAATTAGGGAGAAACACGTGTCGCATACTCTTTGCATTATTTGAAAGTAAACTATTAAAACCATTTTATGATCAGCTTCTGGGAACAGAAAGAGGGCACGTGGCGGATGTAACGCGACTTCCTGACCAACCACAAGCGTTACCTGGCAGGTAACCACCCATACAGTCAGATTGTGATTCAGAAAACGAATGCCATGAATGTAATTACCACGATCTACATACTGTCAAATAAACGAAACACACGCCGTAGCGCGACAGCTGTGAAAAGCGAGGTTCAGAAAAAAACAGATCCTTAACAAATTGTTATTGGTATACTGTACTTTCGATCCGTTTAAAAAGGTTTTCTTTTCTTAAAAAATTAAAAGCAGTACTTCGCCGCAACGAAGCGCGAGAATTTGGCTATATATATATCTGCTTCTCACACTTAAAAGAGGGCACGTGGCGGATTTTAGACGACTTCATGACCAAACATTACTGTTACCTGCCAGGTTGGGTTACCACTTTTAATACAAAAAAATAAGGGACGCATACTGCAGCGGGTGCCACGTCCCAGTGCCAACACTTTGCAGACTGTACTTAAAGGACCCGCCCTCCTCACTGGACAGTTAAGAAGACCAATCAAACTAACGATGACGTCAAGTATTACCCAATCAAAAGTAGGAAAGGAGGCATCTTCATAAAATGCGTGTGGGATGATTTGCATGAGACGCTGCTTTAAAAAAAATGATAAAAAAAATACGGGATAAATCCCGTCCGTATTGATTCAAAACGGGACGCGCAATTTCATTCTCAAATACGGGACGATTCCGTATTTTAAAGGACGGGTGGCAACCCTACAGTGCCAGGTAACCACCCATACAATCAGATTGTGATTCAGACTAGGAATGCAATGAATGTAATTACCCCGATCTACATACAAGGCGAAAGTCTTGCAACATTCAAAGATGATGGTTTGGGATAAGTACACCATAGAACATAAAAGAGCTTATGAAGCCTTGAACCAAAAAAAGCAAGATCTCAGAGATCGTAAAAAAATAAATAGGAGGTAATGTCGTTTTACTCGCTGTAGATTTTAGTCAAACATTACCAGTTATTCCACAAGGGAGACCAGCAGATGAACTCAACGCGTGTTTAAAATCCATGCTTCTCCCACGCTCGGTTATATGTCGCGTGTTCTCGGGTAGGTACACCAAAAAATGTATACATTTAGGCATGTTATGGGCAAACAAAAAATGAGGTATACCCGA